>NC_143080.1:3179285-3486071 GCF_052426305.1 Pelodiscus sinensis
GCCCCCTAATGACACGCTCCGCTGGTGGAACACGCCAGCTGGCTGCCTCTCTCCCCGTGCCTGGAAAGAGCCATTTCAAGAGCCCGGCGTGAGCCGCAGGCAGGTCGGAGCTGGGCTGCTCGAGGTCCCAGCCCGGCTCCCTGCAGAGCCGAAAGGCCCTCGCGGTGGGTTCCAGGAAGGGTCCGTGCAATGTGCTCCTGGATCCCCACGCTGGAACCCGGGGCCAAGGCAGCCTGGCTGATTCCAATGGCAGCCTCTCCCCTCCTGCCAGAGTCCCGCTCCCCTTGCCTCCCATGATGGGGGGGAGGGCAGGGAGGGCCCCCACAGGCATCGGGTTTGTGGGCTCCATCCCCAGGCAAATCTCCCCCCAAGTCCCCGTATGATCCCAGCCTGGCCCTCTCCCCCAGCTTCATCCCCTGCTTGAATGGGGCAATGGCAAAGACCAACACCGCCCGTCCCCCCCGGGAAAGACGCTGCAGGGCCCAGGGGCTGTCCGGCGCGTCAGGAACCCAGCCATTCCGGGGTTCCCGAGCAAGGGCGTTCACAGCCCCGCTCCCCGCAGTGCCAGGAGGGAGACCGGCTGGGAAGGGGCCTGGAATCCAGGCATCCCAGGCCGCACCAGCTGGCCGCAGCGGCCACCCCGACGCCCCGGGGACTTGGAAAGGCGGAGCCACCGAACGCCAATCACAGGGGATGTCGCAAGCCGTGCAGGGCGGGGGCTGCCTTCATGCCCGGGGTGTCCTGCGCCTAGCGCCAGGGCCCAATCAGCACCGCTGGGCTTCTCTAGCAGCAGGGTAAGTCGAGGGTGACGCCAAGGAGGGGGAGGGAAAGTGCAGAGGAAACGCTCGGGCTTCCCAAGGTCGGGAGGGTCGTGGGGCCCCGGGACCGCAGTGATATGTTCACGCCTTCCCCCCCAGAAAATAGAACCGAGCCAGGCCCGGAAGGGGCCCGTTACAGGTGCAGCCGAGACGGGGTGGACGGGGTGGACGGCAGCCTCAGGGCTGGGTCGGCACGGGCGCTGGCCGCTCCTGGGATGCCGCCATGGATTGGGTCCCCGTTTCCAGCGGAGCCCTGGCTGCGGGTCTCAGCTCGGTCTGGGAGTCCCGACTGCCCCCAAGCCAGGAGTGGTCGCCGGGCCCAGGGCAGGGTGCTCAGGGCCGGCCGGGAGCGTGCGAGACCCACAGTGCTGGGTGCCCTGGGCGGTGACCTTGCGGCTGCCGGCTTTGCCACCCCGCGGTGGGGGGAACTGTCCCCTGCCCATGTACCTCTCCAGCTGCTAGGGAGGGCTGGTCCCCACCGGGCCGACCCTTTCCTGGGGGAAAATGTAACCGACGGCATGGGCTTGGCTCTGCCTGGCCAGGACAGCAGAGGGAAGGGAGCCCTTTGGCTCCAACTCCCAGCTCCGTCTACAGCTCCAGAATCAGGCTCCCAATTGCCTCTCTGCTCCCCTCTCCCCAGGGACCGGCCCCGGCTCTGGCTGCCTGGCCCTCCCCGGCAGGGTGGTACGATTGCTGCGGTAGTGCTGGGGCCAGTCCACGCAGGGGAGCTGACAGCGCCAGACCAGCCCGGCCACGCTAGGGCCAGCGCGCACCACACCAGCCTCCCGAAGCGCCTGACACCCCTTCCCCACCCCACAGGCAAACTCTCTGGCTAGCAGGTGCCTCCCAGCCTCGCCCTGGCCAGTTCCCTGTCAGCTGAGCGCGTGGGCAGCATCCAGGAGCGATTCTGATGCTGGCCAGCTAATTAGCAGAGCGCTGGCAGAGTGCGAGTCTACTGGTGGTTCACATCTGCATGTGCCTCAAACAAAAATTATTCCGCACACAGATGGAGGAAAAAATTAGAGGGGAGATGGGCCTTGACCCAGCTCAGCTGGGGCAGACCAGCCAAGCTTGCAGCCTATGGGGGTACATCTCCCTTTCCCGAAATCGCCAGCCCTGTCCAGCCCTCATCTCGTGTTACCCTGTTACTTCCAGCCAGGAGGTACCCCCAGCGCACCTCCCCCTCGGCTTTTGGAAACACCCGCCGCTCTCCCCACCCGGGTCTGGACTTCCCAGGAGAAATCAGCCAGGCCCCCCAGGGAAAGCGGGGTGAACTCGTGAGCGACGGCTCCATGAGCAAGCAGGTCCCCCCACGTCTCTGTGCCGCTCGCTTACCGTTTGGCTCACACAGGATGGGCTCCCAGCTGGCCTCGGCGTGGTGCCGCCGGGACGGACGGACGGACGGCTTCCAGGACACAACCCCCACCGTCCGAGAGCTGCTGGGCCGGGGAGCCCCCGCCCGCCCACAGCAAGGTGGAAAGAGGCTCCGGCGGCAGAATCCCCCGGTGCCTGTAGCAATCCCCCGGTGCGCCCCGGCAGGCAGCGGCTGAAGGACGCTCCGGAACGCTGCGCCGATTCATCCGTCCATCTTGCCTGCCGTGTCCCAGGGCCCTCCGGGGCACGTGCCCCCCAGCCCCGGGGAGCTCTGTCCGGATGCCCGGCAGCCCCGCTCCTCGCAAGCCGCAGACACACTGGCTCCGTGCGCTCGCTCTCCTTTTACGCGTCCCCACCCCCTGGGAAGGGCACGGCTGGGGATCCCGGCCAAAAGCCGCCTCGCTCCCTAGCAGCAGCACCCCGCGAGATCCGCGCACGAGGGGCGGGCCCCCGACGGGGCAGGGGCGGCTCGGCCCCCCCCGGGAGGAGGCGGGCGGGTCCGGCGAGCGGCCCTTTCAAACACAGTTTATTACTGCAGCTTCATCAATCTTCCCGAGGGCGCAGCCAGACGGAGCCGGGGAAGGACGCGGCCCGGAGCAGAGCAGGCGCGTTTGGAGAGGTGGCGGGCTCGGAGCGAGCCGGTGCCTGCGAGCCCGGCCGTTCGCAGAGCGCAATGCACCCGTGGCGCTCCGGCGCTGCAGCCTTCCGCCCTGCACACCCCGCACCAGCGGGCTTCTGCTGCCTGCCTGGCGCTCCCTCCTCTGCAGATAACCCCTTCCACGCCGAGGCGCCTGCCGCCTCGCTCCCCTCCCCGCGTCCCCCAAAGCCAGGGCGGCGCCTTCGCGTGCTCGGAGTCACTGGGCCGCCGGCGGGGCGTCGCGGTGCCCGGGCCTGGGTGTTTTGCGCCCGCAGGGGGAGGCGCGCAGGAGGGAACGTGCCAGCCTCAGTGCCCGACGGCTCACCCGGTGCAGGGTCTGCCCGACGGGGCCCAGCCTCTCCGGAGGGACCGAGGAGGGCAGACCCGGCTCCAGCCGCCCTGCCCTCGGAAAGCCACCGAACCGGCGCCGCTGACTCCACCCGGGGGGGGCCGATTGTCTGCACCTGCCCTCTCCAAAACAGCCCGCCCCCGCCCCCTGCAGGCGCGATCCCAGGCAGCATCTTCCTGCCCTAAGCCCCCTGGATTTGGGGCCTGCCCCACGGCAGAGCCAGCTCCAGGCAGGCTGACGTGACCTGGCTCCCTTCCCTGCAGGAGCCCGGCCCCAGAGCCTGGCCCTCGTGCATTCTGCCCGGCCGGGGTTGCACCCCATGCCCACGTGGGAGCCACTTCTCTTGTCAGCTCCTGGGGGGGAACCGGCCCCCTCACCCCCAGGAGCAGAGTGGGAAGATGGCGCTGGCGGGGTAGAGCTGGGGGAGGCAAGTCAGAGCCTGTCAGGATTTGGTCCCCGGGCGCTGCCCGTGAGCACGCAAGGGGCACCCCATGGCTCTTGAGAGCGCCCCCTGCTGCTGGGGTGTGATGTGGTGGGCAGGCCAGACCCTCTGGGCATCCCCTGGTGGCTGTGTGGGGGCTGGGGTTGATCCCTGCTGGCCGGTACCAGCAGGACGGCTGCCTTGAGTCATGTAGGCAAAAAGACCCAACCGGTCCGACCGGCTGAGGGCAGGCAGGGAACAAAGGAAGGGAGGTTTCGGGGGAAGGGGCAGTGGCTGGCTCACACCCCTTGGAGTAGGGGGGGTCCATTGTCATCACTAGACCCTCAGCTAAGGCTGCTTCCTTCATGTTTCCCAGCCAGCCACTGCCCCTTCCCCTGAAACCTCCCTTCCTTTGTCCCCTGCCTGCCCTCAACTGCTCTGACCGGTTGGGTCCTTTTGCCTACGGGACTCAAGGCAGCCGTCCTGCTGGTCAGTGCTACGGGTACCGGTCAGTAGGGATCAACCCCAGTCCACACACAGCCACCAGGGGATGCCCAAAGGGTATGGCCTCATCACATGGGGAAAGATGCTGCCCCCAGGGACAGCCAGGAACCACCTGGGTGATTTGGCCCTTAGGAGAGTGAGAGTGAGAGAAACTCCATGGTGCACGGGCCCTGGCGGGACCAGTCCTCCCCTGCCCCAGCGCCGCTCTCAGAGCTGCAGGGCTGGCCGAGGGGGACCTGCTAGCACCTGCCCTGCTGCTACAGGAGACAGCAGCCCCCCACGAGCGGCCTGCCCTTGTACCAGCCAGACTCTGCTCAGGAGCGTGCACAAGGGGCGGGGAGGGACCGGGGCCCCTCCTGCCTAGTAGCCCAGGTCTCTGCTCTGCCCCCGGACCGTGGGCATGGGCCAGGCTGGGTCCCACGCAGACGACCTGGGGGGGCGATGCGCCCGGGGAAGGTCCACCGGGCACAGCTGGCCTGAAGGAAGAGGCAGGGAGGCAGCTGGGAAAGCGGCAGCCGATTCCCCCGGTCCGGCTGGCAGGGGACGTGCCGCGGGAGAGAATTGTCACCCAATGCACCCCAGAGACAAGCACCCGCAGGGAATGAAACAAACTAGAAACAAAACCCAGCAACCCCACAGCAACCCCACAGCAACCCCACAGCAACCCCGATCCGTCCCACAAACCCAGCCCCCGCCAGCCACCGCACCCGTCCCACAGTACCAGCATTGGGGTGTGTGTGTGCGTGTCCCCGTCTCTGTGGAGGCTGCACGTGGAGGCTTGTGTATGTACATTTGTGTGGGGGTCTCTGTGTGCATGTGTGTGTGTGTGTCCATGTGGAGGCCTCTGTGTGTGTGTTTGTGCGCACGTGTTTGGATGCCACACATGGGCAGGCCCAGCCTTTGGGGAAGGCGAGCGAGGTGGTTGCCTTGGGCCCCTGCACATTCAGGGCTCTGCACTGCCCGGCACCTGCCCCCCCGGCCTCTTTGTGTGTCTGTGTAGAGGCCGCATGTGGAGGCGTGTGTGTGTCCGTGTGGAGGCCGCACGTGAAGGCCTGTGTGTGTGCGTGTGTGTGTGTCCGTGTGGAGGCCGCACGTGGAGGCCTGTGTGTGTGTGCGTGTGCATGTCCATGTGGAGGCCGCACGTGGAGGCCTGTGTGTGTGTGCGTGTGTGTGTCCATGTGGAGGCCGCACATGGAGGCCTGTGTGTGTGTGTGTGTGTGTGTCCGTGTGGAGGCTGCACGTGGAGGCCTCTGTGTGTGTGTGTGTGTGTGTGTGTGTGTGTGTGTGTGCGTGTGTCCGTGTGGAGGCCACACATGGAGGCCTGTGTGTGCGTGTGTGTGTCCGTGTGGAGGCTGCACGTGGAGGCCTGTGTGTGTGTGCGTGTGTGTCCGTGTGGAGGCTGCACGTGGAGGCCTGTGTGTGCGTGTGTGTGTGTGTGGAGGCCGCACGTGGAGGCCCGTGTGTGTACATTTTGCACGCTCGAACGGGTCTGTCCTGCCGCGTGAGCGTCAAGAGGGAGCTTGTGTCCTTACAACAAACACAACCCCTCCCTGCCCCTCCCCCCGGAGCCTCCGGGCTGCCGTCTCTGAGGAGGGAAGCGCATTCTGAAGGCTGGAAGCTCACGGACGCCTCGCACGACCCCTTCGCCCTGCAGCCCGGGAGACGGGGGATGCATCTGCCGGGGCCATTCCGGTCCGGACCCCCCTCTCCAGCTGGGGCCAGTGTCAGGCGCTGCGGGCAAGGTGCAAGGATCCCTTCGAGAACAAACCGAATGACAAGACCTTCCTCTGTCTCTCCCCTTGGGAAGAGCCTTGTTCTCTGCTCAGGCTGGGACCAGGTGTCTGGGCCAATCCACACGTGGGTGAGTCAGGGGGACCCCGGGGTACAGAGCAGACAGCCCCCCCACTACGGCACACGAAGCGTGAGGGTTCAGAACCCTTGGCCTCACTCTCGTTAGCCTCTGCGTGGTACCCGAGGGTGCTCTCGCTGCCCTTAGCAATGGCGCCTCCTTTTGGGAATCCTCTGGGCCTCACTAGCTTGTGGCAGGGAGTTCCGCAGGCTCGTGTGGCATTCTGCCAAATCTAGTCAATCGAGTGGTCGCGGGGGAATGCGGGGGGGACACACGTTGTGAAACGAGGAGTACCGGTAGTTCGGAATAGGCACCCTAGTCCGAACTACCTAGTTCGAGCCCCGTGTAGCCGCGCTACACGGGGTTCGAAGCAGCGGGGATTTAAAAATGGCGGCTCCCCGCTTATGCTAATGAAGCCCGGGAAATTCAAATCCCGGGCTTCATTAGCAAGTGCGGTATGCATACATTACCCTCCTAGTTCGAACTAGGAGGGTAGTGTAGACATACCCTTAGACCCCCTGCTGCACCGCTGCCCGGGAGCTGGTCGAGGTCAGCCCCTCCTGCCCCAGCCCCGACCCCCCCCCAAAGCCAGAGCCCCCTCCTGCCCCAGCCCCGACCCCGCCCCAAAGCCAGAGCCCCCTCCTGCCCCAGCCCCGACCCCCCTAAAGCCAGAGCCCCCTCCTGCCCCAGCCCCGACCCCCCCCCAAAGCCAGAGCCCCCTCCTGCCCCAGCCCCGACCCCGCCCCAAAGCCAGAGCCCCCTCCTGCCCCAGCCCCGACCCCCCTAAAGCCAGAGCCCCCTCCTGCCCCAGCCCTGACCCCCTCCCCCAAAGCCAGAGACCCCTCCTGCCCCAGGCTCAACCCCCCCAAAGCCGGAGCCCCCTCCTGCCCCAGCCTCAACCCCCCCCAAAGCTGGAGCCCCCTCCTGCCCCAGCCCCGACCCCCCCAAAGCCAGAGCCCCCTCCTGCCCCAGCCCTGACCCCCTCCCCCAAAGCCAGAGACCCCTCCTGCCCCAGCCTCAACCCCCCCCAAGCCGGAGCCCCCTCCTGCCCCAGCCTCCCCCCCCCCAAAGCTGGAGCCCCCTCCTGCACCAGCCCCGACCCCCCCAAAGCTGGATCCCCCTCCTGCCCCAGCTCTGACCCCCCCAAAGCCAGAGCCCCCTCTTGCCCCAGCCTCAACCCCCCTCCTGCCCCAGCCTCAACCCCCCAAAGCCGGAGACTCCTCCTGCCCCAGCCTCAACCCCCCCAAAACTGGAGACTCCTCCTGCCCCAGCCTCAACCCCCCCCAAAGCCGGAGCCCCCTCCTGCCCCAGCCCCGACCCCCCCCAAAGCCGGAGCTCCCTCCTGCCCCAGCCCCGACCCCCCCCAAAGCTGGAGACCCCTCCTGCCCCAGCCTCAACCCCCCCCCAAAGCCGGAGCCCCCTCCTGCCCCAGCTCTGACCCTCCCCCACAAAGCTGGAGCCCCCTTCTACAGCCCAAAGCTCCCATCCCCTGCCCCACCCCGGCGCCCACACGCCAGTCCCGTTCTGTCGGGTGGCGACATCGATGATTTTCTTCAGCTGGGGCACGAGAAAAGCCGTTTGAAACCGGCAGGCCCCCAGCACAGGGGCCGAGCAGAGGCCAGGCAGAGCCGCCAGCCGCAGCGCCAGGGCGGGGGGGGGGGGGGGGGCTGGGTATGGGTGGGGGGAGGCACCGCTCTCTGCGGCAGCCCACACCCCGAGCTGGGAGCACGGCCCCTCTAGGCCCTCGGTCACCCTGCAGCGTAGCCCAGGCGGGTCTCAGAGCCCCTCCCGCTCCGTCCACACCCCACGCCAGCGAGCTCTCCAGCCCCCGCCGTGGCGTAACCAGGGGGTTTGCTGTAGCCATATTGGAAGTCCTAAAGCGCGGCTGGGGAACCTCAGGCAGCTTGCCTGGATCCGGCCCCCCAGGCTCATGGCTCCCCCTAGCATTGGGGAGCCTGTGGGGCTACAAAATCGACCAGCCTGAGCCCCCCTAGGCTCTGGTGTGGGAGGGGAAGGTGGGGGAGGGTCTTTCTCCTCAGTCAGGGGCCACGTCGGCGAGAGTTTCTGGCTTCTTGCTTGTGGGGGGCCCCCGACGGATTTTTCTGTGGGTCAGCGGCCCCCAAAAAGGTTCCCCACCCCGAGCCTCCAGCCTTCCCCTGCAGCCAGGTGGAAGAGCAGCCGCCGTTAGCAGTGACGCCTGGAGTCACATCCTCCTCTTCTACCGAAACTGCATTCCAAGAGCGTCCCCACGGCCAGGTAAGAAGGAGATCCTGTCTCATGGGCTCCCCCCCCCCCCCCCCCCCCCCCCGGCCCCAGCTAAATTGAATGGCGATTGCCTGTCTCCTAGAACTGGAAGGGACCTTGAAAGGTCATTGAGTCCAGTCCCCTGCCTTCACAGCAGGACCAAGTACCATCCCTGACAAATTTTTGCCCCAAATCCCTAACTGGTCTCTGCAAGGATTGAACTCACAACACTGGGTTTAGCAGGCCAGTGCTCAGACCTAAAGAAACCCCTCTCAAGACGGGCAAAGAAAACTCAGCCAAACAGCATTTCGTCCGGCGAGAAACTGTTTCTCAGGAGCTGAGGCTGCAGCATCCTCGTTCTGTGGGTCGGGCCCTCGCTGCCCCACTGCTTGTCTGGCTGATCTGTCTGCTTTGCAACCGTTTCTGCAGCCGTAGCGTTGATTTTGCTCGGTGTAAATCCGCGAGGGCGGCAGGGTCCGATGGGCAGGGAATTCTGGGACAGCGTGTTGTGACTGGCTAGTACAATTATACTGAAATAACGGGTTGAGGGCGAGCTAAGTAGGTCGCAGGTCTCACCCTGTAAACTGGGGCCCGGTGACGGTGCATAGGGGATCCCCCCGATCCTGCACCCCCGTAGCAGCCAGAACAGACTCCGCCAGCCAGTAGAACAGGGAGGGTTTATTGCTTCTCCGGGATACAGCTCAGCACAGACGGGATGTGGTTACAGGAGTCAGGGCCAGGATGCCTCAGACCCCTTGGGGGAGGGGGTCCACCAGCCCCTCAACCCTCAGCTTAGTCTGTTCCCTTCATGCTTCCCAGCCAGAAACTGCCCCCCCCCCCCGCCAGGTGTCCGTCTCCGCCTCCCTCCCTTTGTCTCTCCCCCTGGGAAGACCTTTGCTCACTGCTCAGGCTGGGACTAGGTGTCTGGTCCAATCCACGTGTGGGTGAGTCAGTGGGAATCGCACCCCGCAGCGCAGGGGAACCCTGGGGTACAGAGCAGACAGCCCCCCACTACGTCACTGGCCCAAAAGGACATTCTTGGGGTGTCATGATTATGAGGGTTAGCCAGCAGCCTGGGGATTAAGAGGTTAACTACACCTAGCCAGGTGGAGTGACCAGTAGGAATGTAGGTGGGATTTTCAAACTGGGACAAAGGAATTTGGGTTTTTTTTTCTCCCTTTTGTCTCTGGGGGTATGTCTACACTACCCCGCTAGTTCGAACTAGCGGGGTAATGTATGCATACCGCACTTGCTAATGAAGCCCGGGATTTGAATTTCCCGGGCCTCATTAGCATAAGCGGGGAGCCGCCATTTTTAAATCCCCGCTGCTTCGAACCCCGTGTAGCGCGGCTACACGGGGCTCGAACTAGGTAGTTCGGACTAGGGTGCCTATTCCGAACTACCGGTACACCTCGTTTCACGAGGAGTACCGGTAGTTCGGAATAGGACCCTAGTCCGAACTACCTAGTTCGAGCCCCGTGTAGCCGCGCTACACGGGGTTCGAAGCAGCGGGGATTTAAAAATGGCGGCTCCCCGCTTATGCTAATGAGGCCCGGGAAATTCAAATCCCGGGCTTCATTAGCAAGTGCGGTATGCATACATTACCCCGCTAGTTCGAACTAGCGAGGTAGTGTAGACATACCCTGGGAGAGAGTTCTCTGCAGCTACAGAGAGGGACAAGCAAGTCTCTCTCTCTCTCTCCAAGTCACCATTCTCCATTTTCTGTAAGTAGGGGAAAGTTTAGGTAGTTTCGTTAGGTTTTATTGTTTTAAGGATTGGGTGTGGGATCTGAGATCTGGCACTGCTTAAAAGATGTTTTGGCTTTTCTTTGTAACTAAGTTCTAGGCCCATGGAGTTTCTCCATGAGTATATTTTGTTACCTTCCTATCTAGTCATTATGCTTGCAACAGGAATATTGTTATAATAATAAAAGCTCTTTCCTTTCTTTTTATTAACCGGGCATTGGTTAATTGTGTGCCCTGATTTTTATCTTAGGGGTGAGATTTCCCAAATGATCTTTCCCCTGATTTCTTTATCAACATTTGGGTGGTGGCAGCGGAAGTTTTATTCCCCAGATCTAGGTTTTTAAGATTTGGGGGGAAGTTTTATACCAAGGCCTGGTAGATAAGGCTTTGGGGTACACTTGCTGGCCCCCACTTCTGCATTTATCATGCCAGAGTGGGGAAGGAGCCATGACAAGTCCAGGGCTCAGCTGCCAGATCAGAGCTGGAGCCGGGGTTGTGCCACTGGGCTGAAACTGGAGGCTTGCTGGCTGGTTTGGGTGATCGTTGATAAACAGGGATGAAGGGGGCTATTGCCGCGTGAGGCTCCGTCATTGGGAAAAGACCCCACAGACCCGCAACGGGTAAGGGCCAGGGAGGGGGCCTGTATCGGAAAGGCGACGCTGGAGCCCTAGGCGAGCACGGGTGCCCCTAGGGAGAGTGCGGGTGTGAGCGGGTAAGAGCTGGCGGGACCGGGTGGGAGCTGGAGCCCAGCTGGGATCTGGGCCAACCCCCGTGGGGTGGCAGCAGGGGCGCGGCTCACGCCCCAGACCCGATCCCGCCGGTCTGCGCGCTGCGGTGCGGACACAGTAGCGCAGCTGGGAGACCCGGGCCAGCCAGGAAACCCAGGCTCACGCTGCTGGGCGGACTCTCAAGCCCTAAATGCAAGCTTTTCCCCGGCCTCGTCGGCCACAGGGGCTGCTCCTGAGGACACCGTGCCCAGAGAAGGTGGGGACACGATGCCGCGAGGTGTCAAGGCGGGGAGGGGGCGCTGGCCTTGCCAGGAGCCATGGGAAGGCATCGCTGCTTTGCTGAGCTGTGCGCAAGGCCTTGGGGCCCTGCTGACCCCACGTCCCCGGCAACGCCTCACACGTGCCCTGCTGGCGTTTCACCGCCCGGCCTCTGGCCCATTCCACAGGGGGAGAACAGAGACCGGAGGCAGATTAAGGGAGTTGCCTGAGGTCACAGAGGGAGGCAGTGAATTGAGCTCAGGTTCCTGGCTAGGGCCCTGTCCCTGTGCCCATCCTCTGCCCAGTGTGCCCCCACCCCGTGTCAGTGGGAGAGAGGCAGGAGCGGGCGGCGATCAGATGCCACGAAATTAACTGCTCATTAATGTCACAAGGGGCGACGGAGAAGGGGCTTTGCATTGAGCCAAGAGGCGGGCCCTGGGGTGGGGTCAAGCCCGTAATCCCAGGCCCCGGAGGCTAAGGCCTTATCCACTAGGCCACTGCACCCCCCCTTCAGCTGATGCCAGCTCCAGCCCCGGGGGGACTGGCGGTGGCTGCCTGGCTGGTTTTCTTCCCCGGGGGAGGCGCGTTTCGGGTTGGTCCAAATGCACTCGGTGCCCGTTTTCCAGGCGAGCGAATCGCTTCCGCTCATCTACCGCTGCCGGCGCGGAGTCACGCGAACTGCTCGCTGGCCGGCAGCCGCCTGGCGGGGCCAGTGGGGAAGGAGGGGGGCTCGGAGGGCACAGCTGCAGATCAGCCAAAGGAAACGCAGCTGCGCACCAGCCCCCACGGGGCCAGCAACTACACATCCCCAGGGAGGGCTCGGTGGCGCCTGAGCCAGCTTCTATCTCCCCTGGCCAGCTCCGGGTCGCGCGCGGGGCCGGAGAAAGGCGGGAATGGGTGGTCAAGCCGCTTCCTTTCTCTGTTGAGACCATGAGCAGTTTGGTGTCTGTGCAGCACCCGGCACAACGGGGCCTGGTCTCAGCTAGGCTCTTTGAAGTGAACAAGGAGATGCCGAAGCAGTGCTGTCTAGCGGTTAGGCTGCGAGGCTGGGTGTCAGAGCGCTGGGCTAACTCTGCCTCGGTTTCCCTCGCAGTAAAGCAGAGTGGAGGGAGGGTGGGAGAGGCCTGGTTTGAGCGGGGGCAGGAGCCGGGCCGTGGTACAGAGAGGAGCTGGTTCTGGTTTCTAGCGGGGAGCCAGCAGGCTGGGTGGCTTTGCTGCCTGCTTGCTGATACAGGGCCTTCCCGGCGGGTGGGCAGGAAAGAGACAGCGGGATAAAAGGAGCGGAGGCGGCCGAGCAGGCGCGGGAGGAGGCGGGAGGGCTGGAGAGGGCGCACACAGAGATGGAAAATCCATTCCCGACCGGGCCCCGGAGGAGACACCGACCGAGCGGAGTCACCCGCCGGAGCAGGCGCTGGCCCCGTTCCAGGGAAACGGGGAGCACACGGGGACTAGCCGCCTCGCCCCTGGAGGCCACAAAACGCCTTGTGGAAAGACACGGTCGGGTCCACCTGCCCCCGGCTCCGACACAGGGTGTGGCATCGTGTGTTTCACAATCCCAGGGGGCCGGTTTCCCTCCCCCCCCGCCCATTGCAAGGAGCACGTGTGCATCGGGGCACGTCCTCCGCCCCTCGGCCTGCGGCACGATCCGCCCGCGCGAGCAGGGGGCCAGTGGGCCAGCGGGTGACGGGGCCGGCGGGAGCGAAAGGCGAACAGCGGGGCCTGGCGAGAGGGAGACGAGAGTTAACGTCCCGCTAGGAGGCCGGTGCTCGCCAGGAGTCCTGTTTTAATAGGGGGAGCATCACCGGGGCAACGGTCCCTGCCCCCCCACGTGTCTCCGGAGCACCTCGCGTGGGCGTTTCTCCGCCTCGTGCCGCTGCGGCGCGGCGCCGGAGCCAGATGCCACAGCGCGGCCTGGCCTCGTAACTCCGGCGCCCCTCGCAATGCCACCCACGCGGGCGACCCCTGGCTCCGGTCCGGTCCCGGGTATCCCAGGTGGAAGCGGTGGGAATGGGCCACCCCAAGGAACAGCCCCTCCCAGCTGCCCGCCTCCGCCAGCCAGTGAGCCCGAGGAGGTGCCCCGAGCTCAACGCGCTCTCGCTCCCCCTCGGACGCCAGCTCCACGCCGGGCCCGGAAGCAGGGAGGGAGCCAGGTTGTCGCAGGGCAAGACCTGCGAGAAATGGCACCGCTGCCGGGGCCGGCAAAGTGCAGCCACACGGGCTCCACCTGGCTCGGGAACCGGGGCCTTTCCACCGGCTGCTATTGGCGGCTGCCCAGCCCGCTCGGTGGATCCAAAGGGCGTAAAACAGCCGTGGCTGACGCTCCGCCCGCCTCCCCCTTGCTCTCTGAGCAGACTGACCCTCGACCTCGGCCACTGGTGCCTGCAGGGGGAGGGGGTGCAGGGAGGGCCGGGGAGAACAGGGAGTGGGAGGGGGAACACCCCGTTTCGCAAGCACTGAGCGGGCTGGACGCATCGCTGGGTGCTGGATGCCGCGGGCAAGTTGCATGGACGGAGCCGTCTGCAGGGCCCCGGGCTGCTGGCTCCTTATTCCCATTAAGTCCACTGGATGTGAATGGCGGGGGGGGGGGTTACGAACCTGATCACAGGGCACTGACCTCAATCATGCGCCTGCCTGGGAACCGGCCAGTGACTGTCCCATTCCATCGGCATCCGGATCCTCCGTGGGAGGAAGACGGGCGGGAGGCTTCTCTCACCACCCCCGGCTCCAGCCGGGCACCGGTTCCTTTCCCCGTCGGGAGCTAGTGAGGGGGGATCTGCCAGGCTGGCACGAGTGTGCGAGGAGTCTCCGGGCTGCCCCACTTCCCCTGCCAGACCCATTGCATCCTCCTGGCTCCCGGCCGAGTCCTCTGCCGCCCAGGGACGTCCCTGCTGCCCCCGGGGATTCCCCTGCTGTCTCTCTCCTCCCCGCCATTTCGAAGCTCCCCTGGGTGTTTTTCTTCCTTTGGAAATGTCCCGGCGAACGAGCCGCACAGACTGCGCACCAGGCGCACACGGGCCCTCGCCACCCGCTGCCGGCGTGCCCGCCGCCTCGCCACTGGTGGGGAAAGGCACCGACCATTTCTTACCGACACTGTCCTATCGCACCCCAGCTCTTTCCGTAGCCCCTGCCGGCTTTGGCTGTGGCTTCGCCAGCCCTCGCCAGAGCTGTGTGCCTCGGCGCGCCCGCAGACTTCCACCTCTGTGCACCGCCCCCCGGCCAGAGAGGGGAGCTGTGTGCGAGGGACGGCAGCCCGGCTCCCCAGGTGCAGCTGACTGCATTCAAGGCAGGCTCGGCCCCCGCAGGCCTGTAGGACCCCGCTCTCCGGCGACAAGGCTTGAGAGGGCGGAGGGCAGCTGGGTCAAGGCCTGGGGAGGGGCCTGTGGGGCTGGGAGAATAAAGGGCCTGTTCTCCCGCCTTGTCACCGCTGGGCAGACCCAGCCCGAAACACCCTGCTCCAAACACCCCGGCTTTCGGGCCAGGGGAGAGCCAGACCCGAGGTTCGTGGCCTGACTCCCCTCCTAGCTGAGCTGCAGAGATCAGAGCACCCATGTGCATGGGGGCCCTGGAGACCTGCTGCAGAGAGGGCTTGGGGGGTGGCAGGGTGCAACATGGGCCCCTCGCAGGGTTCCCTGTATGCTGAGCGCTTGGCCGGCCGCCCAGCTAATGAGCAGAGCACAGATGTTTTTCCTGGTGGTGCACATCTGCACAAACCGCAGTGCACAGAACAACATTTATTCTGACATGGATGGGGAAAAATTAGAGGGAACATTGGTCCCCCAGAAATAATCGTACCCCAGCACTCACCGCGACCAGCTGGGTTTCCTGTACACGCAGCCGGCCGCCAGCCCCCACCAAGGCCAGTCTCTGCATGCTGCAGATTCCGGCGGAAATCTCAAAGAACTTCCTACATACCAATTCTCAGGCCACTCCTGCGAAGGGAGGATCATCTCCCTTGTCCAATGGGGAAACGGAGGAAAAGTGACTTGACCAAGGGCAGTAGCAGAGCAAGGAAGAGCCTTCTACTCAGCGCTGTATTCCCTCGAACATGCTGCCACCCCTGGACAAGCTCACGATCCTGCCCTCACCCGCAGTCAATTCAGACCCGACCACGCCGTGGTTTTTCTCGCTAGAGACATGACAGGCAGGTCCCAAGGTTTGGGGGGGGGGTTGTGCTCAGGGACCTCTTGTGCTGTCCAAACACATAAGAGACAGTCCCTGTCCTGCAGACCTGACAGTCTAAAGAGACGGAGCGAGAGAAAGGAAGTAGCATTAGCCTCACCGGATAGGTGGGGAAACTGAGTCATAGAGCGCCAGTGACCAATTCGCCCGGGTCCAATTCTCTCACCCCATGAGACAACCAGCCACAAGGCTCCGGCCCCCACCACGCTAGCTGCTGACACTCCCCTCCACGAACCTGTTCCCCCGACGATTCCCCACCTCCAGACAAACAGGGCTGCCTCCCCCAGGGGGCAGACAGACCCACGAAGGGGGCTGCGGGATGTGCACTCTGGGATCTCGTGGGGGGGGGGGGATTATCCAGCTGTTTCACAGTACCCCTGCTCTTGGGGAGCACAGCTGGCTGGGGAGACCCAGGAGAAGCGGCTCTTTAGGGCTGGGGCGCACGGGACGGTGGCTGCTCCAAAGGGGCTAGAAACATCTCGCCACCTGCCGCGGCAGTGCAGCCAAGGGGCAGCGTGGCAGCTGTCGGACAGGGCCTGGCCGTGCTAGGCAAGGAGGGAGGCCGGGCGCCGCGTTGGCGCCACACGGCAAGGGAATTCCAAGCAGGCGGTGCATGAGGCGCAGGTTGGCATTCAGGGCGGATTCCCGAGGTGATGCCCAGGCAGCTAGCGGCACCCGGGAAGCGGGTATTATGCCTGCCTGGAGGACGCCGGCTCCGACAGGGCTCAGCGCTCCTCCGTCTTCCCTGGAAGCGGAGCGCTGGGGCAGCCCCCCAGGAGAGAGCCAAATGCCGCCCCGCTGATTAGCAAAGCGCCCACAGAACCCACAGCCGGCAGCAGCATGTTTCTATTGGCAGTGTGCGTCTGCACATACCGCAGTGCACCAAACAAAATTTATTCCGCACATGCACGAAAGGGATATTGGTGCCCCTCAAGGGGAAAAGCTGCCCTAAATCAGCAGCCTCACTTCTGGCAGCAGCCCAGAGACGGCCTGGAAGTCGTGACCTTGTGTCGTCCATGGGTAGAGCCCTGCAAATGCGCCGGTATCCGCTCTGTATCCGCAGGGACCCGCATCCGCGGAGGTGGGTCTCCACTGCTCGTTTGTGCGGCGACAGAGGCGGAGACGCAGCTACCAATGCCAAGCGCGTATCTGCGCAGGGCTGTACCCAGGGGGGTGGCGAAATCACGGCAGAAGGGGCTCTTGACACCAGGCTCCCCCTTTCCCCCTCCTCCCCAGATCGCCCGGGGAACCTCCACACGCCCCCTCGCAGGGAGAACGCAGCCCTGCGACGTTACTCTAATAAAACACAAATAATAAAAACCCTGTAGCGGAGCCCGGGAGCCGGGGCCCCACGCTCTCAGAGGCGAAGGAGCAGACGCGCTGAATGACTCCGGCTGAAAGGATTCAGTAGCCGGATGCAAACAAAGCAGCCTCCGCCTCCCTCTGAAAGCCAATTTGGGCCGATTGAAGACCCCCCGAGGGGCCCGTTGCTGCGCCACTCGCCGGAAGCCCATGCAGCGGCCTTGTTTGGCGCACGCTCGCCTGCCCGGAGAGGGCGTTTCCGCCGGACGCCTGCCCGGACGCGGCTCCTGTGACCCCCGGCCGCGGCATGATGTGACTCCAGTAGAGCAGAGAGGGGTTATTGCTGCTCCCAGATACAGCCCAGCCTGGGAGGATGCAGGCATAGGAGGATGGGACGACAGCCCTATTTCCCCTTGGGGGGAGGGGTTACAGGCCTCTGAACCCCCCTACACTGGTTAGTCTGCTTCCTCCATGCTTCCCCACGCTCTGCCTCTGCCCAGCCCCCAGCCTGCCCCCCAGCCGAGTGGCGTTTCCGTCTCCCTTCCTTTGTCTCTCCCCCGGGAAGAGCCTTGTTATCTGCCCAGGCGGGGACTAGGTGTCTGGGCCAATCCACGCGTGGGTGAGTCCGTGGGAATCGCACCCCACAGCGCAGCCAGACGGGGATACGGGGTGTGACGTAGTGGGGGTATTGGGCTGCTTTCTATGCTGGCTGTGTGGTAACCCCACTGGCTGCTGCCGGTACCACGGCCCAGAAGGACAGGGGATGGGTCATTATGCAAAGAGGGGCTCTCAACCTGTCTGACCAGCTACCCCCCAAGGAGAGAAACAAAGGAAGGTGGATGCTGCCCTGGCCGGGGGGCAGGGCCAGAGGAGAGTGAGCTAGTTTCTGTCTGGGAGCATGGAGGAAGCAGCCTCAGCAACAGGCTGGGGGGTTTAGAAGCCGAGACACCCCCCCCCCATATCAAGGGGGGCTGAGGCATCCTAGGCCTGCCCTGTAACCTGGTGACATCTGTGCTGTATTCTGGAGAGGCAATAAACTCCCTCTGGGGGCGGGGGAGGCTGCCCAGGCAGCGGTGAGTGGGGCCCGCTTTGTGGCCCCTGGGGGTGCCCGGCGCGCACCTCAAAGCACCCGGGTCCGAGGAACCCCCAGCTAACTGTGGCTGCTGACTCTGCAGCCGCGCTTCCCGTCTCTCTCCCGGGCGGGCCCCCCACTGTCTCCCCGTTTCCATCCCTTCCCCTCCTGCCTGTCTGGGGGGGCAGCAGACGCCGTTGCTGGGGTTGTAAATACATCCCTGCATTCCTAGGACTGGGGAGAGAGCGGGCAAGCCCCAGTCCTCAGGTGTCTGACCCAAGCCAAGCCTGGGACGCTCTGCGGGGTACAAGCTGCCTCCCCAGGAACCCTGGCCCTCTGCGCTCTGCCGGCTGGGGCGTGCGCTGTCAGCAGCGGCCGCCAAGTGACTGCCCCTTTCGGAGCCAGGTGGGCCGGGCAGCCCCTGCTCTGGAAGGCCAACGCACGCGCCCCGCAGGGGAGAAGCAACCAGCGGGAGAGACCAGACCTCAGCTCTGTACACAGCATCCTCACCTTCAGCCTCACTACTGTCAGCGACGGCGCCAGGGCGGAAATGGGTGAGTTGCCAGGCTGGCTCAGACCCAGGGTCCATCTCGCCCACAGTGGCCATGCCAGGGGCCCCAGAGGGAGGGAACAGACCAGGGAAGTGGAACAGCTGACAGCCTCCAGCGTGCGGGGCCCGGACAGCCCCTGCCTCCCATGGCCTGCTGCCGGCACGTAACCGGTTAAAGAAATCACGTCACCCGTTCCCTTTGATTGGAGGCGGAGCTTACGTCCCGCGTCTCCACGGGCAGGGGCTGCGCGGTCGCATTCTCGCGCGGGGGTGCACCCAACAAAATGTATCCCGCACCTGGATGGAAAACCTGAGAGGGGCCATGGGGTCCCGGCCTTCACTCAGTCCTAGGATCGCCCCCTCGCCTTGCCCCTCCCCCAGCAGAGGAAGGGGCCTGGCAGCGAGGTCACTAGCCCCGGGCTTGAGCCCCGTGGCCGCCGGCGACTCCCTGTGGGACCTTGGCCCGAGCGTTTGACCCCCCTGTGCACGTCGGAGACACGGGGATCGGAATCCTTCCATTCTCCCCGCCCTTTGGCTGCCTGGCCGAGTGAGGCTGCGGGATACGCGCCCTGCTGGGTCTATCGCGACTGGGCCCTCTAAGGCCGGCGGTGTCCCCAGCACGGGGCGGGAGAATGTGGGGCCCTGGGGCTCCTGGCTGCAGGGGGATCAGGTGAGGGGGGGAGGGGCTAAGACAGCTCCCTACCTGTCCTGGCACCGCAGACTGCGCTGCGCCCCAGAAGCAGCCGGCAGCAGGCCCGGCTCCTAGGTAGGGGGGAGCACACGCTACCCCTGGCCCGAGCACTAGCTCTGCTCTCCCATTGGCTGGGAACCGGCTGCCGGCTGCTTCTGGGGGGGAGCACAGTCTGGGGTGCCAGGAGAGGCAGGAAGCAGCCTTAGCCCCCCCCGCTGCACCGCCCCAGCCCTGCCCCCCCAAAGATGGAGACCCCTCCTGCCCCAGCCCTGAACCCCTCCAAGCCGGAGCCCCCTCCTGCCCCAGACCTGAACCCCTCCAAGCCGGAGCCCCCTCCTGCCCCAGCCCTGAACCCCTCCAAGCCGGAGCCCCCTCCTGCACCCCAAATCTCCCATCCTCTGCACCCCCCCCAGAACCCACACTCCAATTACATTAAGTCGGGTGGCGGCATCGACCATTTTCTTCAGCCAGGTCATGAGGAAACCAGTTGGAGAGCGGCTGCCCTAAGGCACGAGCTGTCCCTCCTTCGCCTCTCTCAGGCCACTGCCAGGTGCCAGACGTGCCCCCCTCTCCCGCGCGAGCTCCGTGAGACCATGTGCCCAGCAACGGGGCCTCGGCCAGGCCTGCCAAGGAGGCAAACGCTGCCTGAAAGCGGTGGCTTTGTCCTTGACCCGGCTCCGCTCCCACGGCGCCCCCGCTGTCCACGCGCAGGCGCAGCCATGGCGAGCAGGCGCACCGGCGTGGGGGACTCGTGGGGGCCGACATTGCCAGAGGCAATGGCAACGTGACAACGGCAGCACCAGGATCAAACCAAGACGGTCCCTCCTGCAGCTGGACCCAATCCAGGACACTTGTTCTATGGGCCGCCACCCTCCCCGGTCCCATCTCCATTCCTGCCCAGGGACTTGGCCACGGGTATCACACCCCTCTGCCCGGCACGGATCTTGTCACCACGCACGACAGGCGCACCGCCTCGCAACACAGATTCCAGGACATGTCAGGCGCAGCTAGATAAACAACAACGCATTGTTCCAGCCCCGCAGCTGATAACCTGAAAACTCACGGGCTTGAAGGCAGCAATCATGTCTAGTGACAGCCGGACGAGGGGAGTATGATAATGAAGGCGACACGCTGCGTTTCCAGCGCGCCCGGCACAGACAGGTACCGTCTTCTCGGCGCAGTGGGGAGAGAGGGGGCGTCTGTCCTTGCCCATCAAAGAAAGGGGGTTTGGGGCAGGTAACTGATCAGCCGAGAGAAAGGGAAGCCGTGTCTGAGTGCTCCACGGAGCACGGAGGGAGGAACAATCCGTGTCTCGCACACAGAATGGGGAGCGACTGGCTAGGAAGGAGTACGGCAGAAAGAGATCTAGGGGTCCTAGGGGACCACAAGCTAAATAGGAGCCAACAGTGTGACACTGGTGCAAAAAAAACAAACATGAACCGGAGTGTGGTGAGCACGACACGAGACGTCGTTCCTCCGCTCGACTCTGCGCGGATTAGGCCTCAGGAGGAGTCTTGGGTCCAGTTCTGGGCCCCACATTTCAGGAAAGGTGAGGGGAAACTGGAGAGGGTCCAGAGAACAGCAGCAAGAATGATGAAAGGTCTAGAGCACAGGACCTACGAAGGAAGACTGAAAGAACTGGGCTTGTTTAGTTTAGAAAAGAGAAGGCCGAGGGGGGACAGGAGAGCAGTTTTCAAGTGTCTAAAAGTCTGTCACAAGGAGGAGGGAGAAAAATTGTTCTCCTTGGCCTCTGAGGACAGGACAAGAAGCAAGGGGCTTAAACTGCAGCAAGGGAGGTTGAGGTTGGACATTAGGAAAAACTTCCTACCTGTCAGGGGGGTTAAAAGCTGGAATAAATTGCCTGGGAGGGGGGTTGGAGATATTTAAGAGCAGGTGAGACAGACACCTGTCAGGGATGGTCTAGCTGGTGCTTGGTCCTGCCGGGAGGGCAGGGACTGGACTTGATGGGCTCCCGAGGTCCCTTCCAGTTTTGGACTCTATGACTCCTTAAGAAGCTGGGGACCTGTGGGTACCATGCATCCCCTTAATACTCTGAACGGGAACTAGTAGCATCATTCATCTCCTGCCTTCAAAACCCAGGAACCGCCCCCCTCTGCCGCCCCCCAAATCATGAGATTGGCCTGACAACCTGGAGACTTCAACAACCATTCTTGGTGCTCCTGGTTCCCAGCGATGCTGATGGGGCGAAGGATGCCGACGGGGTTTCCAGCGATGCCCCGGGGATGGAGCAGGAGACCAGGGTCCTAATCCCAGCTCTCCCTGCGGACAAGTCATTTCATTCCTCTGTGCCTCTGTTGCCCCGTCCCCAGGCCGGAAATCACGGTGCAGCCCTGCCTGGAGATGGGGGGAAGTGCTGGGGGGGGGGGGGGGAACGGTGGCCAGACGGAGCAGAGGGGAGGGACTTTGGGAAGTTGGACCAGAGCACAGAGGTGCCTGCCTCTGCCCCATTGGCCCACAGCCCACCCTGGGGGGGAGGCGAGCCCCAGCACTAACACCCCCCTATGCTGTCGGGCCAGTCTGCAGGACGTCGCTAATGGGAGATGCGCATCTCAGCCCAGCTCGGGGTCTGATTCTGCCTTTGCCACGCGGGATGCACTGGGATTTATGGACACGGCCGGCCTGCTGCGCTGCTTGATCTTGTGCAGACAGGGCCGCCGCTGGGGGAGGGAGGTGGGAAAAGAGGGCCCGGTGATTTAAAAGGGCCGGGGACTCCAGGCCGCCATGGCTACTACAGTGGTGGCGGCTGGAGTCCTGAGCCCTTTAAAAATCACCACCAGAGCCCCGGGCTGCGTGGGAGAGGTGCAGCGTGGTCCAGCCTGCACCAAGAGCTGGCTGCACCTAGCTCCACCCCTTCTGCTCAAGCCCTGCCCCTACTGGGCGGCGCCTGGAGCCAAGTCCCTCCTCTCCATTGCTCAACACCTGGCGCAGCGTGTCACCAGCTCTGTGCGTCGATCATCCAAACCCTGGCTCTGGAAATAGCTCCCCCATCCCTTCCCGGGAAGACAGGCCATGAACAGAGCATCCCAGAAGGCACCGGCGGGTCACAGAATCATAGAACCATAGAGCTGGAAGAGACCTCAGAAGGTCAGCAAGTCCAGCCCCCTGCTCTAGGCAGGACCAATCCAACTAAATCAACCCGGCCGGGGCTTTGTCAAGCCGAGACTTAAACACCTCTAGGGATGGAGGCTCCACTACTTCCCTAGGGAACCCATCCCAGTGCTTCACCACCCTCCTAGGGAAAGAGTTTTTCCTAATATCCAACCTGGACCTCTCCCACCACAACTTGAGACCATTGCTCCTTGTTCTGCATCTGTCACCACTGAGAACAGCCTCTCTCCATCCTCTTTGGAACCCCCTTCAGGAAGTTGAAGGCTGCTCTCAAATCCCCCCTCACTCTTCGCTTCTGCAGACTAAACAGACCCATGTCCCTTAGCCTCTCCTCATAGGTCAAGCAGCTTCCCCATTCACCAGGCTGGTCCTCCGGAGAGGCAGCCTGCCCCCACCATCCCTGCTGAACAGAAACCGGCATCTGCACCGAGCGTCGCCCCTTGTGGTTCAGACACAAGGCTGACAACCTGGTGACAGTTCCCAGATCTCTGCTACAGACCTACCGCCCGACCTTGGGCAAGTCACTGCACATGGGCCTCCACTCCCTTGCTGGTAAAATAAGGAGCATTCTTCTCCGCTCGGGAGGCTTCATTTGTTCCTGTTTCTAAAGAGCATTGGGCACTTCAGACTGGAGGGGGAGGGTTCATCATCTTCTGGCCGGCTCTAGCATAGGATGGGGATGGGAGCTGCTGGTTCAAGAATGGTCCAAAGGTTCAAGCGCAGGTGCGCCGGCGGGAGTGAACCATCAAGCGATCAGGAAGCAGGAAGCGTGCGCCAAATGCAGAACATGCAATCGCTCCGGAGAACCCCAGAAAAACGTGCCCGATCAGGCCAGATGAGAAGTGCTCCTCTGCCCAATCACATGGGAAGTGATGCAGAATTAATTATAGGCTGCAGATCCTACAGGCAAGCATAGGGTTTAACTGCTAATCTGCGAAGGATATAATTAGCCTACATAGAATCGCTAACGCGGCTTTGAGGCTGGATTTTCGCCAGTCATCTGGTGTGCTAATGTGTTTCAAGTGGATCATCTATTTAATTCAGACCGTCATGTCCTACAGCAGTGTTTCTCAACCTTTTTTTTTATCAAGTATCCCTTTCTCAAAAACAAAAAAAATTTGAAGTACCCCCAGTACCTGCAGTTTTCAGACACACCACATGTTCTTTCTATCATTGCAACACGTTTGTTTAAACACCTAAATCGTAGCCGGGAGGGTAATGACATTTTTGGGTGTAAAACGTACAAAAAATAATAAAACGCTGTAAAACGTAAAACAAAAATTCAGTTTTCTCCACATTTCAGGGGTGTTGACGTACTGCCCACACTTCTCTCGAGTGCCCCACGGGTACTTGTACCACTGGTTGAGAAACAGCGGCCTACGGCACCGAGGAGGCTGGCGAAGCTAGGCACGATCTCGAGGGGGAAGTGCGAGAAAGGGGGTTTTCTAAGCCTTAAATCAACCCTTCCGCTCTGAGCCTGCCGAAATCAAGCGCAGGATGCCGGCCGTATGAAGGAACGACGGGGCGGGTCTGGAGCTGGGACCGGGCCGGGTCCGGAAACACGCTGGGCTCAGCTGCTGTTTTCATTGCGTTATCCCTCTCTGTGTCTAGGGGGGCACCAACACCCCCGGGAAGAGACCAAGCATGGGCAGTGGATGATGGCAAGCCCCGCCCCCAGCCCCGCCCATTCCACTGAGGCCCCACCCCCCACGGGAGCCTCGCTGTCTCCCCGCCCCCGCACCACAGGGAGGGGAGGAGGGCGGGTGGGCAGGCGCGCCCCACCCTCCCCAGCCCCGGAGCACGCACGGGGAGGGCGGGCACTGGGGGTAGCAACACTCCACCCCCCTCCATACGCCTACAATTGGATGTTCTGGGGGCGGGGCCAGGCTGGCAGTTTGGGAAGGCAACACCTCCCCCTGCCTATGACACCGGCTGCCCCAGAGCGAGGCGGCGGGTGGGCGAGGGGGCAGCAGGTGGGGCCTGCCACTGGGCTGGGGCCCGCACTGAGGCGTGCACACCGGGGAGAGCGGCCGGCTGCACCGGGCCTTGGAAAGGGGGCCGGTGTCTGGCGGGATGCGCCCCCCGCCCCGGACTGAAGGACTGGCGGTGCCAGACCTCTGCCAGCTGGTGGCAAGAGGCCTCCGCCCTCACCCCGCCTGCTACGTCTGGAGGGATCTGGAAGATCTCCCCCTTCTTTGTGGGAGGGGGGAGATGGGAACCCCGCCCCCCCCAGCAGAGGTGACTCATGGTAGCACCTCGGTGATGCAACCCACCCCTGTGCCGCTGCCAACATTGTAATTGCTACCTGGGATGCTTCCTCGTGCCCCCTCCCTGTTCCTCTGGGCAGCCGCCCCCGCTAGAAGCAGAGAGCAGACGGGTGCAGGGCTGGCGGGCCGGGTGCCAAATTGGGCAGACCTGGTTCTGCAAACTCCCTCCCCCCCCCCCAACCAAGCCGCCCTACAGGGGTAGCTTTGCCAAGCGCTTCAGAGGAGGCTTGAGAAAGAAGAGCCCCCCCCCCCAGCGTTAACTGGGAAACCTGCTACAGCGGGGGGGGGGGGGGTGAGCAGCGGGCTCCCTGGCAAAGCGGCGGCTCTGGCTTGCCACCGTTTAGAGCCAAGCTGCCGAGGAGCCGGAGGGTTAGAGAACAGCCTGGGGGGGGGGGGGGGGAGCCGGTGCCAGGGTCGGAACACAAGCCCGTCCTCGCCGCTGCGGCGGGAAAAGCGACACCGTTTGTGCCGGTTCCTTCCTGGGGCACTGAGCCGCCGGGCGAGGCGGCCTCCTGCCCGCTGCGGGAGACGAACGCTGCTTCCCCAGCTCCAAATCCGCACCCTTCCCCCGAGGCCGCTGGGCCAGGCCTCGGCGACGCGAACCCCCCCCCCCCGTCACCCGCTCCTGGGAAGGAGGCGCGGGCTCCGATCGCGGGCGTCCCTAGCAAAGGGGGCACCCAGCATCACGGTGGCAGAGAATACGCCGGCTCCGGGAGGGCGCATCGGCGGCTGGGTGGGCCGTCGGGCCGTGTGCTGGGTCTGGCGCGTGAGCTGGGGGCAGGCGTCTGTCCCCGCTGCCCCCTACCCACGGTCGCGTGCTGAGTCCGGCACCTCGGGACCCTTCGCGGCGTGGACCAGCGTATTGCCAAAGGACGCACTTCGCCAGTGGCGAACGCTCTGACCTTGAGGGTTTACTGCCCGCCGAGTCCCTTGGGTCCCAGATCCATCAGCGTCAGCCAGAGGGGGGAACGCCCAGCCCCTCTGGAGCAAGCAGGCGAGCGCGGCCCCTCTCCGCCCGTGCTGCAGGTTGCTTTCGGACCCCCTCTTCCCCCGTGTGGCCCACTCCAGGCCGTCCCGCCGGGCCACACTTCTGCCGACGGAGGCCCCGGCTCTCCCGGGCTGTAAATCAGCGCCCGGTTAGCGGCAGGTTATTAACGCTGCCGACAGCGGTAACTAAATGCCGTCCCCCCACCGCTCCACTTCGCTTTCTGCGCTCCTCGCCCATTTGTAAGCCACGGGAGGGAGCCGTTTAAGGCAGCTCAGCAAGATGCTTAAATTAACAATTTACAAATCGCTTAATTGAGGTCCCGGGCTCCCTCTTCCTGAGTAGAAGCTGCTAAATGCTTGCGAATGGATCCCAGGCTTCGGCGTTTGCCGGTTGAATGACAGGCCCCGGCCGGCCCTACGGGCTTCGGTTCCTCCTGGCCGGGTGGGGCGGCCCCCAGGTAAGCCCAGGATGGCTGCAAGAGGAGGCTGGGTCCGGAGGGGGAAAGCACAGGGCCGCTAACCGAGGGGAGGAGATAAATGCCCCTCTTTCCCCCCCCCGCCGGTGCAGCCTGACAGGTGATCCGACACCTGCCCAGGTCTGAACCCCCTGGCCAAGGGGCGCTTCTACTAACGTGGCTCCTACGGAACGGGAGAGGCTGGTCGCCCCGACCCACGAAGAACAGGGAGGAGCCCCCCAGAAGGCCGAGCGGGCGGATACCGGGCTGGCGCTGCAGATGGAGCGTGGTGCATGTCACCCGGCAAGGTGGCTGGTTTAATGCCGCGTCCCCTGGGCCCCCCAGGAGCCCCCCCCGACATTCACGAGGCTTGTCTCTCCTGCAGAGGTGGGGGTGAGTCTGCGCACTAACGCACGTGCTCTTCCCCTAAGGCAGGGCGGGGAACCTCAGGCCGGGGGGGCGGATGCAGCCCCCGAGGTGCATTGCTCCGCCTCAGCGCAGAGCCCGTGTGGGTGCTCCAGAGCCCCTGCGATCCCACCGCAAGGCTGGAGCCCACAAAACCTACTAGCCCAGGCCCTGGAAAACATGGGGAGCATCTTTTCCCTTCCTGCATCAGTGATGAGAGTTTGTTTAGTTTGGGGGGTTTTTTTGGAGCTCACTTATAATACACGGCCATATACCATCTCCTAGAACCAGGAGGGACCTTGTGAGGACATCTAGTCCAGTCCCCTGCCCTCAGGACAGGACCAAACACCATCACTGACAGATCCCAAAATGGCCCCCTCAAGGATTGAACTCACAACCCTGGGTTTAGCAGGCCACTGCTCAAACCACTGAGCCATCCCCCTGCCATGCAGCCCTTAGCTGATTTCTCTGTGGGTCAGCAGCCCCTGGCCCAGAAAAGGTTCCCCAGCCCTGCTTAATGTGGGGCAGCGGGGGGAGACACTGGCTGGGAACTGGGGTTCTAGTCCACGCACAGCCGCCCTGCGGCGAAACCTGACCCTGGCGCTCCAGGGCGCCGGAGCCTGCCTCCAGCGAGTCGGCGCGCCGGCTGATTCCGGCGCAGCAGGCGGTGATTGCAGGGACATCGCCGGCCCCGGCAGAGCCGACGCTCATCAGCTCCACCCCGGTCAGCGGAGCACGGCCCCTTCTGCATACGGAACGGAGGGGGAGGGGATCCCATCTGACGTCCCCCACCCCCCGCAAAGGTCCATCTTGCCCAAAGTCCTGTCGGCCCACAGTGGCCAGCGCCAGGTACCCCAGAGGGAGCGACCAGAACAGGGGATCATCCAGGGAGCGTCTAGACGACGTTCCTCTTTCGAAAGAGGAATGTAAATGAAGGAAATCGAAAATGCAAACGAAGCTGCGGATTTTCAAAACTCCCGCGTCATTTGCATAATCGCATCCGACCACGTTTTTGAAAACTTTTTTTTTTTTAAAAGCAGTCTAGACACAGTTCTTTGAGGAAAAAAACCCCTTTTTCGAAAGAACCCTGTAAGCCTCATTTTTTTCAGGAATAAGGGTTCTTTCGAAAAAGGGGGCTGCGAAAAGCAAGATCCCAAATCCCCTACTATCCACCATGACTTCCACGCCCTCTGCCTGCCTAATTGCAAATGCCCTTAGCCCTGTCCCACAGAGAGTGGCAACAAATGCCCAGCCCGGCTAAGTGACTTGCCCAGGGTCACACAAGACACATGTGGCAAAGAGGGAGATTGAAGCCAGCTCCTGCCTGAGCCTCAGGCCACCACTCTAACCACTAGGCCATCCAGTTTAGACTGACGCTGCCCCCTGCCCTGTGGCAAGTGGGCTGGTGCAAAATGCCACAACTCCATGGATTTCCACCGAGCCGGGCCGGCGTACGCCGCAGCCGGAGATCTGGCCCCGAGTCCGTCTGGTCGCTACGCGGAGGCAAGGCCCGCCTGGCGGCCCACGGGCCAGGGGCACCATCCCTCAGCAAGGAGGGGAGGGCGAGGGATGACAGGAGCCAGTCCCAGTGGGAGGCAGCAGCGCAGAGGGAGGCTGGGCCGGCTGCTTGTGGGTTTGTTGATTTTTGTTTCCATTGTTGGGAAAATGGGAATGTTAATTAAAAGGCAAACGAGCGCGCTGGAAATTGACTTGAAGCAGAGAGTTATTAAGAAGCCGTTGAGGCTGTGAATGATTCTTCCCTGGGTCGCCCGCCGGGGGAGGCGATTAGACGCCATCGCCGGCGTTAATGTGCCACGGCGCTGAGCACGGGGGAGGGAAGGGCCGGAGCGGGATCCTGGGGCAGCTCAGGCCAGGGGACGGGCCCCACGTTTTGTCTGTGGAGCCGTGGGGCGGGAAGGGGGGTCTCCTTTCCGAAGCGGCTCATCCTTCTGTGACGTAGTGGGGGTACCTGGCTGGTTTCTATGCTGCTGGCTCTGGGGGAACCCCCACTGGCTGCTGTGGGTACCACGACCCAGCAAAACAGGATGAGTCACTATGCAAACCAGTGGCCAGACACCCCCCATGGAGAGGAACAAAGGAAGGTGGAATGCTGCCCTGGCTGGGGGGCAGGGCTGGAAGTTAGGGAGTTGGTTGCTGGCTGTCGGAGGGCATGGAGAAGAGCCTAGGAGAAGGGGCTGGAGTTTAGGGGCCCAGTCTCCCCCATCTCAAGGGGGCCTGAGGCATCCTAGCCCAGTTCCTGTGACCAGACTACATCTGTGCTGCGCTGTGCTGGAGGAGCAATAAACCACCCTCAATTCCACTGGCTGGTGCAGTCTGTTTGTGCCATTTCGGGGTGCAGGAGACGGGGAACCCCCAACGCGCCGTCACACTGGTGTCAGGAGCGGGATGCACTGCACCCCGTGGATGGAGCTCCCAGCGGCAAGCGACAAGGCGCAGTAGAAGCAAGAGCCCTGGAGCCAGGCGTGCTGGAGACAGAGCGAAGCGGTTCCTGGGAATCGTGGGGCGCTGCAGCACTAGACTGGTGAGTCTGCACCAAGGGGACCAGCGGGCAGATGGCCTACGCCCGACTCTTGAAGGCAGAGCTGGTGGGGCTGTGCAGAGAGAGGGGCTTGCCTGTGCGGAAAGCAACCAAGGCCCAGCTGATTACCCAGCTGGAAGAGAATGACCAGCCACAGGGCCAGGATCTTGTCCCCAGGGGAAGCAGCCAGACCCCCCCTGAGAGTGTGTCAGGCTCAGAGAGGGGGAGGAGCGCTGGAACCCACCGGAGAGATGAGACAGCGTCTCCCGGGAGGCCTGCAAGCCGTAGCCCATCTAGGGCAGGGGCCAGCCCAGCGGAGCTGCGGCGGCTGGAGATCCAGCTGCGGATCAGGGAATTGGAAGTAGAGGACCGAGAGAAGGACCGCCAGGACCGAGAGAGGGAGCGCCAAGATCGAGAGAGGCAGCGGCAGCATGAGCTGGCCATGGCAGAGCGGAGAACCGGCGGGGCACTGGCTGTGCCAAGTGCGGATGGGCCCCAAGGTCCCAGGGCTGCCAGCCACTTGGAGAGGCTCGTGGTGGCCCAATTGAAGGACATGGGTGACATAGACGGGTTCCTCAGCTCCTTTGAGAGGGCCTGTGGACTGCAACGGGTTCCCCCAGCTGACTGGCTGCAGGAGCTCATCCCCGCACTGAACCAGGAGGCGGCCGGAGTGCTCAGTCAGCTGGAGGACCTACAGCCAGGGGATTACAACCGAGTCAAGGAGGCCCTGCTGCACAAGTTCGGGCTGACCCCCGAGATGTACAGGAAGAAGTTCCGGGGGGTACAGAAAGGGCCACGGGAGACCTATGTGGACCTGGCCTCCCGCCTGGCGCAATACTGCCGCAAGTGGGTGTCTGGAGTCGGAGCCCAGACCGCAGAGGAGCTGCTCAAGCTGGTCATGATGGAGCAGTTCTATGAAGCGTGCCCACCCAAACTGAGGCTGTGGCTCAAGGACCGGAGACCAGAGAACCCCCAGGAGGCCGGGAGACTGGCGGACGAGTTCACGGAGAGCCGGTCCGGGTGTGAACGGGAGTCCCGGAGAGAAAGGGAACCGCGCAGAGACCGGATCTCGGCTGAGCGACGGAGGGAGTCAACTACGGGGCGAGACCAAGGAACAGGTCGTCTGCGCCCCAGAGAACCAGCCAGGGCCTGGACAGAGACAGCCCAAAGCCTAACTTGCCAGCACTGTGGGCAAAAAGGCCACAAGAGGGCTCAGTGCACCAGGTCCCAGGACCGGGGACTTTCCAGGGTTAACTGGCTGGGGCGGGAGGAAGGGCAGGCTGCCCCAGAGGCAGGGGCTGGCCGGCAAACCTCAGCTCAGAGAGAGGGGAAGGATGCTCAGTGCACCTCCCCTGGGAGGTCTGATTCTCAGGAGGCGGATTTCTCCGTGTACCGGGTGGGGGCAGGACGGCCCCTGCGGAGCGAGTGCCTCATACCCCTGGAGGTGGATGGTAGGAAGGTGACGGGCTTCTGGGACACGGGGGCGGAGGTGACTCTGGCCCGATCTGACATAGTGGCCCAGGAGCGGATACTACCCCACACGCAGCTGACCCTGAAGGGCATAGACGGGTCCCCGTTTAAGGTGCCTGTAGCCAGGGTGCATCTGAAATGGGGGGCGAAGGAAGGCCTCAAGGAAGTGGGGGTGCACCCGCACTTGCCCACCGAGGTGCTGATGGGGAATGACCTAGAGGAGTGGCCCCATGAATCCCAGCGGGCTCTAGTCACTACCCGGAGCCAGAGCCAGCGGGGGGCTGACAACGTGGGTCCAGGGAAGGACTCCTGGCAGCGTCCTCAGGGTCCCATCCCAGTGGACACGGGGTCCAGCCAGGCTGGGACTCCGGACCTAGGCAGAGGTGGGGGACAGGTCCCGATCCCTGCCTCAGCAGCTGAATTCCAGGCTGAGGTGCAGGCAGACCCCTCCTTGCAGAGGCTGAGGGACCAGGCCGGCCTCCGTGCAGCTCAGCCCCGGGGGAGAGGTGGCCAGGAGAGATTCCTGCGGGAGCGTGGGCTCCTGTTCCGTGAGTGGCTCCCCCCCAGGAAGGTGAGGGCATGGAGGGTAGAGCGGCAGCTGGTCGTCCCCCGAAAGTATCGCCTCAAGCTGCTGTATTTGGCCCACGATTCCCCCGTTGGGGGCCACCGGGGGATCCGGAGCACCCGGCTGAAGCTGCTCCAGCACTTCTATTGGCCGGGAATCTTTACAGCCGTGCAGCGGTACTGCCGGTCCTGTGACTCCTGCCAGAGGGGCGGGAAGGCCCAAGACAGGAGGAAAGCGGCTTGGGGGTCTCTACCCCAGATAGACCCTCTGGGCTCGCTGAGAGAGTTATGGGAGGGGAAGTCCTCCCTGGATGGAGCATCGGGGGTGGAAGCCGCCCTGGCTGTCCAGAGAAGGCTCGCTGGGCTCATGGCCCCGGCCCGAGAGACCCTGGCCAGAGATCAAGGCCAGCGGAAGGGTGGGTGTGACCCCCGAGGACAGGCCTGGGCCAGTCACCCTGGAGCGGGGCGGCGAGTGGACAGAGGGAAGCCAATTCATGTGGGGCCTCGCCACGGCCGGCCCGAGTCAAGGGGAGCACCCATGTCCCCAGGGCGGGTTCCCACGCAGAGGACCCGAACTTCCTTAGGTCACGAGCGGAGTGACCCTGCTCAGTTCGCTCTCGGAGGGGGGAGAACTGTGACGTAGTGGGGGTACCTGGCTGGTTTCTATGCTGCTGGCTCTGGGGGAACCCCCACTGGCTGCTGTGGGTACCACGACCCAGCAAAACAGGATGAGTCACTATGCAAACCAGTGGCCAGACACCCCCCATGGAGAGGAACAAAGGAAGGTGGAATGCTGCCCTGGCTGGGGGGCAGGGCTGGAAGTTAGGGAGTTGGTTGCTGGCTGTCGGAGGGCATGGAGAAGAGCCTAGGAGAAGGGGCTGGAGTTTAGGGGCCCAGTCTCCCCCATCTCAAGGGGGCCTGAGGCATCCTAGCCCAGTTCCTGTGACCAGACTACATCTGTGCTGCGCTGTGCTGGAGGAGCAATAAACCACCCTCAATTCCACTGGCTGGTGCAGTCTGTTTGTGCCATTTCGGGGTGCAGGAGACGGGGAACCCCCAACGCGCCGTCACACCTTCATTGGCCAGGCCTGCCCATGCTTTGCCAACGGGGGCTCCGCAAACCTCCCCAGAGAGCTGAGACCAGTCCGGCTGCTGTCTACACTGCACTTCGGAGACCCGACCCTGGGGACTGCTGCGCACAGAGAGCCTGATCTGCACCTCACAGACCCCAGGGCGTCCCTGAAGTCATCCAAGGGCAATGTGTTGCCCCAAACTTCGTGGTGCCCGATGCGGCTGCGTGCTTTGCCTCTCGGCAGGGCCGGCTCTGTCAAGGCCCCGGCCCTTCTGAAAGCAATCCTAGAATCCTAGAACTGGAAGGGGCCTCGGGAAGGGCATCAGGTCCAGTCCCCTGCCCTCCCGGCAGGACCCAGCACCGTCTAGACCAGCGGTTCCCAACCGTTCCCAGATGGGGACCCATTGGACAATTCAGGAAGACGTGGGGACCCAAGGCCATTCAAAAACGGGGGGAGGGGGGAGGCAGAGTGACCTGCGGAGACACCTGGTGACCCTTTTGAAATGTACTGGCGACCCATATTTGGGTCCTGACCCATAGGTTGGGAAACCCTGCGCTAGACCATCCCTGGCAGGCATCTGTCCAACCTGCTCTTAAATATCTCCAGGCATGGAGAGTCCACAGTCCCCCCAGGCAACTTATCCAGGGCTTAACCATCCTGACAGGCAGGAAGTTTTTCCTAATGTCCAACCTAAACCTCCCTGGCTGCAGTTTAAGCCCATTGCTTCTTGTCCAGTCCTCAGAGGCCAAGGGGAACAAATTTCTCCCTCCTCCCATTAAGACCCTTTTAGATACTTGAAAACCGCTATCACGTCCCCTCTCAGCCTTCTCCTTTCCAAACTAAACAAGCCCAATTTTTTCAGTCTTCCTTCATAGCTCATGCTGAAATAAAAAACAGGACTATGCAGCACTTTAAAGACTACCAAGATGGTTTATTAGGGGATGAGCTTTCGTGGGCCAGACCCACTTCCTCAGATCAAATTGTGGAAGAAAACAGGCATGACCATATAGACTAACACGGCTACATCTCTATTACTATTCTTCACAGCTCATGTTCTCTAGATCTTTCATCATTCTCGTTGCTCTTCTCTGGACCTTCCCCAATGTCTCCACATCTTCCCTGAAATGTGGAGCCCACAACTGGACACAAGACTCCAGCTGAGGCCTGATCAGCGCAGAGTCGAGCGGGTGAATGACGTCTCGTGTCTGGCTCCCCACTCTCCTGTTCGTGCCGCCCAGAATCAGGTTTGCTTTTTGTGCAACAGCGTCGCTCTGAATCGGCAGGGCTAAGCGTTTCGGACGCGGCTCGGGGCCAGGACACCCCCCCTGGCTGGCTTACAATGAGCCGTAGGCTTCCAAGTCACTTTGAAAACGGGACGGCGCTGAGGCATGATGGGAAACTGACCCCGGGGTCTTTGGTACCCCCAGTAGCGGCTGTTCCTGCAGTCAGGTGATGCTCAAACTACACCCCGCTCCGAGTACAGGAACCGTTTCAACGTTTGTCATTGCTCTGAGCCGGGCAATGGCCCTGTTGCTCTGGCTGTCACTGGAGCCAGGTGGAGGGCCTCCAAGCACTGTGTGGTGGGGCAGGCTGGTCTCATTAGCGGGTGAAGAGGTAACTTGGCCACAGGCCATCGGGACCGAGGTGGGGAAGAGGTTTCTGACCGCGGAAGGCTCTTGGAGCCGGCACAGGAAGGCAGGGAGAGAGCCGATGGTTGAAAGCTGAAGCTGGAGAAATGCAGATGACAGAGAAGGCAAAAGTCTGTACCAGCGAGGGGAGTTAACCCTTGGAACAGATCGCCGAGGGATGTGGGGGAGGCTCCGTCCTTGACATCTTTAACTCAAGCCTGGATACTTTCTAAAGGCGCCACGCCGGCTCTCGGGGAAGTTACAGCCTTGATCCAGGACGCACCGGGCCATATTGTGTCTGGTCACTGCCTATCGAGTTTACAACGAGAGAGGGGGACAGACACACGGCGCTGTGGAAGGGGAAAAGGAGACAGTGCTGGTGCCCAGGATAGGCTGCCATCTCTGCACGCTAGCGGCCTAATCTGGGGTTGGCCACGCGGCAAAGGAGGGGCTGCTGCCGATATTATTTGTGCTCCGCTAGCATTCGCACGCTCAGACGGATGGAAGCTCCAGTGTGTCGGGCACTGTATGTAGATGAGACAAAGGAAGTATTATCATGATCAACTGCGCAGAACAGAAGGGGAAACTGAGGCACGTGGGATTAAGTGACTTGCCCAAGGTCCCACCAGGGAGTCAGTGGCAGAGCTGGGAACTGACCCAAGGTCTCTTGAGATGCTCTCGCCACAAGGTGATCTTAGCCGGTCACACAGGTCTCCACGCCACAAGCACAACCACCATGTGGGGTCAGAGTAAGACCTCATCCTGTACACGATTACCCCCCAGTGGAGGACTGGGCCACCTCAGCAAGCACCACCGGCTGCCACAGGCATGCGCCATGCAGCTGGGAAGCTGCCAAGCCCTTCGCCTGGCTCCCGGCTTGGGACCGAGTGGGTGGTGATAAGGTGCAATCAGCTCTTGGCGGCCTTTGTTCCTTCCTCGCCAATTACTCATCCCGGCCCAAAGGAAAAGCTGGAATTTTCCCACCCTGGTTCTCTTGCCACGGCGTGAAAGCTCTCCCAGCTTGCCAGCCCTCCTGGCTGCCAGATCCGGGCCCCTTTGGAGGGAGGCTGATAGGGGCTGTTAGCCAAACGCAGCAGGTCTCCCCCGCTCTTCGATATCCAGGCTGATGGGGCTTGTTACCAAGGGCGTGGTGAGCGGATCCGCACAGGCTTGGCTGGAAAGTGACGCGTTTCCCGGGGCGGGTGGGTTTTGCCTTTGGCTTCTTTGGGGGTTGGGGAGCAGGCGGGTTTGCTCCTCCCGCGCACAGCACCCTCGGTGGGCGTGCAGGGTTAGCCCAGCCTCCAGGCAGGACGCTGCATTGCAGCACGGGGACGTGGCATGCCCACAGCCGACGGCTGGCGCAGCAGCATGGGAGAATCGAGCGCCGGGTGGAAGGGGGAGCCATTTCCCTCTGCCATGAACGCTTGGGGAGAAGAGTCTGGGAAGAGTCCCCCGTCCGCACAGAGCCAAGCCATCAACTGGATTATTAGTAGCTGTGTTACCGTAACCGGGTAGCCGCATGTGGAGCCGCAAGTATCAGCTGGGGATAGCCACATCCATGTTGGCGAAGGCCGATACTCCCGGATATAAAGCAGATCTCTGCAGGTTTGCAGGGCTCTCCTGCCGGGTGTGTCGTAAACTCAGGCCTGGGGGACCCAGGCTAGTGGCTTCAGGATTTCCAATGCATCTAAACCCGGGTTTACCACGGAGGGGGCTGCTCTGTGCCCAACCTCTGACTCAGCTCTGCGGCGTGACGTGCCTCCACCCTGCAAACCCACAGGACCCGGGCTCTGTCCCCAGCCGCATCCTCAGGCGTGTGCCCGGCACGCTCGCTGGCCTGAGCCGGCCGGATTGCAGGGCAGAAGGAAGCAGGGCTTGGACCCGTGCCTGGCTGGAGCCTAGCATCTGTGGGCAGGGTGGACAGACCCCCGGATTTGGCTACGCTGCCGGGAAAAAACCAGCCTGGCCAGGAGTCTCAGAGCGGATCGGCTGACTTGGGCTCCCACTGTGGGGTCCAAGGAGCGACACAGACCTGCCCACGTGGGCCCTCAGACCTGCTCTTCTTGCTGACACGTGGCAGAGGCAGCCACGCCTGTCTATTTCAACAAAAACACCCAGGAGGAGCCCTGTGGCACCTTGGAGACAAAGAGTTTCTTAGGGACTACGTGTCCGTGGGCTGCGGCTCATGCCCACAGAGGCCCCCTCTCTCATCCTGGGGGCAAAGGTTACACCCTGCGCCTGTCTGCCTGCTCTCTCCCCCCCCCAACTGCCTCTGTAACCCACACACCCAGTGTGGTGCTCTGTCCCATGCACTTGCACCACGTACCACGAGAGATAAGAACAGGGGAGCGCGACAGCCTCAGCTAAGAGCCAGCTGATTTTATAGCTCACACTGTAGCGGCTCCTGCACTAAGCTCCAGAGAACCCAGGTTCAAATCCGCCCCGTGGCTGTTACACCTCCCCTTTATAGGGAGGGTCGCTGCTTTACCCCGTGCCACGCTGCTGCTTTGCCCTCGTGGCAGAAAGGAAGGGCGAGGGCCCATTCCTATTTCGTGGAGGGAACTGAAGCCCCGAGACATGATCTGGTCTCAGCGGGAGGATGGTGTCCACGCCGGGCACCGCATTTCAGGCAAGAGGCAGGCACACCGGAGAGGGTCCAGAGAAGAGCAACAAAAACGATGAAACGTCTAGCGCATGGGATCCCAAACTGGGGGGCATGCCCCCCTGGCAGGGCATGAAGAAATTCCAGGGGGGGTGCAAGGCGATCCCCCCCCCCCCGTTAATCCCCTCCCCAATTTTGCTGCTATTTTTGTTTTTCATCCCTGGTCAGTTCCTTTTTTTTCCCCCCTCAACAAGTTTTGCTGCTATTCTTTTTTGGAGGGGGGCCTGAGGGTTTCTCAAAAATCAAAAAGGGGGCGTGATGCCGAAAAGTTTGGGAACCACTGGGAGAACATGACCTGTGAGGGACGATTGAAAGGTCCGGCAAAGAGAAACGTGAGAGCAGCTTTCAAGTACCGAAAAGGGTGTTACAAGGAAGAGGGAGAAAAATTGTTCTTCCTGGCCTCGGAGGATAGTACAAGAAGCAAGGGGCTTAAACTGCAGCAAGGGAGGTTGAAGTTGGACCTTAGGAAAAACTTCCTGCCTGTCACAGCGGTTGAACGTTGGAGTAAATTGCCTGGGGGAGTTGTAGAATCTCCATTGCTGGAGATATTGAAGAGCAGGTTGGACAGACGCCTGTCAGGGATGAGCTGTCGCCTGGTTCTCACTGGCTGTGCTGGGAGGGGGTGTGTGATTTTTCACACCCCTGAGCCAGAAAGCTGCAGAGCAGTGATGTACCAGGGGAACAGCGCCTGGCGCTAAAAGCAGGGCACTCAAAGGCAGCCTCTCGAGCGGGCTAGGAGATGCTTTTCTCCCGGGAGGACCCTTGTGCGTGGTGTGTCAGACACACATTCCCAACGCTGATGGAGCCTTTAGAAGGAAACGAACAGGAAGAGGCAAACGACCAGGACCGGGTGAGCATGACAGGGCTGTACCGGTGCGTTCGGAGGTCCTTCCGTCGCTGGAGTCCTTCCATTGCTGGAGACAAGCGGCCAGCAGGTTGGGACCTTTGAAAGGGGGACCTCAGCCAACGTGGCGGAAAACCCTGGGAAAGCCCCTGACAGGAGCTAGGCGAAGACCTGGCGAATTAGAGCACTTGTGACCGACTGTGTGTCTGGAGCCGTTTGTTCCCAATAGTCTTCCCCTCTGTCACCAGCACAGCTGAGCTGTGAGAGAGACGGGGGCTTTTCAGCTTGGAAAAGAGGAGACTACGGTGGGGAGGTCTATAAAATCATGCCTGGCGTGGAAAAAGTGAATACGGAAAAATGATTCACTTGTTCCCAGAACATAAGAACTAGGGACCACCCGATGAAATGAATAAGCAGCAGGTTTAAAACAAACCAAAGGATGTTTTTCTTCACTCGGTGCACAGTCAACCTGTGGAACTCCTCGCCAGAGGATGTTGCGAAGACTAGGACTTTTAACAGGGTGCAAAAAAGAGCTAGATAGATTCATGGAGGTTGGGTCCATCAATGGCTGTTAGCCAGGATGGGTAGGAACAGTGTCCTTAGCCTCTGTGTGTCTGGGAATGGGTGAAAGGGGAGGGATCACTGATGATTCCCTGTTGTGTTCCCTCCCTCTGGGGCATCTGGCATTGGCCGCTGTTGGCAGACAAGACACTGGACTGGATGGACCTTTGGTCTGACCCCGTCTGGCCGTTTTGATGTTCTTATGAGAAGAAACGTTTTCCTCTTGTCACTGCGGAGCTGTAGCTAAGTCAGGGCTGGTGCTGTCAGGTTGCTGCTGCACAACCGGGACAAACAAAACAGCCCCACGGCCAGGACAGCCAAATGCCTCCTAATTCCAGCCCTCCCGAGGAGCGAACCAGCCAGGAACTAGCCACCGGCTCAGCCTTCTTCTGGGCTCTCACGGGCTTGGTTCCTCCACACCCCAGGTCCCGTCCAGCATGAAACTGGGAATCCCGCAGCCCCTCAGCCCAGCCGTTCTCAGCCCGTGTTGACCCCACGACGACATTCGGTGGCCCTGGGTAGCAATTCTGGGATCCAGGACCGTCCATGGGACCAACGCCGACGCATTGGAGTGACCGATTTACACTGGACCTGGGCTCATACCTGGCCAGGCCTGGGGCACCCCCTCCGAATTGGGATTGCCTCTTGCGAGGGGCCCCGAACGCCCAGTGCCCTGTCCCAAGGAAGCACGTTTGCAAGCCAGCTGAGCGCAAACACACAAGCCCTTCTGAGCCAGGAGTTTCATGCCACATACAATTCTGGCTCTGCAGACCAGACAAAGCAAAGGTTTGCCCCCCGCCCGGCAGGTTCCTCCACAGATGCTGCGAGCAGCCACTCCCTGGCCAGCCCCTCACCTGTCACGCTGGGGGATGTCGCAAGTCAACAAGCTGTCTGCCCGGAGGACACGCCGTTGTATCGGGCTGTCTGGTTGCCTGGCATTTTGCCCCCAGATGGCAGGGCCGGAGTAGGGGCCAATATTCCTTCGGCCACCACGCGCTTGGCTCTGCCCTTTTTCCTACAGCGGCGCAGCAAAGCACAAAGCAACACATACACACCCGGTTTTGCTAGGCACAGCAACGCTTCAAACACACACACACCCCCCAAGCAGCGAGCCCGGCCCAGCGGCTAGATCTCCTGCGGCCCGTCTTACAGCTGGGGGTACGGAGACGAGAAATCACACGAGACGGCGACGCGGAGCAAAGCTGCGACTGGCGTCCCGCATTCCCGACACCTGCCCTGGACAGCGGCAAAAGTTCAGCGGCCTCTCGTGCCCTGCCTCAGAGCAAGGATTCGGGAGCGGGTGAGACCCCCCACTCCGCCTGGCAGACTGCCTCCCAGCCCCCTCGCCGTTGCAAGTCTTGTTTACACTAGGAACGCACCCCTTGGCACAAGCCCGTAGCGCGGATGGGCACGCCAGAGCATGGCCCAACGCCGCTCACCCCACCACTGGCGTGTGCCCCCCCAACCCCCAGCGTAGAAACCGTGAGCCACAGGTCTGAGGGCACCGCTCCAGCCTGAGCTAAAAGCCAGCCAGCTCCCAGCGAAAGCTGTAGAGCAAACTCCTTCTGTGTCCCTGCAAGCCCAGGAGTGGGCAAGAAACAGCTGCCCCACCAGGACCCTCCGGTACAGAGCAACCCCCTCCTGTCCCAGGAGGAGGGGGAGGCTTTGTATGCTGCCTCCAGCCCCAGCACAATGTCTCAGTTCCTATTGTCCAGAAACACCCCCGCGCCCGGAGCAGAGCCACAGGGAACAGCCAGCTACTTTGAGCAGCCTGGGGCTGCTGACAGGCAGGGAAACCTGCATCAGGGTCCTGCAGGGCTGCTGGCTGGGAGTCACCTAGGGAAGCGCCTCCCATACACAGCCTGGGACCCCACCTCCTCCATATCCCCCAACTCCCTGCCCCAGGCCACCACCCCAACCCTCTGCACCCCGTCCCTCAGATCACAACTCCCGCCCAGACCCTGCACTCTCCCTTACGCCCCTCCCCCAGGCCAGAATCCTCTCCTGCCCCCAGACCCCTACTAGATCCTGCGCCCCAAACCCCTGCCCCAGGTCACAACCCCCCTTTTCACCCAAACTCCCTCTCAGTCCCCACTCCCTCTCCTGCACCCCAGTCTCCTCCCCCGAGCTCCCTTCTGCACCCAGCCTCCTGCCCAGACCCCGCACACACCCCCATAGAAAAGTGCAGCCCTTCACCCCTTACCAAAATCTGATTGGTGTGCCCCCCCCATCAATAATTACTGCTCCACCCTTGCTGTAAGTGGCCGACGTGCCACTACATAGGACACTGAACCACGCCCAGCAGGTGGGTGGGTTACAACCCCACTCGACTGCAGTGCAGACAGACCCTGTGTTCACACCAGGGCCGCTGAAGCAAGAATCGCTAAAACCCCAGTAGGCAAAGGTCTGGGAAGACCCTGCCCCCCTGAAGTCAACAGCAAAACCCCCAATGGGACTTCAACTGGGCCAGGAATGTACCCAAAGTCCTGTGAAGACACGGCGCAGCCGGCAGGCCTCACTTCTGAACCCGCACTGTAAGGACACCAAGACAACGGGCCAGACGCCGCATGAAGCGAGCTGGAGATCCTTACGGACATTCCGAGCGCCGGGGGCAGCCATCCGCCCCTTCGAGACGGCTCTCAGGAAAGCACGCTTGGGATCCAGGCAGGGACGCGATGGGTTTGGAGACGCAGCGAGCGGTTGACGCCCTCGCCGCCGATTGACAAGACTCGAATGCAGTTTTCGCTTTAATAAATACCTAATAAGCCCCCCCCCCCTTTGCTGCAGCCGCCTCCCCGCGATGCAAAACACCCAGATGTTGGAGGCCGACAGACGCGCCCGCCGTACAATTCAAATCTATTATTTTGACAGACCCAGTAGGGGAAGCGCCCGTGAATTTCGCCAGCTTCCAACTTGTGTTTTGAACCCTCCCTGCCAAGCGTGTTCCCACCTCTGCTCGGCTAAGGATTCTGGTTGTTCTGCCTCTTCACAGGAAACCAACCGGATCGACGGGTTTCTCCCTCTGTATCCGCCCCCCACCCCCACCTGGAAAATCCTCATGCAGCGATCCAGCAGCGGCCATATCCGCTGGGTGGGCCAACCAAAGACCACCCCTCGGGGAAAAGCCCAAGGTGTCTGCAGTTATAGCTGGGGGGGCGCAAGACGACATTCCAACTCGGGACCATCCACCAATTTTCCCTCTCCACCGATTTTCCGCCTCCACCCAGGATGGGGCTCTGGTGGTTTCAGAGGACCAGAAATCAAGACCCGTCCCTATAAAGTCCCACATTCCAGGTTCGTCCCCCGACACGAATCATCAGGCGCTGGAATATCAGAAAAGACGGTTCCCGTGCCCCTGCCCACGGGTTTCCCACAAAGTGTAGCCAAGACCAGCAGACCAGGTTTGGGTGCGGATGCTGCAGTAATCTGTGTGGGAGGGGTAGGGAGGTGGAGATGAAACATTCAACATTTAACAAGAGGGACGTGGTGGGGGGGGGCACTGCCAGCCCTTCCCCCCACCCACCCCCGACATTTACTAACCTGGTGACTTTAAACAAAGGGAACAGAGTCCTGGCTTCTTTCCACCTGCAACTCGATGGAGCCCTGGTTAAGGACAGGAAAGGAGGAAATTTATGAATGAACACAAGCCAGAAGGCAAAGTTTGCCAGGGATGGAGGGGTGGGGAAAATAAATGAATAAATCAGGCTACACGGAGCGAAAACACAAGAGCAGCAGGAGAAAGAATCCCATCAGGAAATAAAACCAGCGAAAGAGAGAGAGAGGAGACCGGCTGTAGTTTTACACCTCGCGTCTTGTGGTCTCCACTCACCGCCGGCGACCACGGGCAAGGACAACCGCCCAGGGACGCCCGCACACGCCGCACGTACGTGGTACAATTCACACGCCCGCGCACAGAGCGCGCCGTGTACGGCTAGTCACACGGACCCAGCTTGCACGCCGGCCTGCTTCCTACTGTCCGCCCAAAGAAACCACTGCTGTCTCGCACAGGAAAACATACGCACACACACAGACACACAACACACACACACACACACACACACCCCAAACAGAAGACCACGTCACGAGCCACAGTCCTGAGAGTGCCCGGGCTGCTTTGACCCCGGCACACAGTCACAGCAAGGAGAACCCATGCAGACGGCGGGAAGGGGGGTGCAGAAACGGCCAGGCCCTTGGGGGGCAGCCAGGGAACATGACACAGGGGCTCTCCAGGCACCGAAGGGAGAGATGCCGGCATGGAGAGAGAGCGCCCCCTACAGCTACTCATGGGCTGGCTCCATGTGGCTTCTACTTTAACCCCCAGCCACACCGGTCGCGTATACAAAGTCCGGGGGCTTGGAAGGGAAATATCCCAAACACCGGCCTACAGGAGAACTTTGCAGCTGGAGCAGAAGGTGCTCTCCACTGGTGTGTGTGTGGCCGGGTTTGTGGGCACTAGGGGGTGTACACATGTTGGGGGGAGCAGGGTCAGAGACCACAGAACTCTCGGAGGTGAAGAAGAAACCCCTTTCCGACCAAGGTCCTTGCCTGGCCTAGTCAGGCCGACTCCACGGGAATCCGCAAAGCGATGCTGATTTGTGCCCGGGAAGATCTGGTCTGTGGCTTTTGGGCGTTTTCTGGCAGTGGAAACTGGGGGGGAAGGACTGAGCCTCCAACTCTGCAGTGATGGCCCAGAAACGTGCCCCCGGGCAGGCGGGGCCAGCTAACGAAACGGCCGCACGCCAGCCTGAAATGTGGGAGGAATTTACGCGTCCTACAGGCCCTGTCCTACCGCAGCCCGGGGCCCTGCCTGCTCTTCCAACACCTGCGGCCACGGCACGCCCACGTCCTTCCGCCTGCGCGTCAGTGCGTTGGCCTTGGCCCGCCACCCCCGTGGGGATGGAAACGTGGCGCAGGAGAGCTAAAGACGCCCCCGCCCCTGCCGGATCCCTGATGAACCCCTGGATCGAAAAGCCTTTTGACCGGGTACAACCCGTGCCAGGCGCAGGGCCGCGTGGCCCCAGCCCACCCCTTTGAGCCTTTGTTTTTAGGGACTGGGGCTGTTTTCTTCTCCCGTCTGCGCGTGGCCAGGCTGAGCGGTGGGAGTAGGGGGGAGGCGAGGAGGCCTCGGCGCTCACAAGAGCCTCATTCTTTCAGGGCTGGCAGCAAAGTGGCGCACGCCCTGCGACTTGGCTTCTCTCCTCTTCCCCCTCCACATCCTCACAGGGGCATCAGTCTTCCCGTCACGGCCCCGGTGGTTCAGACAAGTGGCACCGCTGAATCCCGCCCGCTGGCCCGTGCTGCTCAGTGGCAACCCTGGTGGCGCGTGCCTCAGTTTCCCTGGGGACGGTACCCTGCCCGGCTGCGGGTGGGAGTTTGGGGTGTGACTCTCACGGAGGGGGGTGCCCCTTCTTAGCACGTACCCAATAGCTCAGGCTGTCCTGCAGAAGGGGACAAAGGGGGGGACAGGGCTGGGGCCGGTTGCTGGGTGGGTGAGGGAGTCTTGGCTGGTGGAGGATGCAGGGAGGGGCCCAGGTCGCTGGCTCGGGGCCCCCCCTCCCCAAGATGGATTGTACTGACGGCTCCTGGTTCCTGTGTTAACACGTCTGGGCTCCGCTTCTGTTCCACTTGCTGCCTGAGAGTCACACGTGACGCGGATGGAGGTGCAGGGCCCGGAGACTCCCCCACACTCTGTGACACGGGCCTTCTCTGGGGTCCCAAGTGAGGCCTGATCTACACCACACCCATAACCAAGCCGGTGACCTTAGTGGCACATGGGACAGGGGCAGCATGGCCCAGTGGGTAGGGCACAGGACTGGGAGTAGCAAGGTGCTAACCCCCCTCCGCCACCGACTCTGGTGCATGACCCTGGGCAAGTCACGTCTGCTCTCTGTACCCTGTTTCTCCTCCCATCCTTCCTGGGCCTTGTCGACTTGGGGCAGAGCCGCGGATCGCACAGCACCTAGCACGGAGCCCTAGTCTCAGTTGGGACCTCCAGGGGGGAAGGTAGAAAGGCTCCAGCGTGGAGATGGGTCTGACGTCTTGGCAGACCGACAGCTCCAAAGCTTGGGCCAGGCTCGAAAGCCAAAACATTCCAAGGTGGGTCCCTGCCGGTCGGGACCTGCCTACAAGCAGCCGGATTTCTCCAGAAGGTGAGGACTTCCTCGGCCGGCATAAACTAAGGCTGAGTTGGTCCCTAACAGCCAGAGCGTCCTCCCCCGGCCAGAGGGCAGTGGCAGGGAGGGTGGGACGGTTACTGTGACTTAGCACATCAGCAACTCTTGATTCAGCAACATGCTTTACTTTAAGCACCCTGGAAGAGGGGGTGCCGCAGCTAGGGAAAGGGATGTGTTCTTAGCATGTGCTGGTCAGCACACGGGAAGGGGCGGAGCTAGGGAAAGGGGTGTGTTCTTAGCATGTGCTGGTCAGCACACGGGAAGGGGCGGAGCTAGGGAAAGGGGGGTGTTCTTAGCATGTGCTGGTCAGCACACGGGAAGGGGCGGAGCTAGGGAAAGGGGGGTGTTCTTAGCATGTGCTGGTCAGCACACGGGAAGGGGCGGAGCTAGGGAAAGGGGGGTGTTCTTAGCATGTGCTGGTCAGCACACGGGAAGGGGCGGAGCTAGGGAAAGGGGTGTGTTCTTAGCATGTGCTGGTCAGCACATGGGAAGGGGCGGAGCTAGGGAAAGGGGTGTGTTCTTAGCATGTGCTGGTCAGCACACGGGAAGGGGCGGAGCTAGGGAAAGGGGTGTGTTCTTAGCATGTGCCGGCCAGCACATGGGAACCAACATGGGGAGAAAATCTTAGCGAAGACAAGACACTTTGTCGTCCGGACACGTTAGCCGGTCCAGGCAGACTCTAGACTGCCCTGCCCTTGGTCTTTACCTTGCCCGGCTCACTCACGTGTGTAAGCTACCAGCTGCCTTGCCTTTACGCCGGCGGGTCAGGTAGCGGCTGTTCGCTAGCACAAGGCAAGAAGGCGAGGCCCCGAATTTCTACAGGACTTAAACTGGCGGATGAGAAAAGACTGAAAAATTCCCCCTGCTCTTGTCTTTGATTTCCCCCCTCCCTCCCTGCAGATCCAGAGAAACAGAGAGAATGCCAGTGAGAGAGAGGAGGGTGTGTGTGTGTGTGTGTGTGTGTGTGTGTGTGTGTGTGTGTGTGTGTGTGTGTGTGTGTGTGTGTAGGGGGGGGGGGGTTGCCTGCTTTCCTCATCCTCCCCAGACTGCGGGAACCGTTCGAAACCTCTCGGAGACGTGGCTGCGCCTAAGTGCTCGGCTGAAATGGGCCATCTGCAGGCGAAGGCAGCGTTTAAGTTCAATTGTGTTCACTGCGGGTTGCTGCTGGAATTTTAATTCGTGGCGCCGAGGCGACGGGGTTCATTCATGCTCGCACCTTTTTTTATCCACCTTGTGGAGGGTGGTCAGACCTTGGCTGGTCACTGGTAAATACAGGGGAGCAGCTGGAGCAGATAAGCACGGAGAGGCCTTATTTTCATGCAGCCATGCTGCAAAACCCTGGTCTTTCGACCACTGTTCCCTCGAATGTTTTTCCACCCATGTGCGGAATGCATTTTGTTTTGTGCACCAAGGCAGGTGCAGATGTGCACCACCATTCAAAACACAGGCTGCCAGCTGCTGCTGGTCTGTGGGCAGGTTGCTAATCATCTGGGCAGCATCTGACTCTCTCCTGGGCGGCCGCCCCAGTGCTTAGCTTAGAGGGAGCCCTGCTCTCCACCCGACAGCTTATTCACCCTGTTTTGTAACTGGATCCCGCCCGGGGGGGGCAGAGCACACAGACGCCCTGGCTGAGCCGCACTCGGAACTGGGGAAATCCCGGCTCATGAGCGGACTTTGCAAAGTCACGTATCAACAAACCAGTCACGCTGGAGCAGTGGTCCGTGGACCAGCAGTTGAGAACCACAGTGGCCTGTTCATTGTGTCATTCAGGGTCCGTTATTTCCAGGAGCACACGGGAGGAGAGTTGTCGCTCTCAGAGTTAGTAACAGATCCACCGTGGGCTTTAAGGTAGAGCAGAGGTGGGGGCCCTTTTCCCGCCGGGGGCCCCTGACCTACAGAAAAATCAGTCGGGGGCCGCACACAAGTAAGAAGCAAAACAGAACCCCCTCGGCCCCCTGCTCCCAAGTAAGATGCAACCCTCCCCCCCAAAGCCCCTCAACAACAATGAAACCCCCCTCGCTCACACCCAGTGCGGGGTGCGGTCCTGGCCAGCCCTCGGGCGCGCTCCAGCCCGTGGGAGGAGCCCAGATGAAGACGCGGGACGGATCGAATGAAGCAGGGAGCTGGATCCGGCCCGTGGCCCGGAGGTTCCCCACTCCGGGCTTGGAGCCCACCCCCCTATTGTGCGGAGGGCACATGCAAAGAGACAGCCCCGGCCCCAGAGAGCTTCCAGGCCAAACACCAGACCCACGTAGTGCGAGGGAAGAACGTAGCCGTATCCCCCTTTCCCAGCTGGGGCGGGGAGTGACGGGCAGAGCGAGCCGGCCCCTGCCCCAACCGCAAGACGGTCCCTGACTTCGCGGCAGGAATGGAGTGGCCCAGCCCGGCCTCTGCTCTGACATCGCTGGGATCCAGACGGGCGAGGCCCCCCCCCAGGTGTGTGCAAGTCCTCCAAGGAGGCAGGAAGAGAGACAAGCTCTTTCTGGTTCAGTGCCAAAGAGACTCCTTCCCATGACTGAGGTCTCCAGTTCACGGCGCGGGCTTGGCTTGGCCGGGGCGGGGACAGGAAAGGCGGGTTCGGGGGTCTCCACTTGGCAGTCCTGCCACCGTGCCCTGCTATTGCATCTTTCAGCCCAGGGTCTCAAAGAGCAGCGTGGTCAAAAAGGGACTGAGGCGGCCTCAGAGCTGGCTCGACTCTGCCACCGAACTACTAGGGGACCTTGGTCAAGTCACTTCCCCGCCCCGAGCCTGGGCTTCCCAGGAAACAGCACGGACAGCCCTGCTCCAAGCGCTGGGACCCTAAAGGAGGAGGGCTGGTTACTGGGAGGCAGTGTCCTGCCACTCCCTGCGAGGCTGAGCGACTCTCCCAGGCTCCCAGCAGCCCTCCAACTCCCTTCTGCGCCCACTGGACTTTCAGCCCCCCGCCTGCAGTGCTGCAGGGAGGCACCGCTCTGCAAAACGCCCGCACAGGACACGTGCCAGGGGGCTCAGCCCTCGCCGAGGCAGCTGGCCTGCGCTTTGCACTCAGCCCCCCACACCAGTAGCCCGTCTGAAGGGGCAGGAGAGGGGGGGTTTGCCTCCAAGGACAATCAGAAAGCTACCGCCAGCAGTTTCTATTCACCTGAATACACCCCAGGAAACCGCTCTGAGCTCGGGGCGCTCCCTGTCCCCCGCCAGAGCCGGTCTCACCGGGGGGCGGGCAAACGGAGGTAACGTGAGGAGCTGTGGCCCCTGCCGCCCAGGGCTCACCTTAGGGAAAGCCCCCCCCCCAGGTGAGTCCCGGAGCAGCCCCCAGCCCGGTTCATGCCGGGGGCCAGGGCCACGCGAGCCGCGGAGATGGGGGGGGCACATCCAACGGGGCAGCATCGGGGCGCTGCTCTTCCCGGTTCCTCCGGAGGAAGGAGGGACGGGAGAGGAGCGGGGGAGGGGGGTCTCTCCTTCGCAGTGTCCTTGAGTGTCCTTCCCCGGCTTTGCTTTTCACGCAGTGCAGCGGATGAGGAGAGATTGAAAAATCCCAAATTGCTGTCTTCTTTGATCCCCCCCTCCCCCCCCCCGCAGAGCCGGGGAAGGGGGGGCAGGAAACCAGCCCCAGGGAGAGAGACGCGCTCCGGCGCTGAACAGCCCCCAGCCCCCCCATCTTTGTCTTTTTCACCCCCTCCCCCCCCCCAACATGCCCAAAAACCCCAGGGCCAGCCTTGGCGGGGAGGAGGCAGCAATCGCCCGGGGCCCTGCGCCACAGGGGGCCCCGCACAGCTCAGCCCTCGGCTTCAGCCCCGGTGGGGGGGGGGGGTTGAGGCTGGCGGCCTCGGGCCCCAGCACGTGGGAGGCCGGCCCTGCCTGGCTTTGCACCCCTCAAACCTGCCTAGGGCCCCCAGGGCTGGAGGAATCACTGCCCTGCCGGGGTAACTTCAAGGGCCCACCCCACAAGAGACAGTCTCAAGACACAAGGGATGGGGGGAGGGTATTGCCCCCCTGCAGAGGAATGGGGGGGGCTAGGCACGCACCACGAACAACCGGCGGCCCCTGCCAGGCAGGCCACTGGCCTTTGATCTCCAGGGGCTTCTCTTCCAGCTGTATCCCCCCTCCCCTCCCTGTGCCCTGCAGCCAGCCTGGCAGCAAGCCCCTCCAAGAGCCCCCACGCGGGGAAAACCCCGGGGTACGGTGCGGAGAGTCTGCCAGGAGCCCACGGGCGGGCGGAGAGCCCCCAACCCACCCCCCGGAGCAGGGAGCAGGCGGGCAGGGCTGGGACGCCGGCTGACAGGCCCAGGAGCTGGCAGACGCGCTGTTTGGTCTGGGCAATGTGGTTTTAATGAGCCATATAATGCTCTTCAAATTATGTCGGAATCATTAATTTCCCCGCAACGAGGCAGATCCCTCAGTCCTGAGGCCGTCGCCGGCTCGCCGAGCGTGGGCCCTTCTCTCGCTCTCCTCCCCGGCCGTGGCGCACGCCTCGGCACGCACAAGCGAGCCCCCCTCCCCGGGCCTTTCAGTCAAAGGGCAGCGGGGAAGCCGCCCCGGAGCCAGGAAGCAAAGTGGCGCCCGTGTGAGGGGGTGGTGGCGGGGACCTGCGTCAGGATCGAAACGCCCGGCGGCGAGCAAGGAGGGGGGATTGCAGGGCGAGAACCGGGCCCATGCTTCTCCCCAGTGGAGTGATTCGCCCGAGGACTGGGGGGCAGGGCGGTTAAAGTCTCTGTGCCCCCTGCCCTTGGGGACTCCCTGCCCCCGCCCTAGAAAATGGGGGATACTGAGGCCAGCGCAGGATGGAGGCTGGGGTTTTGTTGTGTCCCCAGAAGCTGCACCCCAGGGCAGGGAAGGCAGGGGGAAAACAGGGGGGAGGGGGGGGGCTAAGGCTGAAATAACCCTAAACTTGAGCAGTGGGGGGGGCCCCTAGGCCACATCCCAACAGCACGAGCTACGGAGGGAGGTTCCTTCCCAGGCCCGGCCGAGGGGGCAGCCCCAAGCTCGCTAGGGGAGGTGCTCTAGGAAAACTCTCCCCCGGCCTCCGGAGCCAGAGCGGGGCGTTCACATCGGCGTGTGGACGCTGCGGCTCGGACGGGGCCGGGCGACTCCCCCACCCTCAGGCCTGGGGGCTCAGGGCCTCCTTGGGGAGCGACGTCAGCTCCATGAGCCGGCACGGAGCCAGGCTGCGGCCGGGAGGGACCCGGCCTGGAGCCCCAGGGAAGCAGCCGAATGGGGGAAGGGGGGTGTGCCCCGCTCCCAGCGGCCAGAAAGCAGGAGTAGGGGGGATTTCAGCCCCTGCAAACTCCAGGCCTGGTTCCCCCTCTTCCCCTAAGGCGCTGGCTTTGAACAGGGACGAGCCGGCGGGCAGCACCGCACGTACAGGCTGTCTGCCCGCCCGGGTCCTGCCCGCCGGGGGGACGCTGCACCGCGGCCATGCCCACCCCCCGCACGCCGCCGAACCCCCTTTGCCGCCACCTCTCCGGGTGACGGTGCCACGCGGCCGCCGGGCACAGCGGGGCTGGCGCAGGTCTCCCTGCAGGCGTGGCTCGCACGTGGCTGCTAGCGGGGGGCTCCGGCAGATGAGTACAGGGAGACGGACACCGCAGCCCGCGAGCGCCCTCCGCCTGCTCCGTTCCCTGCGCCCTGCCCGGCACTGCTGACTCATCCAAGCCGGCTCTGCCTCCCCCGGCGCTTCCCCCCTGCCCTTCCCTCCCCTGCACGCGCTAGCGGCCTGGCCTTGCAGACATCCCCCTCTCTGGGACACCGCAGGGCAGGGGCCGGCGGGAAAGGCGAAGGTGCAACCAGGCAGGCGGTGCCGGAACGCCCATGGACCCTCAACGCCCAGCGGGGCGCACATGCCAGGTAAGCAGCTTCCCGAGGGCACACAGGTGAATAGAGCCCTAGGGACCGGCCCAGCCACCTCCTGCCCGCAAGCTGCTTCCTGCCCACCTCTGCTCCGGGGGGGGGAGGCGTTTCTGTGCCCCCTCCACAAATGAGAAAACTCAAGGCGCAGCAGGAGGAAGGGACTGGCCCGAAGGTCACAGAGGGAGCCGATGGAAGGGCCAAAAACTGAACCCAGCTCTTCCGAGCCCTGAGCATCACAGACCCAACCTTCCGCTCCGTCCCCCTCCCGTAGCAATTCCTAGGACAGAGGTGGGGAACCTCAGGCCCAGAGGCCAGATGTGGCCCCCGGCTTGCCTGGATCTGGCCCCCGAAGCTCAGGGCCCCCCCCCAGCATTAGGGAGCCCACGCTGGTGCTCTAGCTCCTTCCACTGCTCTACCATGGGGCTGGTGCGCATAGGGTTGCCAGGTGTCCGATTTTCACCTGGACAGTCCAGTAATTGCGCCCTCTGTCTGGTAACAAAACCCAGAAACATGTCCGGCATTTTCTGTTTTTCTCGGACGGAAGGCCAGCGGGGCGGAGGCGGCGGGAATGGGGAAATTTAAAGGCGCAGCAACCCCCTTTTTTTTTTTTTTTCTTCCCCAACGATTTTTTTCCCTACCAGGTTTGGGATTTTTTGTGAAGGTATCCGCCGGCAACCGTAGGAGCACACAACTGGCAGAGCCCACACCCGTCCGGCCCCCTGGGCCCCGGCTCAGCTTGTTAGCCTGAGTCACTGCCCACCCTGTCAGCTGAGCGCCGGGGCAGCCATCCAGGAATGAGTCAGGGGCTGCCCAGCTGATTATCAGTGCGCCCGTGGCCGCCAGCGTGTCTTGCTATTGGTGGTGCACATCTGCACCTGCCTTGGTGCGCAGAGCAACATTTATTCCGCACACGACTGGAAAAAAATTAGCGGTAAGATTACGGTCCACCCTGCTAAGCTCTATACCAGTCCGTGAGATTCACGCCTCCCTGGGCCCCCTGGTAGCCTCGACATAGGAGGCCCTGGGAGTCAATGAGGCAAGAGATGCCCATCCCAGAAGCTCCACACTAGGCCTATCTCCTCACGGGTCAGGCGGCCACAAGAGCCGTCTCCTCTCTGTAGGGTGGGGACCAGACTCGGAACAAAGGAAAACACTGGCACAATCGACGTGTCCGGCACCTACAACGCTGGGCGGCCTAGCAGCATTCAACAGCTCCTCCCTGTGAGAGCTCCTGGCTAAATTCCTAATCCCGGTGCCTCGCTCTCTGGGCCGGCAGAGCAGCTGTATCCCGGAGAGCAAACAGAGCAGCGGATCCTGGGGGGGGCGGATAGGTGGAGAGCACCCCCCTCGATTCTCCTGCACCAGAAGCTGGACAGTGGGGGGTTGCAAAAGTTCCCCCCAGTAGATCAGCAGGAAGTTTTGCCCCCATCCCAGCAGAATAGAAGCCAGCCCTCCTCTGCCAGCCCGTTACCAACCCCGCCGCAACCGATATGGACGGTTTCCCTCGGAGACGTCGGCATTCCCCAGCAACCTCTGTTGCCCAGAAAAGACACTGATCACTGGGGAGCACAGCTTCACGCACAGTCCCCAGTTTCTCTCCTGCCTGGAGAACAACCACCAAAGCCCGGCTGAGTCACCAGCAACGGCCACCCGGGCCTGTCGGTTCACCACTCCGGGTGCATCTACGCCGCAGCGTTTTCCTGGAGACACAACACTTGCGTCCACGCTGCCGTTGTGTTCTTTTGACGGAAAGTCGAAAGCACGGAGGGGTTTCCGACGGCGGGAAATCTCAGTCTACGGGGAAGATGCCTTTTGCCGAAAAAGCTCTTTCAGAAAAAGGCATGTGTGGCCGCGGAAGAGGGAGTTCTGTCGAAAGAAGAGGCCTTCAGGAAATAACACGGGCGCCCTGATGACCACTCTGTTCGGACGAATCCCAACAGAAATGCAAGAGAGGAGCCAATCACGTCGCTTTTTCTGTGTGGATGCTCTTTCGGAAGATGCTTTTCCGGAAGATCTCTTCCAGAAAAGCATCTTCCGAAAGAAGCCTGCAGTTGAGATGTAGCCTTAAAGGGGGTTTCCTCTGAACTTTGCCTCGCTGGTACCCTATGATGTAGTGTCAGTACCTTGCTGGTTGCTATTGTAACTGTCACTAGGCGGATTTGAACCTAGGACCACTGAAGCAGAGCCTAGGAGCCTCTATCCTCTGAGCTAAAAGCCAGCTGGCTCCTGGCCCATGCTGTAGATGTCTCTTGGTCTTAATTGTTGCTGTGGTCTAGGTACTGCCTTGCACAGTAACCACACTAGGTGAAGTAATAGACAGGTAGCCGTGTTAGTCTGGTCTTGCTGAAACAAAATACAGGACTCTGTAGCACTTTAAAGACTAACAAGACGGTTTATTAGGTGATGAGCTTTCGTGGGCCAGACCCACTTCCTCAGATCAAATAGTGGAAGTTTCTTGCCATTTCAACCAGGAAGGGCATTGTCTCAAGGACTTAATTACCTACATCCTGCTTCAAAGACATTTTAGCACCAGACTTGAAAGAGAATCCTCTGAACTGTCATTCATGCTTAAATTTGACACTTTACACCTAGGTCTTAACAAGGACGCTAATTATCTTACTCATTACAAAGATAGCTTCCCCAATTATCACCTCTAATATCATTAGCTCACAGACATTTACCTCCCCGCCTCATCCCCCTCTGTTCTGAAGTTTGATTTGTCTTTTTCATATGTATTTATTTTTTTGATTGTATCCCTTTGGTATATATGGTTGTGCCAATTTTCTTCCACTATTTGATCTGAGGAAGTGGGTCTGGCCCACGAAAGCTCATCACCTAATAAACCATCTTGGTAGTCTTTAAAGTGCTGCATAGTCCTGTTTTTTGTTCACACTAGGGCTCTGTCTACACTTGCGGCTTCTTGCGCAAGAAAACGTCCATGCTGCCATGTGCGCGCTGTGCTTTTGCGCAAGAGCACCCATGGCAGTGTAGATGCTCTCCTGCACAAGAAAGCTCCGACGGCCATTTTAGCCTTGCGCAAGACATCCCTACCGAGTATCCACACGGCCCTCTTGAGCTAGAGCCCCTGTTTTGCAAGAGGGCTTACACCTGTTAAAGAGCGTAGCTCTTGCGCAAGAAGCCCTCTCTTACCACGCCGTACTGCAAGAGCGGGCGGGCAGTGTGGACGCTCTGCGGATTCTTGCGCAAGAACGACCATACTGGCACAAAAAGCCGCGAGTGTAGACATAGCCTCAGTGTGTGGGTGACACTATGGTTGGGGTGTGGGTGACCCCTACTGGCCTCTGTAAGCACTGCCCAGCGGGGGCGCCTTAAGGGCCCCCATGACAGTGACCGAACCGGTCCTACCGGCTAAGGGAAGGGATGGAACAAAGGAAGTGAGTGTTGGGGGAAGGGTCAGTTGCTGGCTGGAATCAGGAAGGAGACAGACTAAGCAGGGGGGCTAGGAGTCTAAGGGCCAAGGCGCCCCATCTCCTGTAGCCACGTCATGTCTGTGCTGGGCTGTATCCTGGAAAAGCAATACACCCTCTGTTCTACTGGCTGGTGGAGTCTGTTCTTGCTGCTACGGGGGTGCATGATCAGGGGGACCCCCAACTCGCCATCACATACCCACTGGCCTGTTTTACGAGAATGCCACGCTTTGGGTTACAACCGCGCCCTTTCCGTTAGAATCTCAACGTGCTTTATGAACTCCCCCCCCTTCTGTCCCACTGGGGAGGGAGACACCGCCCTCAACCCTTTCCAGTTGGGGAAACCGAGGCACGGAACGGTTCAGCGACTTGCCCGACAGCGGGAATAGAACCGATAGCCTAGCAACTCTCAAAGCCACACGCTCAGCCCCCTCCCCGTGGCTGCACAGAAGGGCCAGAGGTCAAGGGTCATTTCCGAACTGTGGCTTGTGGCTGCGGATGTCCTGGAATCACGCCTCGACCAATCCACCCAGCGCCGACCAGGCTTCTGCACTGGGGTCAGATGCGTCATCGCAGCCCTCGCGCCTCACTCGCCCGGAGACTGGCCTCTAATAATAGCAGGAACGGGCTGGATTTTTCCATGCATGAAGATCCAGAGGGACTTGTGTTCGGAGCCCAGGCCTGGCTGCTTCGCATGAAGCCGCCCGGCCAAATGCAAAGCCCCGAGCGCCGCGACAGCGCGGCTCCACATCGCGGGGAAGGGCCAGATCCCTCATCGCCGCCTCCGCCCTCGCCCTGCATAGCCGCAGCCGCAGAGTCAACCGACGGGCGGCTGTTTCGCCCCAATTACTGTGTCGCTCAGCCCAGGCCTCGCTGCCGCCTCTTCCCTGGCAGATTGGGGGGGGGGAGCCCTGATTGGCGCCTGCGGAGACAGCAGGGAACAAGGGGGGGGTCGGCAGAGAGCTGCCCGACTCGTGCCCTTTCACAAGGTTAGGGACAGCTGCTGTGACTCACTGCCGGAGCCTTTCCCCGCTTCCTGTCTCCCTGCTAGAGCCTTTCCCCGCTTCCTGTCTCCCTGCCGGAGCCTATCCCCACTTCCTGTCTCCCTGCCGGAGCCTTTCCCCACTTCCCATCTCCCTGCTAGAGCCTTTCCCCGCTTCCTGTCTCCCTGCCGGAGCCTATCCCCGCTTCCCGTCTCCCTGCTAGAGCCTTTCCCCGCTTCCTGTCTCCCTGCTAGAGCCTTTCCCCGCTTCCTGTCTCCCTGCTAGAGCCTTTCCCCGCTTCCTGTCTCCCTGCCGGAGCCTATCCCCGCTTCCCGTCTCCCTGCCGGAGCCTTTCCCCGCTTCCCATCTCCCTGCTAGAGCCTTTCCCCGCTTCCTGTCTCCCTGCCGGAGCCTTTCCCCGCTTCCTGTCTCCCTGCCGGAGCCTTTCCCCGCTTCCCGTCTCCCTGCCGGAGCCTTTCCCCGCTTCCCATCTCCCTGCTAGAGCCTTTCACCGCTTCCTGTCTCCCTGCCGGAGCCTTTCCCCGCTTCCTGTCTCCCTGCCGGAGCCTTTCCCCGCTTCCCGTCTCCCTGCCGGAGCCTTTCCCCGCTTCCCATCTCCCTGCTAGAGCCTTTCACCGCTTCCTGTCTCCCTGCCGGAGCCTATCCCCGCTTCCCATCTCCCTGCTAGAGCCTTTCACCGTTTCCTGTCTCCCTGCCGGAGCCTTTCCCCGCTTCCTGTCTCCCTGCCGGAGCCTTTCCCCGCTTCCTGTCTCCCTGCCGGAGCCTTTCCCCGCTTCCTCCCGCCCTGCCGGAGCCTTTCCCCGCTTCCTCCCGCCCTGCCGGAGCCTTTCCCCGCTTCCTCCCGCCCTGCCGGAGCCTTTCCCCGCTTCCTGTCTCCCTCCTAGAGCCTTTCCCCGCTTCCTCCCGGAGCCTTTCCCCGCTTCCTGTCTCCCTGCCGGAGCCTTTCCCCGCTTCCTGTCTCCCTGCCGGAGCCTTTCCCCGCTTCCTCCCGCCCTGCCGGAGCCTTTCCCCGCTTCCTCCCGCCCTGCCGGAGCCTTTGCCCCCTTCCTGTCTCCCTACTGGAGCCTTTCCCCTCTTCCAGCCTCCTCGCCAGGCAATGTTCGTTCCAATTTTTTTCCATCCACGTGCAAAATAAATGTTCCTATGCGCACCAAGGCATGTGCAGATGTGCACCACCAGGGTGTGTCTAGACTACATGCCTCCTTCGACGGAGGCATGTAGATTAGCCAGATCGGAAGAGGGAAATGAAGCCGCGATTAAAATAATCGCGGCTTCATTTAAATTTAAATGGCTGCCCTGATCTGCCGATCAGCTGTTTGTCGGCAGATCGGGGCAGTCTGGACGCGACGCGCCGACAAAGAAGCCTTTCTTCATCGACACAGGTAAGCCTGGTTTCACGAGGCTTACCTGTGCCGATGAAGAAAGGCTTCTTTGTCGGCGCGTCGCGTCCAGACTGCCCCGATCTGCCGACAAACAGCTGATCGGCAGATCGGGGCAGCCATTTAAATTTAAATGAAGCCGCGATTATTTTAATCGCGGCTTCATTTCCCTCTTCCGATCTGGCTAATCTACATGCCTCCGTCGAAGGAGGCATGTAGTCTAGACACACCCCTAGTGGGAACTCATGCTGCCGGCTGTGGATGGCGGTGGGTTCCCTGCTAACCAGCCGGGCGGCACCTCAATCTCTCCTGGGTGGCCTCCTCAGCTTCCAGTGAACACTGCTGCTTCCTCCCTTCTGACGGAGCTTCCCTCATGGCCGGAGCGTTTCCCTCCGGTGGGACGAGGCCCTGGCACCAGAGGGGCAGTGGGGACGCTCCATGGCTAATACCCATCGCACAGCGATAGGAGGCAGCGCCTGGGCATGCAGAGAGCCTGTCGGGACGTATTCTGGGTTTTCAGTCACCCAGCCCCACCCTTGGCCTTGCTCCTGGGTGGGGGGAGGAGGGGATCAGCCCCAGCCTTCCCCCCACCAGCCGCAGCCAGAGCATGGGGGAAGGGGGCTGGAGCAACACGCCACCCCAGCCTTGTGCTTACTTTGAAGACCATGGGAGGGGGTGTGTTCGCACCCGTCCCCGTCCATGGGCCAGAGCGGTACCTCTCCATGCAGGGCGCTGTACGTACACTCAGCGACTCTCAAGAACCAGGGGCCACCCAATGAAATGAACAGGCAGCAGGCTTACAACAAACCAGAGGACGTTTTTCGTCACGCAGTGCACAGGCAACCTGTGGAACTCCTCGCCACAGGATGTGGTGAAGGCCAGGACGTTAACAGGGTTCAAAAAAGAACTGGATACATTCATGGAGGTTAGGTCCATCAATGGCGATGAGCCAGGATGGGCAGGGATGGTGTCCCGAGCTTGGGAATGGGTGACAGGGGAGGGATCACCGGATGATTCCCCGTTCTCCTCCCTCCCTCTGGGGCCGGCGTTGGCCACTGTCGGCCGACAGGACACTGGACTGGATGGCCCTTTGGGCTCACTCTTAGGTCCCACAGGCTGAGTAAATCTTTCCCTCCCGCCAAGCGCTCAGCACCAATCATCATTCCAGGAGCCAGGCCAGCGGTCTGGGGCTTTCGAGTCCCCCGCCCCCCATGACGAGGCCATTCAAGGAGAACAATGGCGAGAGCGCGGGGGGAGAGAGGCCGATGCCTGTAATCACCCGGCATTCACTGGGACAGCGCCAGGTGCTCTGGGCAACGGCCAGAGGATGCAAAGTCGCAAGCTAAAAGCCTCCGGCCTCGTCTCCCCAGCGTCGCTCCCCCGGCAGGGATTGTGGGGGGGGGGGCGCCGAGCTAGCGGAGCGGCGAGTCGTCAGCGCGCCTGGGTCAACGGCTCCGAGAAAATGGGGACCATGGAGGGAGCCGATCTGCCCCCCGCCTGCCTTGCCTGGGGCCCTTTGCTCAGGCGCCTGCTGGGTGGGCAGAGGGGGCTCGCGGAAGCTAGTGGCTAAGAGCTGAGCCGTGTCCCTCTGAACGTCCCGGGAAGGGTCACGGAGGGAGATCACAAAATATCCTGACGAGACCCCACCTGCCTCCAAGCCAGGAGGCCGCCCTAGGGCACTTGGGCTGGGCTGGTTTGCAAAGGCCTCGCTCTCTTGCAGTCCTAGGGTTCTGTGATTCTAGGACAGGGAGAGGGACCAGGAGGATCGGACAGAAAGCGGCTTTCCAGGACGCGAGCCCCTGGCCAGATCCTGCAGGATCCAGGGGTCCCGGGCCGGGGAAAGGGCGTGACAGCTCGAAGGACAACCAAGGAGGGTCCTGGACCAATAGACAAGCTGCAAGGCGCAAGCTTCTCAATCCAGCCAGCCAGACAGCCAACCCTGGCGCGCTCAGAAGCTTGGGGGGCGGTTGGAGATCTGTCGACATCAGCCCCGGTTACCGTCTGCAGGCTCAGCCAGAGCCGGGGGCAAAGAGGGCGTCCGTGGCAAGGGGGAAATGACGCCGCCGGTTACATGAGTTTCTGCCACCCGGCGGTGCTGTCCCTGCCTCATTCGTGCTGGCGAACTCCCTTCCGTCCTGCCCCCCAAGCTCTCCTTGAGCCACACCCGCCCCCCAAACACAGCGCTTGTGGGGTGAGGGACACGGGAGACGTCACCCCCATGGGTGGCGGGGGAAGGCCCAGCTGGGAAAACCAAGCCCCAGCCCCACCCCTTCCAACCGAGGCTCCGCCCCTGGAGCCAAGCCCCGCCCACCCCCAACCTGGATCCTTCCTGGCCGCCTGCAGGGCCGGGCGTGTGGGCAATTCTGGGAAGGCTGTGTCTTCCCTTGCCTAGGTGACCAGCTGCCCCGATCCCACCCTGCCCGCTGCTGGGCTGACTGCCGACATGCAGGGGCTCTGCCCTGCTCAGGGTCAACACCCATCACCCTCCGGCCCAGGGGAAAGGAGGAGAAAGCGCCAGGCTGCGGACCCTGTGCGACCGGCTTCGGCCTGGGAACAGCTCACGTTCTGCTCGCCCTGGCGCGGACCCCACGGCGTGCAGGGCAGAATACCAGCACCACGCCGCCCTGCCCCGGCGCGGACCCCACGGCGTGCAGGGCAGAATGCCAGCACCGCGCCGCCCTGCCCCGGCGCAGACCCCACGGCGTGCAGGGCAGAATGCCAGCGCCACGCCGCCCTGCCCCGGCGCAGACCCCACGGCGTGCAGGGCAGAATGCCAGCGCCGTGCCGCCCTGCCCCGGCGCAGACCCCACGGCGTGCAGGGCAGAATGCCAGCGCCACGCCGCCCTGCCCCGGCGCAGACCCCACGGCGTGCAGGGCAGAATGCCAGCGCCGTGCCGCCCTGCCCCGGCACGGACCCCACGGCGTGCAGGGCAGAATGCCAGCGCCATGCCGCCCTGCCCCGGCACGGACCCCACGGCGTGCAGGACAGAATGCCAGCACCACACCGCCCTGCCCCGGCGGGATTCCGTGCACAGACACAACCCCCCTCGGTCGCTGCAGCGCCGGGTTTCTCACCAAGCTCCTTGCTGAAAGGCTGCCAAGGGCTACACCCACCACAGAAGCGCAGGGAGCCCCCTGGGAGAGCGGCCGGGAGGGAAGGCAGCATGGCCCGGCGCTGCCTGGGGGTCGGTTCAGCCCCGTGCATGGGGTGCCTGTGATGTAGTGGGCTTTGGGTGACCCCTACTGGCCTGGATCTGTAAGCACTGCAGAGCGGGGGGCTGCCTGCGGAGCCTGTGGTCATGTAGACAATGACCCAACCAGTTGTTACCTGTTGAGGGCAGGGACTGAACCAAGGGAGTGAGTGTTGGGGGAAGAGTCAGTTTCTGGTTGGGAAACATGAAGGTTACGTCTACACTGGCATGATTTTCCGCAAATGCTTTTAACGGAAACGTTTTCCGTTAAAAGCATTTGCGGAACAGAGCGTCTAGATTGGCAGGACGCTTTTCCGCAAAAGCACTTTTTCGCGATCGCGGCTCTTTTGCACAAAACAAAGCTGAGCTGTCTACACTGGCCCTTCTGTGCACAAGCTTTGAGCAAAAGGACTTTTGCCCGAACGGGAGCAGCGTTGTATTTCCGCAAGAAGCCCTGATTTCTTACATGAGATCGTCAGTGTTCTTGTGGAAATTCAAGCGGCCAGGGTAGACAGCTGGCAGCTGCTTTTGCGGAAAAACTTGCCAGTCTAGACGCAGCCAACGGGAACAGACTAAGCTGAGAGGGCGCTGGACTCCCTCCCCCAAGGGCTCTGAGGCTCCTGTAACCACATCACGTCTGTGCTGGGCTGTATCCCGGACAAGCAATAACCCCTCCCTGTTCTACTGGCTGGCAGAGCCTGTTCTCACTGCTCCGGGGGTGCAGGATCGGGGGGATCCCCGACACGTCCTCACAGTGCCACACCCAGGAGCGCGGCCATTGCACGGGTCCTAGCTGCCAAGCCCCGGGCGGCTCAAGAGCTGGGGACACCGAGGGTGTAAGAACAGCCCTGCCAGGGCCCCTTCCTGCCCCCATACACCTCTGGGAGTAGGCACAGACTCCAGGGGTGCTCTGGAGCTAGGGCACCCTCAGGGAAAACTTAGTGGGTGTGGTGCACCCCACAGCAGCCAAGCTGCCCCACTCTGCCCCCCCCCCACACGCCTCTCGCCACCGGTAGCCCTGCCGACCAACCCCTCCCCAAAGAGCTGACTTGCTGCATTCAGCTCCGGGCGGGCAGGGAAGGTCACACTTGGGGGACGAGGTGGGGCAAGGGCAGGGGCAGGGCCTGAGGCTGGGCGGGGGCATTGAGCCCCCAGCTAGAGGGGAAGTCAGTGCCTATGTTTCTAGAGCTGACGGCTCCTGCTGGGGGCCCTTCACGCCAGGTGTGTGCCCTGCATCATGGGGGTAGATTCCCTCCGAGCTGGGCGCGTGTTACGGAGCTGGATCAGACAATAAGGTTGGGAGCCCCGGCCGCTGGCTCCTGGGTTCGGTTCCCTGGCCGGGCAGAGATTCCCTGCGTGCCCGTGTCGGGTCACTTAGTGCCTCAGTTTCCCAGCGGCACAATGAGGACAAAACCCCGGGATAAATGTATTCGAGGCTGTGAGCAGCAGGCCCCAGGACAGCGCGGCTAGGGGAGCAGCCTGCGCTCTCTTAGCTGGGCGCGCTCAGGGCCCCTAGAATAAAATCACACTGGGAGGGCCCCCCATGCTGCGGCTCCAGCCCCCAGCTGAGCTGGGGCACACGTGCCAGGGACGGAGCCGGAGCGGAGCCCCCCCCCCCCGCTGGGGTTGGGCAGAATGCGGGTGAAGGGGCCTTGCCCCTGCACAGCAGTGCCGGGGGGCAGTCGAACAGCTGAGCCTGTTTGTTTCTCTGCCACGCCAGTGCCCATCCGGCTGGGGCATCCGGCTCAGGTCTGACTCTGCAGCAAGCGGGCGTCTCTGCTGCAGGCCGAGGTGCGGGCGGGGCTCAGCTAGGCCGAGCCGCAGGGGGGCTAACGCCGCTAAAAAGGCAGAGACGTGGCAAGGGGAGCTGGGAAACAGCCCACGGGCCTAGGCAGGCCACACCCCCGCTGCTTTTATTCATGCTGAAACCAGCACAGGGGGTGGGGTCTAACCGGAGTCTCGTGACTCAGTTTCCCAGCTGTAAAGCGGGGGTGGGGGGGAGCTGGGAGGGGAAATACACAACAGGCAGGGGGCGCTCTGACACGACGGGGAGGGGTATTGTACCTTGACCGAGGGCCACGGCTCTCCTGGGTTTTCCAAGGAGGCCCTGAGCGCGAGGTTGCCCGCCTGGACAGGCGGCACACAGGGACTCTGGGCCGTGAGAGAAGCCAGGGCAGAGGGGACGGCAGGGTTTCGCTCATCCCGGCCGAGCCCGGTTACTCTGCGACGTGCCCCCTCGGGGGGGCGGCCGGGGGCAGCTGCGATACACGTGAACCCCCAAACCCAGCCACCCCCAAACACACCCGCTGGGTTTTTCCACTCCCTCCTCCGCTGCCTCCCCGGCCTGCCAGCAGCCCGTCTGCCTGAAGCGCAATTAACAACCCTTTCATTTGCATGTGTTTGCAGAGCCCAATCTGGGCAGCAGGAGGGGAAAAAATAAACTCCAAACAGCTGACAGCAAAATGTTCCCGCCCCCCCTCCCCCCGCCATGGCAGCAGATGAGGAATCTTTTTTTGGTGGTAAAAAAAGAAGCAGCGTTTTAGCTGCTTTGCCAAGTGCCTCGTTGAACCTCGTGGCACCTGCAGCCGGTGGGCACGTGGCTGGGGGAGAGGTCAAGGAGGCCTTGGCTGGTGTGCACGCACAGCCGATAGCCGCCTGTGACGGACCGGGGTAATGTGACACCGCCCCCCTCCCCTCCGCCACTGATGGACCAGGATCGCCCCCAGCCTCGGAGGGAGAGGGAGCAAAACGTGCAAGGGGCAGGTGCTGCTGCGGGTCTGGGCAAATCGAACGACTGGAGGGAGCATCCTGGAGCCAGGCTGAGCCAGGACAGCACGAAGCACAGGAGCAGCCCCTGCTCCGAGGGGACGGGGGGGTTCCCCTTGCTGGGGGCCCTCTCCCAGGGGGCAGCATGGGAGGGGCGTGAGGCCGGTGAGCCCCGCCTAGCCCCATGGATTGGGGGCATCCTGATCTGCTGGAGGGGCTGGGAGCAAGAGCTCGTAGAGCCCTGGTCGACTCTAGGGCTGGATTCCCAAATAACCCCCTGCAAGGTCGAATTTATACGCGGCGCGTCCCCGCCGCCACGCCCGCCCCTTCCGAAGAAGGGCTGTGACATCAGCAATCGGCCCTCCGGCTTCTCATCCGGAATGGGCGAATTCCGAACCAGGTACCTCGAACAAGCAGCCGGGGGGGGGGGGGGGCGTTCTTTCGCAGTAACCAGCTTCCCAGAGGCATTCGAGCGGAGGGCTGCCCAGGGCTTCCCGGGGCTCCAAGTCCGAGACCGCGCGTCCACCCTCGGGGAGCCGGCCCCGGACTCCTTTCGAAGCCCCCCCCCCCCCCCCCCCGTCATGGGGCCGCGCCCGTTCGGATTCCTTCACTGGAAGCTGAATGGAGCCATTTAAAAAATAGTTCCCTAGTGGAGACGGGGCCGTGCTGCCCTTTGGAGGCGGCCAGTCCCGCGGGCACATGCCACGGCGCGCACCACGGCCGCCTAGGAACCTGCAGACCGAGCCAGCGCCGGGGGCAGCCCTGGTGCCATGCGCCGTCTCTCCCCCTTGAAACAGGCAAGGAAACGGCCCAAGCGCCTGCCCGGCCTGGCCGGCTGTAGGCACAGGCAGGATACGCGGCTGTGGAGGGCACCACGTTTGGGGCATCCGTGGTTTAGTTGTGGCGGCAGCGTGGGCTCCGGTGGCCCCAGTACCCAGCCTCCTGCCCCGTGTTCTGATTCCTGGCCCACGGGAGGCCTCCCTGCCCAGCTCCTGCCCCCACCCTGCAGGTGCTCGGGCCGCACAGGGCCCCACAAATGGTCAGGAAGGCCCTGCCCCGAGAAAGCACCTAGGGCACAAGGGGACAGTGCAGGGTTGGGGGGAGAGTGTCATTCCCTGCAGAGGCAGCCACGCTCTGCCTAGAGCCTCCGGCCTCGGACCCAGCCGGGTTCGACCCGGGCTAGCCACATGCCCAGAGCTCCGCACGCTGCCCCTGCCCCTGCCCCGGCGGAGCGGCCAAGCCGGGAGCGAAGGAGAACAAACCGGCCCCTGGGGAGGGGCCAGAGGCCAAGCCGATGGGCACCACCCAAGGATAACGCCGGGGGTCCCTAGCCAGGCAAACGGTGCAGACAGCAGGGGACACTGCCCGCCCCGGCATGAAGGGAGTCAGAACCCAAGGAGGAGCAGGCTGAACTTCCAAGGCCCGATGGCACCAGGCAACTCGACTCCCCCCCCCCCCCCCCAGCCCTGGTTGCAACACCCGGGGGGGGGGGGCTGGACCTCCCCTGAGCCCAACCGAGCCTCCGCTCTCCCCCTGCTGCTTTGCCTGCAGTTCAACACGCCAGCTACCTCCAGGGACTCGGGGGAGCTAGAGCAGGGCTGGTGGGTATCGTAGGCAGGGGCAGGCGTCACCCACCGCCCTGGGTTCGGGGCTTTCACAGCCAAGGAGGAGACGGGCTGTGGGAAGGAGCCGGCAGCGGAGAGACGGGCCCAGTGCCTGGGAAGCCAGGGAGAGCCAGGCCCCAGGCCCGCCCCGGGATCCACGGGCGGGACAGACCCATCTACAGTCACAGGCAGCGGCCACAGAGGGGCCGGGAAGGGACGTTGGGTTGCAAGAGGCAAGTTCTGCTGTTGGGAATCAGAGGAGACGGGACCCGAGCGGCTCGGTGGGAGGCCGGTCCGGGGTCCGTCAGCGCCACCCTGACCCGGGCGGAGGCACAACCGTCTCTGGTCCTGGGCGCACACCCGGCTGCCTGGCCGTACGCAGCACTGCCCTCCGCGGACATGCCCCCTTCCACGTGCCCCCCAGCCCCGACACACCCCACTCTCCACTGCTGCCACCTGACGCACACACGCGCTGACACACACACTGACACAGACAGATACTCACACTGACATACACTGACAGTGACGCACTGACGCACACAACAGACACAGATACAAACATGCACACGCTGACACACACCCTGATACACCCAGTCACTCCCACAGACACTGACACACAGACACACACACACAAACACTGAGTGACGCACGCGCACACGCTGACACACACACCGACACACACACAGACATACAGACACAGACACATATAGACACTGACACAGATACCCACAGTGACGCACGCGTGCACACTGACACACACACACACACACAGACATACAGACACGGACACAGACACCCATTCTTACACACAAACAGTGACAGTGATGCGCGCGCACACACTGACACACACACCAGACACTGAGACAGATACAAACATGCACACGCTGACACACACCCTGACACACCCACAGACACTGACACACAGACACACACAAACACTGACAGTGACGCATGCACACACTGACACCCACACACAGACATACAGACACTGACACACAGACACATATAGACACTGACACACACAGACACTGACACAGATACCCACTGACACACAAACAGTGACAGTGACGCACACGCACGCACTGACACACAGACACACACACACACAGAGACACAGACATACAGACACAGACACTGACACACAGACACCCATTCTGACACACAAACAGTGATAGTGATGCGCACACACACACTGACACGCACATACACACACAGACACTGACCCGCGCACGCGCGCACACACACACACACACACTCTCTCTCTCTCTCTCTCTCTAAGTAACAGGAAACTCAGCTACACAATCCGCACTCTGGGGACGCCTATTTCCATCTGCCACCTGCCTCCTCCGCAGAACCGAAAAGCCCCCCCCCCCCGGGTGTGTGTGTGGGACGTGGTTTCGCTGGGCAGGGCAGACAGCAGCAGTGGCGCGCGCTCGCCCCCCCCCCCCACAACAGCCACGGCCCAGCACAGATCAATGTGCAGCAAAGAATCCGGTTCTATAATGAAACCCTGGCTGACTTGTGGGTGCTTTGCTCCCCCATGTCCAGCCCGGCCGGGGAGCTGTCTGCATCCCCTGCTGGCTGGGTCGCTGTGCCGCGCGGTGGCACCGGGCACTGCCTGGTACCGGCCCCCAAGGCTCTGAGCCTCGGGCGCTGATACGCTGGCCTGGCCGCCGCGCCGGGGGCCGTGCCTCGGGGATGGGAGAGAAGTGACCACAGGAAAAGCTGCTGACTCTGCTAGTGCGATACGAGAGCAAAAGTTAAACCCAGGGCTCAAGAGAGCAAAAGGAGATCCCCCCCCCCTCCGCAGAGCAGTGAAGGCTGCTGACTCCAGGACCCCGGCGCCCCTCGGAAACCGGCAGGACTGGTCAGCAAGGCGCCCGAGATCCGGCTGCTAGTGCCAATGGGACGCAGGCCCACCGCTGTCCTTTGCAGCAGTCCCCCCGGAAGTCCCACGTACCCCTTCCAAAAGGCAGTCACTGCTCCACAGCGCCTCCAGGCTCACTACAGCCTGGGCACAAAAGGAACAATTGTGGTGCCCCATTTTACAGATGGGAAAAGGGAGGCACAGATCAGTCAAATGACTTTCCCACGGCACACAGGCCGTCGGTGGCAGAGCTGGGAATTCAACTGTGATCAGCTGGCTCACACGTGGCCTCCTGCTTCTCAAAGCCACTGCCGCAGCGACACCCTCAGCCTCAGCCACGCCGGCTCAGAGGTGCCCACTGCAGGCAGGGTCAAAGCAGGTTTTTAAAAGCCCCGGGAAGGGGACATCCATGGCCCAAAGACAAGACATGACCCCGCCCCCCGCTCGCAATCCTGGGGAGTCTCTAACGCTTGGCTGGGCAGATCCCCCTCTACACAGCCTCTAGCCCTGTCCTCATTGGCAGGCGGCCGCCCCGCAGCGAGGCCCCGAGCCCTGGTCTACACTAGGGAGTGGTTTCGAAATAACCCCCCTAGCGCTTATTTCGGAATCGCGGCTGTATGGACGCGCCGCCGCCGCTCTTTCGGAATAACTCCTCCGTGGGGCCGGAGTTATTACGCCCCGGGGCTTCCACGCAAAGGCAGCCGGCCTCGGGCTCATTTCGAGAGGCCCCCGCAGTGCGGGCGCGCTAGTTCGAAAGAGTTCTCGGGGGTAAGGATTTGGAAATCATCCCTCGTGTGGACGTGCCCCAGGGCGCGGGGCCTTGCCAGGACCCAAGGGTGGATGCGTGTCCAACAGTCCTTGCAGGCTGGGCGCTGGGGGTGTTTTGGGGACAGACCAGGGAGCGTTCGGGAGGAGAAAAGAGCAGAGGCCGAGGCTGCAGCTGGCGGGCGCTGGCACTTCGGCACCCGCCATGGGGCTGCTCCGGGATGCTGGGCTCCTGCCCCCCTGCCTCCAGGGTGCTCTGCTCGGCGCCCCACGGTCACGCAGCCAGACTGGGAGAGCCGCAGCCGACAAGGGCACACGAATACACCTGTGTTCTGCAGGCTCGGTAAAGGCACCTGGCAGAGCAGTGCCAGCCGGGTGAGAGGGCCCGGGTGACAGGAGCCATCGGTGGCAGGGAGCGGCGGGGCCAGGGCAAGCAAGGCGGAATATTCTGACAGCTCTGCCCCCAGGGATGCCCGGGCAGGGGTCTCACTCGGGGGTGGGGGAGTGGAAGCCTGTGAACAGCGCCCACCGCTTCCAGCCTGATTCAGACACACGCGGCCCCCCAGGGGCCTTTGGGGGACTCTGGGGAGGACCTGCTCCTGGTTCCTCCCTCTCCCCACCCCAGCCCCGAGGGGCTGCTGGCTGGCAGAGGGAGCCGCGGGTCCCTGGAGGGCGAGGTTCTGCCTGGTGGAACTTGCAGCAGCGAGAGCAGCCGAGAACAAAAGGCCGCCTGCCCGGAGACCCAGCCCCGGAGCCGGAGCCCAGGCAAAGAGAGAAGAAAGGGGCATCAACCCTCACGCCGTCGCCCCTTGAAATCCATCACCTCGCCCCCCCCAACCCCCCGCCCCCCCAGCACCAGGGAGGGGAGCTCTGGGTTCCCACCCACGGGAACCGGCCCCCTCCAGGGTGGCAACCCGCTGGGAGCTTGCTGGTGAGGCTGGCGCACACATCCCCACCCACCCCTCTTGGGGGGGGCACACAAGCCCTCACACACACACCCCCACTTGGGGAAGCACGGCCCGGCTCAGCTCCTCCTTGCCCCCCGCCCCCCGCCAGGAGAAGGTGCCCTCTCCCCTTCTGCGCACACGCCGGGGGCGAGCGGTTCGAGTTCTTCTAAACCCTCCTCCCCCCTAGCTTGGGATGGGCCATATTTTCCCACCCCCTTCAAGGACGCTTAAAATAACTCACCCAGGCAACCTGCCGCCGGAAGGCTTGCTGTGCACCCCCCCCCCCACCGCCCCCCCTTTGGAAAAAGGTATGCACCCACCAGCCCCCCCCCCCCCCGCACCCCATCTGTCTCTGCGATGTCACGAAGCGTCACCGCCTGGCCGGGCAAAGAAAGGAAAACCAGACCCGCGCTCAGCCAGCCCTGAAACCACGTTGCTGGGAGAGAAAAGCCGAGAGAGAGAAAAGCAAACCCCTTGGTCCCCTCCCCCCCAAAATCCTCTTGCTCCAGCAGCGTTTCTAGGGCAGCCGGCTCTGTGGATACTTTATCCCGCTGGAGCCAGGCACCCTGGCAACAACACAACACTGACGGCCAACCAGAGCCACAAGCGCCTCCAGCTGCCTTCCTCCGGCAGCCAGCATCCCGGGTACCAAGTCCCCCGCCTCTGCCGCCGCTCCCACCAGCTGCCCTCCCCGGTCCTGCGTGCAGCGGCTGGATCCCCCCCTCCCGCCCCACCATCTCCCTCTCTCCAGCTCCAGAGCCCCCGACGCCAGCCCCGGCAGCTCACCGCAGCGCCCGGTCCTCAGCATCACGCCGGGCCGGCGCTCGGAAGGAGGAGGGGAAAAAAACCAAACACACAAATAAAAACAAAATACCTGCTACTTAAGAATGGGTGCACATAGTGAGAGTGACATGCCTTGGGAGGGTGTGTTTCCCATGCTCGCCCGTGGCTCCTGCCTTCTTCCTTCCTTCCTCGCTTCCCCCGGGCGCTCAGAGCCAGGCAGCCATCCGCCACCGCCGGCTGGAGTGCGGGAGCGGCAGCGTGGGAGCGTGCGGCCGTGCGCGCGCCGGCTCGGCTCGGCGGGGCACAAAGGCTCATGTGGGAACCGATCGCTGCGTGGGGTGGGGGAGACCTGCCCCTCGCGCCGAAAGGCCCCGCCGCTGCCTGCCCGGACAGGCGTCTAGTCCAAATGCCGGGCGGGCGGCAGGGCACGGCACGCAGCACCCGAGCGCCCGGCACCGCTGCTCCCATGGCAGTAGAGATTTCCCTACGCCCCGCCATGGGGGTGTATACCCCCCCGGAATCTCCCCAACCTCCCCCAGTTTTGTGAGCTATGGTGTCATACAGCCCATCTTCACAGTGTCACTGACACCCCCCTTGTAAATTTGAACCCCCCCCCATTTCAATTTCTGGGGCGGCTACTGCAGGGCAGCTCCCCTCGGCCAGCCTATCCGTCCACCCAGGGAAAAGAGGGTTTGTTCCCTTTTGAGGGGGCAGACAGCCAGCGCCCTGACACCCCACCTTGTAAATTCAACCCCCCCCCCAATTTCAATTCCTGGAGCGGCTCCTGCAGGGCAGTTCCCCTCGACCGGCCTCCCCGTCCACCCAGGGAAAAGAGGGTTTGTTCCCCTTCGAGGGGGCAGCCAGCCAGCGCCCTGACACCCCCCTTGTAAATTCGAACCCCCCCCAATTTAAATTCCTGGGGCGGCTACTGCAGGGCAGCTCCCCTCGGCCAGCCTATCCGTCCACCCGGGGAAAAGAGGGTTTGTTCCCCTTCAAGGGGGCAGACAGCCAGCGCCCTGACACCCCCCCTTGTAAATTCGACCCCCCCCCCCAATTTCAATTTCTGGGGCGGCTACTGCAGGGCAGCTCCCCTCGGCCAGCCTATCCGTCCACCCAGGGAAAAGAGGGTTTGTTCCCCTTCGAGGGGGCAGCCAGCCAGCGCCCCGCCTCTCCCGGTCACTGCGTGAGCTCGAAAGATCAATCGGGAGCGAGCGGACAAAAGAAGGGGGTGGGAAGCTGCTTTTCCGGGCGGTATTGACAGTCGCCAGCATGTCTCAGACACGGCCTGCCCATCATCCGGCCCCCGCGCCCTGCCGGCTGAGCCACCAGGAATCCCCCCCTCGCCTCCCCTCCAATCGGGGGCGATAGGAATTATCCGAAGCCATGATTCAGGATATGACAATTGCCCCACAAGCCCCCAGCTGAGCCGGGGGCAGTGCGGCTGCCCAGGCCTAGGGGGACGCAGCCCTGGTCCTATAGCGCTGACGGTCTCACGAGATGAGCCCGATGGGCCTACACTGGTGCCCGGGCTCGCCAATGAAGCGACCGCCCCAGAGGCAGGAAAGAACCCAGCTCTGCTGAGCCCCACGCCGGTGCTCTAACCACTACGCCGCACTGCCTCGCGGCCAAGGAAATCAACGAAAGACGCCCGGCTGATCACGTTAAATAATTAACACGCACGCCCTGCGCCCCCACGTGCCAGGCCTCCGGGTGAGGGCTGAGCGGGGGTAAGAGAGGCGTCCTCCCCCCGCCACCGTCCCAGAGCAATTCCCGCTGAGCCGGGAGCTGCCCGAGTCAGGGCGCCCGCCCAGCTGGCGTTTGGCGCGAGGGAGAGGCGGGGGAGGAGAAAGCCTTACCTGCTTCCCCGAGAGCCCCGTCCCCGTGCCAGGCCCCGCTGCGGATGGGCTCCCCGCTCGGCGGCCTCTGCCCGCGTGGGGGGAGGCGGGAGCCACTCAGGGAGGCGAGCGAGTGCCCGGCGGGCACGGGCAAAGCGGAGTCTCTGGCTCCATTAGGAGAAGCTCGGGGGGGGGGGGGGGCGCAGCCTTTTCCAGCTCCACTGAAGTGGATCCTGATGGAGCTGACGTGCAGCGGCCTGACAGAGAAATGCCCCAGCTGAGGGCCGGGGCTGTCGGGGGGAGGAGAGAGAAGTCCCCAGGGGGCAGCATCCAGCAGCGGCACCTGCTGTCTTACTGGGACGCAGCCCGCTTGCCGCGGGGCCCCCTCCTCGCCTCCTTTGCACCCATGCCAGCGTCTCGCTGCCTGTGCCCAGGGGACGGGCTCTTACGTGGCCGCCAGGGCCGCGGCGCATCGGCCCCATGGGGCTGGGGGGCTGCAGGTGCGGGGGAGGGAGGCGGACAGAGGAAGAGGTGGGAAACCAGATGGGGGCGAGGGAAGGAAGACGGGGAAGACGCCTCAGCCCCGAGTTGCTGCTGGGAGAAGGAGCAAGCCGCAGAGAACGGGCCCGGGACGGGCGTCCGGGGGCGCGATTCCCCGGCTGGCGCGGTGCAGGCCGGACCGGATGCATGAACGGCTCGGGGAGGCTGGCGGCGGCTCAGGGCAGGAGCCCAGAGCAAGGCTTCCAAGTGCAGACGCCCCTTGCGAACGGTCCATGAGGCTGGCTAAGCCGGTCGCGCCATCGGCCATTGAATCCCCAGGGTTCTCCAAGGGGCCGGAAAGGCCGTGGGGCAGCCCTGCACGGTGCACACAGCTGGCAGCCGGGGTCCCAGGCTACCTGGCTGTGGCAGGGGCAGCGTCGGATTGGGCCCCTCTCAGTGTCTGTGGGGCGGGGGGTGCCCTTTGGGGCAGTCCCGTAGCAAAGGGCAGAGTCCCAGCCCCCGGGGCACTAAGGAGAGGGGTCCTGTGGGGTGCATCAGACCCACATGGAACCCAGGTGTGATGTAGTGGGGGGACCTTGCTGGTTGCTAGGCTTGGGCTGTGGGTGACACCCCCCCCTCCCCCCGGCTGCTCTCTGTACCACGGCCCAGCAGAGTAGCTGATGGGTCAGGTAGGTAACCTGTTCGACCGGTTACCTCCCAGGGAGAGGAACAAAGGGAGGAAAAAGGGCAGCCCCTGGCTGGGGGGCAGGGCTGGAAGTGGGGCAGTTTCTGTCTGGTATCATGGAGGAAGCAGCCTAAGCAAGGGGCTGGGATTTAGGGGCCCAGTCTCCCCCATCTCAAGGGGGGCTGAGGCATCCTAGGCCTGCCCTGGAACCAGATTGCATCTGTGCTGTATCCTGGAGAAGCAATAAACTCCCTCTGTTCTACTGGCTGGTGGAGTCTGTTCGTGCCACTACGGGGGTGCAGGAGTCGGGGGACCCCCGCCGCACCCTCACACCAGGGAAACCCACAGCAATCCCGGCCCACCGCCGACTTGCCCAGGGAGCTTTGCATCACACACAGAGGGTGAGCAATCCACAAGCCTGGCCAAACACGACTCCCTCCTCAGCCACTCCAAAGCCAGGTCACCTCCCAGGGCTGAGCGCCACGTAGGCACGGCCGGGGATCCGTAAAACCAAGCGGCGGGGAATACGAAGAGAGTCGGGAGTGAGGCTGTCAGGCATTTAATTACCTGCCTACATAGCTCTCCAAAGTCCTAACTCCTGCCCGCACCTCGGGTCACTGCCAGAGCCTTTCAATTGTGTCAAAACCTGGGTAAGATACAGGGCAAGTCAGGCTACAGGAAAACCTCCTGAGGAATAAGCTGGCTCTGATACACTTATTTCACCAGTGAGATTAATCGGGGTCGAGTAGGAGGGTCATGCAGGTACCCTAAGAGCCAAACGCTCGTACAGCAACAATGCCCTGAACTGTTACAGTCGCCCTGTGTCACCAAGAAACAAAAGACTATTGTTCGCCGAACCTTCTGTAATATCACCAGGCCCAGACAACAACCACAATAACCCCCTAGCTCTCTCATCGCGTTTCCCCCCTCCCCCTGCCATCAGCAGATCTCAATGTACGTCACAAAAGGATGCCAGCACCATTAGTCCCATTTTACAGATGGGAAGACTGAGGGACAGAGAGGACGTAACTTGCCCACAAGTGGCCAGGGGCAAGACCAGGGAACTGAGGTCTCCTGAGTCCAAGTCCCTGGCTTTGTTCCCTGGCAATCTGCCCATACCTGTGGAGGTGCAGGTAAATATAGTTTCAGGAGCCCGCCGGGGCTAACCGTGGCAGATTGGATTCGGTCCGCAGGTCGGTTTTTTCCCACCGGTGGCCTACACTATGCAGGGTTCTTGGAGGTGATGAACCCAGCCCAACTCCTGGTGCCCTTCCAGGTGTGACGGGACCCCCCTCCGAAGGCCAGCTGCAAGTCCCAAGCCCATTTGGCCATCAGCAAAGACAGAGAGGTTATGGCTTTAACGGAAGCAAATCCAAGCAAGGTGGAGAACGTTGCTAAATGAGCTCCAAACGGGGGCCTGAAACGCGGCTCAATCTGCATGTCTATTTCCTCGCGTTCCGTATTCCCTCCTGAACTCCCGTCATTTCAAACACGCATTACGAAGAAATATTTGAAAGCTAAAGTGTATTAAACAAGCACTTTATCCTCATCAGCAGGGAGGTTACGGACCTGCGCTGGTCTCCTTCCAATAACCTTGTGCACAGGATCCCGCGTCTGCTTTCCAAAAGCCATTAAACACATGCTTAAGTGAAGTGACGGCTGATGAAAATGCGGGGCTGACACACGCCCGGCCTTGATGCGCCCGACGGGGACGGCGCGGGTCAGCGACGGCGCAAGCGGCATGGTGCCGCGGTGCCGGGCCTTTGCAGACAGACACGGCTAGGGGTTACCAGGTGAGGGGTCCCCGTTTTCCACGCCGCTCGGGGGGCCTCTGTGCAGATCCAGCACCCCTTGCTGCGATGCCTGGGATGCAGTCCTGCCCCCCTTAAGTTCCCCCTCCCCAAAATCAAGACTCTAGCCCCAATGGCAATTTAAAAAAATAATAGTTTTTAGAGGCAATTGATACCATTGAGATGATTTGACGTTTTTGAGTCTCCACGGTTTCCCGGCGAGGATGGGCAGCAACTTTCTTTCAAAACAATTTCAAACGGCGTGGGGCAGCAGCTCAGGGGGGTGGGAAAACCTTTGCGATCAGCAGAAAGGGACACACCAAGGACTCACCTCCCCCCGCCCCGGGCCAGCTTGGGGCTGCTGGCGGGGAAGCCCAGCTCCGAGGACTGAGAGACGAAGAGAGGGAGGGGAGTGTGGGAAAATAGATGGCAGGAGAGATAGGAGCTGCCTCTCTCAGCTGTGCTTCCCCCTTCCGCCCCACCGCCCCACCTCGCGTCTCCATTGTCCTCACGCGGCTGGCGCCGCCGACGGGGGGTCGCTGCCGTTCACGCACACAACGGAAAACTCACTTTTCTTAGGGTGCTTCCCACCCACCCATCGCGCCATCACCCCACCCGCAGCCTGCCCGTCACACCGGTGCCCCCGCCTCCCCCTTCCCGCGGGTTTCACATTCCCATCCCCCAGGTACCTCCCGGGGGGCCGTCCACCCAGCAGGTCCCACCAACTCCGCCTTCCAGGCAACACAGCCCCCCCCCCCCGCACAGCTGTTCTTGGCTGCCTGCGTTCAGCACCCCCTCCCCCCCAGAAGCAAGCGGTTCACTCACCTGCCGCGAGGTCGAGGGCTGGCCCAGGCGTAGGCCGCTCCCGGGGTGGGCAGCAGGAAGCAGGGCTGAAGGAACAGCTGGCGTCTGGGCATCAAGTACCGGTAACTCTAGGAGCCCGGGTGAGCTGGGTGCGGAGGGCGCTCGCTATTGTGAACGGGCTGGAGCAGCTCCACGGATCAGGTAACTGCCCTGGGAAAAGCAGAGAGAGAGGAAATGAAAGAAGCGCTCTCGGCTGGGGAGGGCGGAGAGCAGGGGCGGGAAGGGGGGGCCCAAACGGAGTGGGGGGGCTTCAGAAGCCCATGTTAGGACAAGTCAAACCATAGATGGAGACAAAGGATCAAAGCCGAGGGAGGGCGAAGGCTCCGCTTTTGTGCCATCGCTGTCTGGAGCCTTAGATTGTCAGGACCAGGGCGGGTTCTGCCACCCCACTTTTCCAGCCACCTACTCTCTCGGAGTTAGATGTTTGTGGTCACAGGCGGATTAGACTCCAGCTCTGCCTGCTCGAAAAGCCTAAGCCCCGGACACCGACGCAAAAGGTGAATCGCCCTCCGCTATACGGGGCACATGACACACAGCTGAGCAATTCCAATTACATCCTGCGGGGGGGACGGGCGAGACACGTCCCCGACAGTCCGTCGCAAAGCTTAGTTCTTTTCACGGTGCCCTTCATCCGAGGATCATTCCCGAATTTAGCCCCACACAAGACGATTCCCGCCACCACGCCCTGTGACGTGCAGCCGCCTCCAGGGCAGCGCACCCAGGAGAAAGCACCCAGATCTACGGATGAGTGAATGATTATTTCTCCGGTGGCCGGACTTGAGGGACCCATTCTACCGTGCCCTGTCCCGGCCAGCTCAGTGCCTAGAACTATTTCATACCAGACGTTCCCAACCACCCTTCTGCAACTGTGGCATGGGAAGGGCAGGGAGCTGGCGGGTTGGCTGGGATACCTAGGGGGAAATTGGGGGGAGGGAGAGCGGGTGGGGTGGGGGTGGTCCCTGTGTACCACAGCCTGGGTGTCCCTGGCAGGTACAATAGGACCACGGCACACACCTGGAAGGCCCCGCCGCTCTAGTGATGCATAGAGCCAGCCGTGCAAGCCCCAGCGGCCAAGCAGCCGCCGGGGTTCCTGCAACCCAGGATCTCTCTGCTCCAGCGGCTAAGGATGCGTTAGGAGCAGCACTGGGCTGTGGGCAGCTGCCCACCAACCTCTGGCTAGAGACCCCTCAGCTCTTCTCGGCCAGGCTGGGCGGAGGATGCAGCAACTTGTCCCACGTGGGTTGGAGTCAAACCAGAGGTACAAAGCTCCATTATTCCACCCCTCTTCCCTGAGCTAGCCACTGCCCACTGGCTGGGGGGAAGGCAGGAATGGCTGGCCTGGATCACGCCCAGGGCCCCTGCACCTGACCGGCCCCTTCCGAAGAAGTGATAAGCAGCGGGCAGATCCCTCCTGCGGTAGGTCTCCAGTAGCTAGAGATTGGCATAAGCCCTGGACTGGGTGGTGTAATGTCCCTTCCAAAATGTCTGCAGCAACAGTTCTGGGTGGCCTTGCTCTCCGTCCGCGGGCCCGTCCCTCTCTTGCCTCTCGCCCCATCGCTGGCCGCCTGCGCTGTGCGTTCTGCAGCCTTGCGTGTGGAGGAGAACGATTTCTTCGGCCCGGCTTGGATTTTTGCCACCGAGGGGCACGTGTGTGCTGCACCAAGGGGCGCTCGTGGCCCCGTAATGCGGGGGTGTATAGAAGCCAGGTCAGGGAAGCAGCATGCGACCCCGTCCCTCTAGCCGACATCCTGTGCTCGGGGGGAACTGGGCCTGGAGGCCCGAACCTTCAAAAGATATTTTGGGGTCTAAACTCCATGGGAGTTCAGTGGCAAAACATTGTCAAGGGTCTGGGCTCAGGCTCCTACCTGTCTGTGCCCCGTTCCGAAAAGCTGACGCCTCTCAGAGCTGGGGTGAGGAACCTTTATCGGGCCAGGGGTCACTGACCCACAGAAAAATGAGTTGGGGGTGCATGCAAAGTGAGAAGCTCCTGACTGAGAAGGAATAAGACCCTCTTCGTGTTCCCCTTGCACACCAGAGCCTGCAGGGAGGGGGGCTAGGCAAGTAGATTTTGTGGGCTCCAGCCAGCAGGAGACTTACCAGCCTGGCTGCAGAGCTAAGGTTTGCAGAGTTTAAAATGTTTCCCAGCCAGCCTGCCTGCCCTGTGCTTGTGTGAATAACAGCTGAGGAGAGGGGGTGTGGTTCTTCTTGGCTGCCTATTATTCAAACAGGCAGCTCCCATTGGCCAGTTTCTGGCCAGAAACCGGCCAATGGGATTGTGCTGGGGGCGGGGGCAGCTCCTGAAGCTTCCCCCCCCCCCCCCCTCCAGTTTTGAAACAGAAAGGGGCCCAGCAGCTGTGTATCTCCCGCGCATGGGGCTGGGGGGAAGCAGGGGAGCCTGCCTGGGGCTCCTGGCTGGCTCTGCAGGCTGGATCCAATGGCTTGGCGGTGGGATCCAGCCCACGGGCCGTATTTTGCCCAGACCTGCCCTAGGCACTGCAATAATGCACGGGACTGAGGTGTGTTGCCTCCTCCCACCCGGCTTTGGTAGCCTCCCTCAACCTATTGGCCTCTCTCCGTAAGCCAGAGGGCCCCCCACAGGCCCATTTCGGCTTCTCCGGCATCCCGTCTCCAACTTTCCTGCTGAAAGTTCTCCGAGCTTCAGCAGCACCCGGATCAGCTTTGGGCAGGGTTTATACAGCTCCCACACCCAGGCACCCCGCGCACAGCTGTGCCTTTGCGCACCACCGCTCACCACGTGCGCAGCCCCATCCCCCCAGACACACTTGCAGTTACACAATGCCCCCGATTCCCTGCGCCAACGGTCATGCATGCACACAGCTGTGCACAGACACCCCATGCTCCGCAGGGAGACTGGCACATTTGTCCACCTCAGTCCCCACACGCACACATGCACATGCACACGCACACACACATGCACACATGCACGCACATGTGTGCACATATGCGCACACACGTGCGCATGCATGCACAGACATGCACATGAACGCATATGTGCGCACGCACACAGACACACACGCACATGCACGCACATGCGCACGCACATGCACACGCACATGTGTGCACATGCATGCACAGACATGCACATAAACGCATATGTGCACACGCACACATGCACACAGACACACACACGCACATGCGCACACGAGCACACTCAAAACACCATGCACGGAAGTGCCAATCACAGAGCGCCCAACTCCATCCACCCCACCCCACCCCCGACTCAGGCTGAGCGGAACCAGCTGCACAAGCTGTCCCCCTGCACAAAGGGAGGAAGGATCCATCCCCGACTGGTTGGCGTTTTGACAGCACCTCCCATCAGACAGACTCAGCCAATGTAGCATCAACTCCTGAGGCGCAATGGTCTGATTAGCCCCCAAATTCCAGACGGGGAAACTGAGGCACGGACCAGGGCAAAGTGATCACACGATCCCAGGCAAAGCACGAGATCCCCACCCATCTGCTTTCCCCTCTAGAAAGTCCTTCCTCCCACACAGACTCAGGGGCGGGGGTGGGGAGAGTTAAAGGTGCATCACCGCCATAGAAACCGAGCAGGAGGGCTAATATAAAATGGCAAACATTGCAAACCCGGAGTAGATTGCCCAGCCGGCTCCGTGCAAGGCTAAGCCCAGGTGGATCCGGCAGCGTATTTCCGCAGGAACTGGGGAAGACTTCATCACCGATCAATAATACATGTCTTGGCAGATGTGGGGAGCCGAGCGGTCCCTCGCCGACTGCCTCCTTGCTGTCTCTTCCCATCTGGAGCCTGCGGAGAAACCAACAGTCCACGTCTTCACCGGGCCACGTCTGAGTTCCACGGAGAACAGTGGCTCCCAGCCTCAGCCCCACCCCGGAGCCCACCCTCCAGTTGTGCTGTCGGGTCGCGGCATCGACCGTTTTCTTCAACCGGGTCATGAGAAAAGAAGTTGGAAACCCGCTGCCTTCGCGCATGCAGCACGGTCCAACAGAGCAAGGAGGCTGGGGCGCTGGGTTCTGCCTCCCAGCTGTGCCAGCGAATCAGTCTGCCGCCGCGCTCCAGCCAGAGGGGAACAACGCCCATCCGCGTGGAAAAGCCGAGAGGCTCCGCTCCGGCCTGCAAAGCGCTTCGAAACGCTCAGATGCTGAAGACAGGCCCCTTTGTTCTGGGTTCGTACAGCACCTGGCGCCAGGGGCCCCGGTCCACGACAGGGCGTCATGGTAATGTAAATAATTCCAAATAATTCGAACCTCACGGGAGCCTCTGGCGGATGGATCTCACTCCTGCCCATTTGTTCTAGCCGCACTGTAAACCCCTGGGGACAGAAATACTCCCTTCCCATCGAAACACAGCAACGAGTGCATTTTATCCCCATTTTACAGAGTAGGCAAAGTGACTTGATCCAGGTCACCCAGCAGTGCCAAGTTTGGAAAGGAGACTTGGCCATGCTGTTGCTCTCTTGGCTGCGCAGCACCTTTTTGGGGGCGGGGGGCAGGGATAGGCAGGCTCAGGGGAGAAGGGGCAGGATGTGCAGTGAATATCTCGGCTTCACGCAGGCCGTGGCTTAGAGAGGCTGCATTAGCCTTCATCACCCAGTAGCCAGGTTACTCTCTGCGGGGGCTAATTGTTAATGCATAACACACGGGCACCGGCACAGATGGGAGGGTGAGGAAGGTGAGACGGATGCAGGTTGGCCTCTGAGGACAGGCTAAGAAGCAAAGGGCTTAAATTGCAGCCAGGGAGGTTTAGGTTGGACATTAGGAAAAACTTCCTGCCTGTCAGGGGGGTGAAACACTGGAATAAGTTGCCTGGGGAGGTTGTGGAATCTCCAGCCCTGGAGATATTGACGAGCAGGTTGGATAAATACCCATCAGGGATGGTCTAGAACCGTGGTCACCAACGAGTAGATCATGATCTACCGGTAGATCTCAGGGGCTCCAAGAGTAGCTCTTGAGCCCTCTCTGAACTGCCCGCCTTGCACAGTGCATTTACATTAGATTTTCTCATGTAATGTAGGCGGGGCTTCAAGGAAGGGGCGGGGCAGTAGATCTTTGCCTGTTCTGAGACTTAAAAAGTGATCTTGGGTGTAAAAAGGTTGGAGACCACTGGTCTAGAACATGGGTTCCCAAACTGGGGGGCGTGCGCACCTGGGGGGGGTGAAGAAATTGCAGGGGGGGTGCAAGGCAACCCAGCCCTCACCCCGCCCTGTCAATCCTGCCCCCCCTAAGTTTTGCTGCGATTTTTGTTTTTCAACCCCGGTCCATTCCTTTTTTTTTTTTTTTTGGCTCAACAAGTTTTGCTGCTGGGCTGGGGGGAGGGCGGGGGGGGGAGCTGAGGGTTTCTCAATAATCAAAAAGGGGGGCGTGATGCCGAAAAGTTTGGGAACCTCTGAACTAGAAGGTGCTGGGTCCTGCCGGGAGGGCGGGGGACTGGACTCGATGACGTCTCGAGGGCCCTTCCAGTTCGAGTGTTCTCCGAGTCTATGGAAAGAGAGGGAGGCAGAGGGCGAAAAAGCAGGAGGCGGCGTGGGACGGGGGTTGTTCAGGGCTTTAGAGCAGCAGCCACCCCACCCCCCTTTCCAAGCCACTAAAAATCAGAAAGCCCAAGGGGCATCTTGGAAAAGTCCCCTTAAAAACAGCCTGGAAAGCTGGGCCTGCTGCACTGGGGAGGCAGCCACGTTGCTTCCTGCACTCGGGCGGCGGTGGTGAGGGCGTAGGGAGCCCACGGAATCTACTGGCCCGGCCCCCCCGGGCTCTGGCGGGTGAGGGGAATGTGGGGAGGGTCTGTCTCCTTCCCTCTCAGGGCCACGTCAGTGGGGTCCCACCGAAACGCCGCAGCCGCCTGCTTCATAGGGGGAGCCTTCTCCAGCCAGAACCTGGAGGAGGACGGGCCAGGGCCGGGGGACCCACGTTCCTTTCCCTGCTCGGCCGCAAACGTCGCTACCCTGGGGCCCGGCCCAGCCCTGTACCGCTCGGCTAGGCCTGCTGCTTCCCACGAGCCTTCTTCCCTTTTCCCCTGGGTCTCCCCGCCTCTTCCCTGCTTGGTCGGGGTCTCTACACCCCGCCGGCCCAGCCGCCTTCCCTCCTCCGAGCTCCCTGCATCGCCCCCCTCAGAGCTTCCCCACATGGGCTCTGTCCCCAGCTGCACCCCCCTTCCTCCTAGACACCACGCACCCCGGTCTGCCCTTCACCCAGCCCTGCCGGAGCCGGACGGCTGCAGGTCACGGGACAGGCGGAGGCCGCGTGGCTTTCGCTTGCCAGGCTTCCGCTCCCCGTTTGGCCGGCACAGCCGCTAGGAAGGGACCGGGAGCCGAGGCAGCTTGAAACATCTGGGAAATACAAGCCACCCGAGTGGGGCGGGTCTGTCCTGCTTGTTTCTCCCCCCTCGCGCTCCATTCCAAAGACACAGGCACATAGACACACACACACGCACGCACGCATGTGCACACACACATGCACGTGTATGCACACTTACACACACACGGAGGGACACACACATGCACGCGCGCACACATACATGTGTACGCACACATACACACACGTGGACACACATGTGCACACACGTGGACACACACACACACATGGACACACACGTGGACGCGCGCACACGTGTACGCACTCATGCATACACACACGCACATGCACACGCACACACATTCCCTGGCTGGACTGGGCCCTGCTCCACGATGAGGGGACAGGACATGAGCGTCAGGATGGTCGGCCGGCGGCTGATGCTGGCTTCCCCCTGCCAGGGGCGCCCCAGGCGTCCGGAGTCCACGCACGCTTCCTGATGGCTTTTCCCGTCCTCAACCCTTCCCGCCTCTCTCTCACTCCACCTCCCAACGGCGACTTCTCCCTCCCTCTCCCGCTGTCTGTGCCGTTAGAATCAGGGCATCTCCGCTCTGCCTCCCCCTTGTTCCCTTGCTCCTCCCTTTCCAACCGAGCTCTCCCGGCGACCATCCCACGCGCCGCAAGGAAACCCAGCTGCTTAACCAGGCCGCCTGTCTCCTGGCCCGTTTCAGGGGATGTTCTGGTTAGAAGGAGCAGCTTGGCGGCTTGCAGGGGTGGGTGAAATCTCCACCGGCCGGAGCAGAGAATCCTGCCCTGTGCGCCCGGCCAGGGGTGGCCCCAGGAGAGCAGAGCACGGCGCTCCACCACAGCGGCTCGGAGCTCTCTTACCAGGGCTCTCCAGGGTTCTCCATCCTGTCAGCCTTGCACTTGCGTTCCCCCTTCTGCCCAAGATCCTTGGGCAAAGCCAACAGACCTGCCGGGCCCCTGGGTTCCCTGTGCGAGACTCCAGTGCCACCCAGCTGATCAGCAGGCACCCACGGCTAGGTTCTTGTTCCTCCCGGTGGTGCACATGCCCACGCCTTGGTGCACATACAAAATTCATTCCGCACATGCAGGAAAAAAAATCCGCACATGGCTGGGAAAGATTAGGGGGAAACGTTGCTCTCAGCCATGGAGGGGGGCTAGCTCTGGGAGGCCTCAGGCATTCTGGCGGTATTTGGAACCAGAGGGCTGGGTTGGGGCCCTGCCTCTAACAACACTTCAAACTCCCCAAGCGCTTTAACACACCGGAATTACGGGCCCGCCCTCCCATCATGGACTGGTGTTATCCACCTTTTGCATACGGGGAAACCGAGGCACAGCGAGCCTTTGGTGCTGCTTCCCCCTTAACCATTAGGCAGCACTGCCTTGCCACCAGGGAAGCCACGTGGAGCTATTTTAGAGGGGTTTGATGACTCCCTCTCATTTCCCTGCCAGGAGGCAGCTCCCTCCTATGCTGCTGGGTCAGTGAAGAACGATTTCCGGCTTCCTCGCATTGGCCTCGCTCCCTGGAGTTGGGAGAAGCAGGTGGGTGGGATTTTAAGAGGACAGATGGGTGAGGGAGGCTGGCTGCACTGTAAATGAGTCTTTTTGTGGGGGAATTCGCAAGGCCCGCGTGAGCCCAGAGGGGGCTGCTGGAGCAGCCATCTCTCCCACTGTGTTTTCTTGAGCTGCCGCAGCCTCTCCGGAAATGGGGAGAAAATTGCACCTTTCACACAGATGCAGGTTGAGCTCCAGCCCCTTAGCCGACTTCTGAGCATCTGCAGCTCCGCATTCGGTCTGAGCAGGCGGTTCAGAGGCCCTGCACTTAGAGGCCCTTCGTTAGATCTCAACGCATTTTACCACCGGGGAGGAGGGGGGTCCATTGGGGGAGGCCAAGGGACACAGGGGTCCTAGTGGACCACACGCTAAATAGGAGTTGTCAGCATGATGCTGCTGCAAAAAAAAGCAAACATGATTCTCGGCCGCATTAACAGGACGGTTGTGAGCAAGACACGAGAAGTCATTCTTCCGCTCGACTCTGCGCTGGTTCGGCCTCAGCTGGGCTACGTCTAGATTGAATCCCTTTTTCGTAAAAGGGATGCAAATTAGACGCATCGCAATTGCTAAGGAACTGGGCATTTCAATCTCCCCCGCTTCATTAGCATAAAAATGGCTGCCGCTTTTTTTCGGCACGGAGCTTTGTTTTCCGAAAGAGGCTTTATTTTCCAAAAGATCCGCGTCTAGACTGGCGCTTTTTTCCGGCAAAGCTCCGTGCCGAAAAAAAGCGGCAGCCCTGTTTATGCTAATGAAGCGGGGGAGATTGAAATCCCCGCTTCATTAGCAATTGCGATACGTCTAATTTGCATCCCTTTTACGAAAAAGGGATTCAATCTAGACGTAGCCTTGGCGTATTGTGTCCAGGTCTGGGTGCCACGTCTCAGGAACGATATGGACAAATTGGAGAGGGTCCAGAGAAGAGCACCAAAAATAATCAAAGGTCAAGAGAACAGGACCTGTGAGGGAAGACTGAAAGAATTGGGTTGGTTTGGTTTGGAAAGGAGAAGGCTGAGAGGGGACATGATCGTAGCTTTTAAGTGCCTAAAAGGGTCTTACAAGGAGGAGGGAGAGAAATTGTTCTCCTTGGCCTCTGAGGACTGGACAAGAAGCAATGGGCTTAAACTGCAGCCAGGGAGGTTTAGGTTGGACATTAGGAAAAACTTCCTACCTGTCAGGGTGGTGAAACACTGGAATAAGTTGCCTAGCGGGGTTGTGGAATCTCCATCCCTGGAGATATTGAAGAGCAGGTTGGACAGACACCTGTCAGGGATGATGTAGACGGTGCTTGGTCCTGCCGTGAGGGCAGGGGACTAGACTTGACGACCTCTCGAGGCCCCTTCCAGTTCTAGGATTCTCCTTATTTTACAGGTGAGGAAAGGGACTTGCGCCAGGCCGATCTACGTCTGCTGAGTCCAAGTCCCGCGCTCAGAGTGGACCAGACCTGGGGGCTTGGGGAGTGTGTGGGGGAAAGGCTGCACCCCACAGGGAAGGGGTGGGCACAGGGCTGGGGGTGGAGGGAGTAGACTCACTTAAGGGAAGTGCAGGTTTTCACGGTCCCAATCTAGCGGCGACTCGAGAGCTACTGGATCTAGGAAAGTCACCCCGGCTGCTTCACAGGGGCTGCTCAAAGAAGGCCTGGAGATGGACTAATGGGAAGTGCTGCAGGTCAGGATTGAGGTGCAGCGTTAACAGGCCAAGGGGGTAGCGGTCACCCCACTCCAGGGGGAAAAGGGTTAAAAACAGCCCTGGGAGAGGGCTGCCCTGGGAGCCAATTGGAGGGGAGCTAGAGTCAGCCAATCAGAGCTTAGGAGGGCTACATAAAAGAGATGGCTGGCCAGGCAGAAGACACTTTTGCTCCAGTTCTGGAAGGCGAAGGACCTAGCTGCCAGCTAGCATAGGAATGACAGACAGACAGACAGACAGACAGAGCAGTGCTGGGGAAAGGCAGGGAGAGCTGGGGAGCCCAGTGTGACGGTGTGGCGGGGTTCCCCTGACTCCTGCACCCCCATAGTGGCACAAACAGACTCTGCCAGCCAGTGGAATAGAGGGAGTTTATTGCTTCTCCAGGACACAGCACAGATGTCATCTGGTTTCAGGGCAGGCCTAGGATGCCTCAGCCCCCTTGAGATGGGGGAGACTGGGCCCCTAAATCCCAGCCCCTTGCTTAGGCTGTTTCCTCCCTGATTCCAGACAGAAACTCAAACTCTGTTCCAGCCCTGCCCCCCAGCCTGGTGCTGGTCTCCGCCCGCCTCCCTTTGTCTCTTCCTGGGAGGCTGAGCCTGGGTGTCTGGGTTAATCCACATTTGGGAGATCAGCGAGATCTTCCAGCGCAGGGGGACCCCAGGTCACAGAGCAGACAGCCCCCCACTAGGCCACACCCTGGCCTGACCATTTGCAGGCTGAGGTCCAGTGACAGGGGCCTGTGGGTACTAGGGCTGCAGGGAGGCATCGAGGGCAGCAGGTCCTCTGCATTTCACACTGCAGTTTACCCCTGAGGCAGGGGCTAGATGACCGGCGTGGGTCACTGAATGTGATGGACAGGAGAAGTGCTGGCCAGCACCCGGTGACTAAGGGGTTAAACTCAGGCAGCTGGCCCGGGTGTTGGCAGGGAGCCAGAAGAACCAATGGGAAGAGAGGGCTGAAATTTGAATTGTGTAAGATTCCCTGCCTGCGTCCTTTGGGTGGGGGAGTTAAACCAGGAGTTGAGAGATACAGAATGATTTAAACCCAGACAGGACTACCAGGCCTCCAAGCAATTCGGGTCAAGGCAGTGGACTGAACCAAGAAGAGATTGTGAGTAAATAAAGGGAAAAAAGTGAATCTAGTCACGATCGGGGTATTTTTCCGTATTTTGTGGTTTGGTTTCAACTGCTCTGTGTGAACCGATGCCTCCCCTCCCCCATGCACCATCTAAGAATTGTTCCCAGAGATGTTCTCTGTGTTTTTCATTTGTTTTCCTTAGTTGCTCTGTAACACTTAGCAATCAAGTGCTGGATGCTTTATCAAGCAGATTTTTTGTTTTGTAAAAAAAATCACTTTTTTAAGGTGATGATTTGATTCTCGTCTCTGGAAGGTAACAGCAGGTCTGTCCATGTGTGTCCGTCTGCCTGCCTCAGACTAAGAGGTCAGCTATCAGAGACTGCAGTTTGGTTTTCTCTTCTCTTGTTTTTCAAGTTCTCTGGTGGTAAAAGAGCTTGGGGTACCCGGGGGAGAATTCAGTGTCCCCCCTGTTTTTAGGGACAAATCACTTGATGGTGGCAGCTTCCCCCTCTAAAGTGCATGCATCTGACTCTGGGGAGGTTTTTGTAAGCAGAGCCTGTAGAGGCAAGGTATCTATTTTTTAAGGTCTCTTGCGGGCCCCCACCTTCTGCGCTTGGAGTGCCAGAGTGGGATCAGCTGTGACACTGAAGCACGGTGGGTATAGGGGATTGGCGGTTCCCTGAGAGGGAGGACCGCAGAGTGTGGGGACACTGCAGCAGGGCAGCACCCTGAGGGAAGGATGCTGTAGTCTGGGAGGGACATGAGCCCTCAGGTAAAGTGGCAGAGTCATTAACACACCAACAGCAGGTGAGACACTGGCCAGAAGGGGGCGCTGCAGTGCTGAGCTAATTCCCACGTGGCCAGCAGGAGGTGCAATGGCCTGTTACAGGATTGTATTGCCCTCTAGCGACTAGTCCGTATAGAGGATAAGAGCCTGCCACTGCCACCAGCTAAGGGAGTTACTCCTTTCCCACAATGGGTGGCGCCCTGGGCTTTTGGTACTCGAGATACGAGGCTTAGTTCCTGCCGGGCAGAGGCCTGGAAGAGACAGAGCCTTGCGCAGGCACCGCTTTGGGCCAGCAGTGGAGGTGCAGAGGTTGGAAGGGGGAAGCAGGTACTTTCGCCACCTTCATCCCGCACTCCTGGTGTCGCTTCCTGGAGTCCCAGTCACGTCCCCGCACAGCTCTGCACCAGCTGAAGGGCACCACTGACCTTGGATCTCTCCCTGCCGCACAGGCCTCCCTGATAAGATGCCAATAGGCTAGAAATGCCAGTCACCTTCCTCTTGCGTGCGATTGTATCAGGAGCCGGCTCGCCAGCCGCAGCTAATTAAATGCTGGCTGCGGTCGTTGCTTAAAATGAAAGTTTGTTTCCTCTAATAACCGAAGCAAGGAAAGAGGAGGACCAGGCATCCTTATATCTAGCAAGAACATCTGCTGCTAAGCCAGTCCTACCTGCTTCCGGCTCCTGCAGACACAGCCAGCCTCTGCTCAGACAAAGGAAAAGCCAGCGTTGCAGAAGCAGTGTTGGCAAAAGGGGAGGGGGGTGGCAGGTCCTGATGCCGGAGGCAGGCAGGTTGGACCCTTCTTTCTGACTTAGTTTGGAAGCGCTCCGGCGCGGGACTGTCTGGCAGAACTGGCCAAAGACTGTCAGGGGGCCTGTGTGAAGGGAGTTTGTTGGGTCTCAGCAGGCTCCGAAGCGGAGAAGCACCCCCGAGACAAAGCCACCTGCGAGCCTGGCGCCCATCCCGTGAATGGGACGAAGAACCGGGGATGACGATGTGATCGCAGCTGGAGAACTGCATCTGAGCCCCCCCACTATAGAGAGGATGTGGAGGCATTGGAGAGGGTCCAGCGGAGGGCAACCGAGATGATGCAGGGGCTGGAGCACATGACCTACGAGGAGGGGCTGAGGGATTGGGGCTTGTTTAGCAGACGAGAAGGGCAAGGGGGGATTTGAGAGCAGCCTTCTGTTCCCTGAAGGGGGTTCCAAAGAGGCTGGAGAGAGGCTGTTCTCAGTGGTGACAGGAGGAGCAATGGGCTTAAGTTGCAGTGGGGGAGGTCTAGGTTGGATCTTAGGAAAACCGATTTCCCTAGGAGGGGAGGAAGCGCAGGACTGGGCTCCCTAGGGAGGGGGTGGAATCTCCAGCCCTGGAGGTGTTTAAGTCCCGGCTGGACACAGTCCTGGCTGGGATGGCTGAGTTGGGGTGGATCCTGTTTTGATAGGGGGCTGCTCTCGGTGACTCCTAAGCTCTCTGATTCTCTGATCACGCAGCCTATACGAGGAAGGCAGGACCGATCGATCCAGGGTGCACAGGAGGTGGGGAGAGGTGCCTGCAACTTTTTGCGGGTCACGCAGCAGCACAGAGGCCGGTACCCACCTTTCCAAACTCCGAGCAGAGCCCCCGAGCCACAAGGCAAGCGCCCATGTCTGTGAAAGCGCTGGGCTCTCCCCAGTGCCAAGAGGGGGTCCTTCGAGGGGGGGCTTATCCCTGCTTGAGGAGGCCCTGAGGACGGAGCTGTCTGGAGGGTCGATTAGTGACGTTCCCCTGGTCCCTTTCGATGCGCCCTCCCGCACGGTCTCCGGAATGGCGGGGACTGGCCGGGAGAATCCCAAGCAAGAAACCTTGCTGCCGCACAGGCGCGGGGGTGGCTTTTAATGCGGCCCCCGGTGCTTTGTGCAATCCCTCGCCCGTGGCCAAGCTCTCCTCAGGATGCGCTCACTAGGGCCGCCCCGGCAGTTTTGTCCGATTACTCACAGGTCACGGAAACGGGGCCAGAGCGCTGCCTGGAGCGCAGAGAACAACGGCGCGGAATAGCTCCCCGGGCCCTGCGGGCAAAGGGTGCCTCTATGGCAGATTGCTGGGCCCACGTGCCAGAGCCCCACGGAGCAGAGCTTCCTGTGCAGGGCGGGGATGCTGCAGCATTCTGGGGGAGGCTAGCTCAGTGGTTTGAGCATTGGCCTGATCAACCCAGGGTTGTGAGTTCAATCCTTAAAAAGGCCATTTAGGGATCTGGGGCAAATTTGTCAGGGAGGGTGCTTGGTCCTGCTGTGAGGGCTGGGACTGGACTTGATGACCTCTCAAGGTCCCTTCTGCCTCTATGAGCTAGGTAGCAATGACAGCAGGCCTGCCTGTAGGGAAAAACTCCCTCCCTGGCCCTGGGGTTGAGCACTGGGATAAATGGCCTGGGGAGGGTGTAGAGTTAAATATCATCACTGGACACACACCTGTCAAGGATGATCTAGATCAGGGGTTGGCCACCTTTCTGAAGTGGTGTGCCACGATTGAACCTGCCTTCCCTGAGCTGTGCTCTCCTGGGAGGGGCTCTCCACTGGGGCATCATCTTGCTTACCACTTATGACATTGCCAGCCCTGCATCTAGAGGGTCCTGCTGGGAGGGGACTGGACTTGAGGGCTTCTCCAACTCCCTGCAGGTCCTAGAGTTCAACTCCTGCTGCTGAAGGGTGCCAGCCTGGGTGGTGTTGGGGAGGGGTCACTGGTTTATCGCCAGAACTGGCAGGAGCTCCCCTGGAGGTGACTGGACTGAGGTCTCCGCACCTGAAGTCAGGGCCACACGTGGAGCGGAAGGGCCAGCCCGTCGCTACCAGCATCATGCGTGTGGGAGGCCGGCGGGAGCCAGCCCAGGAGCTGTGCTCCGTGTGCACTGAACTTGGCTACCCCAGCCGAGGGGTCAGACACGCTGGCAGCTCATAGAGCCACGCCAGGACTGAAAGGCCAGCTGGCAGCAGGGGAGTCCGTCCATCTTCAGGGGCCTTTGCTGACCCAAGCGTGTGGCCAGGTGTCCAGGTCAAATCCCCACTCTGGCACGATAAATGCAGAAGTGGGGGCCCGCAAAAGTACCCCAAAACCTGATCTTTCCAGGCTTTGGTATAAAACTTCCCCCCAAAATCTGAAAACCTAGATTTTGTGGATAAAAATCCGCTGCCACCACCCAAGTAATGATAAGAAAACTAGGGAAAAAATCACTTGGGAAATCTCAGCCCTAAAGTAAAACCAGGACACCAAAAAATGAACCAGTACCAGGTTAATAATAAAAAAAAAATACTCCTGTTATAGGCACAATGACTAGATGGAAAAGTCACCAATTAATATAATCATGGGGGACCCCCATGGGCCAAGAGCTTAGTTACAAAGGAGAGGAAACCCATTTTTAAATGCACAGACATCAGATTCCCATTCCCAAACCATAAAACAATAAAACTTAATGGCTGTGTCTAGACTGGCAAGTTTTTCCGCAAAAGCAGCTGCCAGCTGTCTACACTGGCCACTTGAATTTCTGCAAGAACACTGACAATCTCATGTAAGAAATCAGTGCTTCTTGCGGAAATACTATGCTGCTCCCGTTCGGGCAAAAGTCCTTTTGTGCAAAAGCTTTTGCGCAAAAGGGTCAGTGTAGACAGCTCAGATTCGTTTTGCGCAAAAAAGCCCCGATCGCAAAAATGGCGATCGGGGCTTTTTTGTGCAAAAGCGCGTCTAGATTGGCACGGATGCTTTTCCACAAAAAGTGCTTTTGCAGAAAAGCGTCCGTGCCAATCTAGATGCTCTTTTCCGCAAATGCTTTTAACGGAAAAGTTTTCAGTTAAAAGCATTTGCGGAAAATCATGCCAGTCTAGACGTAGCCAATGGATTTATCTAAACTTTACCCTACTTACAGATAGTGAAGAGTCTTTTCTTGGAGAGAGAGACAAGTCTGTCTCCCTCAGTATCTGGAGAGAAAACTACCCAGAGACAAAGGAGGGGAAAACCAAAAATTCCTTTGTTCCAGTTTGAAATTCCTACCTACATTTCCATTGGCTGCCTGCTACCTGGTTTAGGTACAGTTAACCTCTTAGTCCCCAGGCTGCTGGCTATCCTTCATGATCATGACACCAGGTCATACCAAGGGTGGGCCTGCCTTTCTGGCCCATCACCTGAAACACCAGCCCCTGCAGTCGGATCAAACTGGAAACCTTGGAATCTCATGGCACTTCAGCAGCTTGAGCTGAAAGACCCACCTCTCCGTGCCTGCTCCGTAGCTACTCACCGGCCCTGTGTAGCATCACCAACAGCAGGACAGAGGATCTTGTCGTGCACGTTGCAGATGCTGGAAACCTCACAGGCATCCCTGCACTGTTCTGCTTGGCCCATCTTTGTGGTTAACCAGCCAGGTGGGTGCGTGGGGGGAGGGAGGGGAGAACCCAATCGTCTTGAATAAGAAAAAACGTGGCTGGAAAAAATACCAAGCTTGCCCCCCTGGCTCCAGCAGCACTGAGGTGCGAGCAGCAGGCAGGCTGCACTTCCTCCCCAAAGTGATCCGCAAACAGCCTCCCGTGAAGCCGGCGTGCGGAAACCAAACAATCATTACGTTACAAAGTGCTGAAGAGAGAAACCTGTCGGGATGATCCACGATTAAATATTAACCGTGCAAATCAGCGGCGCAGTCTAACGAGGCGCAGACGGAGTGATCAGAGCCTGGCAACGGAAAGCCGGCAGGAGACAGACAGACAGACAGCTACGGGAGACAGGCTGCACCTGCTCCTCCAACCCAGCTGTCATGGGTTGAGACGGGGGGGGGACCTGCCTGTACATAGTGCAGTCTGGGGGGAAAGGGGCACCCCAAATCCAAAGGAGGCTAGGCAAAGAGAAAAGACTGACTCGAGAAAAGGGGGAATGACCTACTGCAGGGAAGGGCAAAGGTTCACCAGGGTTAGCCCGTTTTATTTACCCGAGTGTCCGTAGCTACAGTCACTCATCGCTTCCAGTGACCAGGGTTCACCGTTCCCAGCCAATGGGAGCTGCCTGAGCAGCTCCCATTGGCTGGGAACAGCAAACCACAGCCAATGGGAGCAACTAGAAGCGGTGGCCTGGTCTGTGCCATTTCCCACAGCTCTCATTGGCTGGGACCCATGAATCACAGCCAATGGGAGCAGAGAGCAGCCCTACCTGTGGAACTCAGGTAAATAAAGCATCTGGTGTCCCGCCAGGGGCTAACCATGGTGACTCGCGTCCAGTCCACGGGCCACTTATTGCCCACCCTGGCCTAATGGATAGAGCAGCAGCCTGTCTCTGTCACACTCCGTGCCTCAGTTTCCCTGCTTTGTTGCTGTCTGTAAAATGGAAATGATGGTCCTGACTCCTCCGGAAGCACCGTGAGCTGTCTGGCTGAACAGTGCTAGCCTGGAGCCGGGGGTTCCTGTTACAGAGTTGGGGACGGGGATTGATGGGAAAGGCTGACCGACAAATAAAGCAGGCAGAGAACAAGGGCAGCCTTCTCTGTCCCTCTTGCTATACAGACCTTAAGCCAGCCTGGCTCGGGCATGTCGCCGAGATGTCAGCTCAGATGCTCGCTGTGCTCAGGGGCGACCTTTTACCCGGAACATTGCTGCTGTCAGTAGCTGCTCTTCTCGCAGAGGTGAAAGGCCCGCAGCTGCAGCGGCTCAGGGCTGCCAGAGTTGGTGGCGGGGGAAGATGCTACGGCCTTCCGCAGAGTTCAGAGAAGGGGCGGCTTTGCGGGGGGAGATGGGACGCGGCTCTCCTCCATTTCCTGTGGCGATGGGTTGCTTTTCTTGGCGAGCCGGGGGCTGCCTCGCGAAAGCTGTCAGGGCTCCGCTCCAGGTGAGAAGGAAAGACGCCGCAGCTGCTGAGAGGAGGACGTGGAAGGGCAGGTGGGATGCAAGTACCTGGCCAACGGCGCCTCTTGGTTTGACACTCCCTAAACTGCCCACTCGTGGCTGCTCGGCACATGGCTGCTGAGTTCCAGGCTCCCTCCAGCGTTCGGCCCTTCCCACAAAGGGACTCCCTGCTAGACTTGCAGGGTTGCTTCAGGGGACACCCGTGGCCACTAGCGGCGATGAGCAGGAGTATTTCCAACAGGGCAGGTGAGGAAATATCTGAATGGACCCCATTTTGCCAGTTGTAGCTACAGAGCAGGATTCGCAGCTACACAGAGCCATTGGTCCCCTCCAGAACAGACTCTTCCTTCAGCCCAAGGGGGAAGGGTTAGCAAGGCTGGAGAGGCCACGCCTGGGGATGCAGCCACTGCTGGGGACCAGGCGTTCTTAACTCAGGTTCGTGGCTCAGTCCTGCCCCAGGCTGGCTCCGGCACAGGCTGCGAATCAAGCGGCCAACCTGAGTTGCCAGCTCCTGTGACGTACTGGGGGCTGCGTTCATTCTGGTTTAGCATTCACTGTTTGCTTTGTTGAGCTTAATGTGATTCCTACTGTCCTATGCTGGTCGGCAGTGACTCTGTGGCTATGTCTACACAGTTTTCTTACGTCTTCCGCAAAACCCTATGCAAATGAAGCATGGATTAGCATATTGTCGCATTTCATTTGCATAATTACTTGAGACGTTTTTGCGCAAGAGGTTTTTGTGCAAAAAGGCACCGACTACACAGCACCTTTTTGCGCAAAAACCTCTTGCGCAAAAACAGCTCCTAATTACTTATGCAAATGAAGTGCGGCAATATGCTAATCTGCACTTCATTTGCATAGGGTTTTGCAGACGAGGGAAACTGTGTAGCCGTAGCCTGAGTGTGTCTGTGGGCCCAGTGCTCACACGGGAGATGGGGTCTCTGGGGGAGGACTCCTGAAGGAATGGCGCCTGTTCCTTGAGCTAAGTGGAGGATTCAGTCAGGTGACACTGTGCCGCAAAGGAGGAGGCGGGGTAGCCTGGAGGGAGCAGTTGCTCGGGGTGTGCGTTGGTTTTCGGCTGGCCTAGGGAGGAGGGAGCCTAGCTGGGGCTCGGGCCCCCTTCCCCAAGATGGAGCGTACGGGCCGCTCCTGTGTCCTGTAACTGGAAGTCTGGGCTATGCTGTGCCCCGTCAACGAACGTCTCTGTTCTGCTTCTGTTCTGTTCTCTTCTGGCTGCGGATGGGGGGGCAGGGCCCAGGGGACCCCCCCACACTCTGTGACACCCGTCACTAGTTTCACACGGTAGGGAATGTGTGTGGGGGGGGGACTCACCCTGTTCAGGGACATAGTCCTCCTCCCGCCACTGCCCTCCATGCAGCCCTCCTGGGACCGGGGGCCCGCTGGGCTAGGGTCCGTGTGTGTCACACTGGGGCCGGCGCGTTCAATAACAGGCAGGGCTTCCGCCTCTTCACCGCCCGGGGCAGCTTCATGTCTCCCTCCCAGCCTGGGTCTGCACCAAGCCCAGAAAGCGCCTCCTGCAGGAACCTAGCTGTCCTCAGCAGGCCTCCCGCCCAGCCAAGCTGCCGGGTTGCCCCTTGCCTCTGGGCCTGCAGGCTGCCGTGAACCCGGCCTCGGGGGAGCAGCTTTGGGGGGACTAGGCCCAAGTCCCTACAAGGGCCAGTCCAAGTAGCCTGCAGGGTCCTCCGGGCCCTCTCCGCCTTGCACCGTGATTCGCTGTGTGTTGTGCAGTGGGTCTGTGGACCCCCGGCCTGGCTGGGCTCCTCCCTCCCGTCCCACTCTACTGAACCTGGTGCATGTCCTCAGGGCCTTTGTGCCGTCATGGTTATAAGAGCACCCAGGGAGCAACCTGTTCCCCGCACTCACCCTCCCGGAGATAACGCCATGGAAGGGCCAGTCCACCGTGGGCGGGACACAGCCCCTGCATTAAACAGACAAGAGACAGAAAGGGTGGGAGGGGAAACTGAGGCAGAGAGAGGGCTGTGACTAGGGTTACCAGGTGGCTTCAAAAAAAATACCAGACACTCTTGATCTCAGATGTGAGGGAGGGGACACCGGCCAGGAGGGGAGTGCGGCTGGCTGGGAGGATGGAGGGGCGGAAACAGCTGGCGGGAAGCAGGTCTGGCCAGGAGGAAGTCAGGAGAAGCGGGGCTGGAGATCGGGAGGAGGAGGAGGAGAGAACCGGCTAGCGGGAAGCAGGTCTGGCCAGGAGGAAGTCAGGAGAAGTGGGGCTGGAGATTGGGGGGAGGAGGAGGAGAGAACCGGCTAGCGGGAAGCAGGGCTGGTTGGGGGGAGCAGGACTAGCTGGGGGAGATCGGGTTGGGGGGACTGGCTGATGGAAAACAGGGCTGGCTGGGAGGGGGAAGTGGGGGAGAGAATTGGCCGGCGGGGAGCGAGACTGACCTGGGTGCATGCAGATCCCGGGGCGCTGCCCATCCAGCCCCAAGGATTCCCTCCTGCCCCGGCCCTGCTCCCCACTCCTCCCGCGTAGTTGCATATTGCCTGGCTGGTAGACACACTCACGCAGCACGAGCGTCTCTACCAGCCGGCAGTTCGCAACTAGGTACCGATACTCCTAATAATAATAAAACGTCCTTAATGAGCAAATACCCAACATTTTCTGTGTCCGGTATTTTCTTAATTTTTTCCCCTGACAGAACCGTCAAATTCCGGACTGTCCGGTTCAAAACCGGACACCTGGCAACCCTCGCCGTGACTCGCCCAAGGTCACCCAGCAGAGCCAGAGGGAGGCTGGCTTGCAGGCCCACTCGCCCTGGCTTTGAGGCTGTCTGTAAAGCAGCCGGGGCCTTCTTGCCACTAGGGAGCGGGGACGCACTCAGAGCAGGAAGAAGTGTCTCTGGAAAGAAAGCCGTGTCCTTCCGTTCACCCCAGCTCTGCCCGGGCGGCCATAGGCCAGGGCCACCCCAGCTCACGCCCAACGGAGTCACGAAGCGAGCCAGGCGCTGGGCCAGCTGCCAAAGAGCCTCGGGCAGTAGAGGCGTCCGGCAGCCTGCCAGAGAGACACGCGGTGGGTTGTGTGACGGTGGAGAAGTGCTGCCGCTGCCCGGCGGGCAAGCCCCTCGCCCCAGCCTCCCGTTCACCCCCGGCCCTGCCCTGCCCCCACGGCCCCGAGTGTGTGTGGGGGGAGGCTATTTATAGCTCCGCAACCTCGGGAGAACGATGTCATGAATTGGAATCAGGTGCAAGGCAGGGCCCTAGGGGGAGGCAGGTACCCAGTTGCTATAGCAACCTGCTGCTGGAGGATGGAGATGAGACGGGAGGGGGACTGATGCCCCCAGCCATGTGCCAGGCTGCAGCTTGCCTGCTACCCTGGGACGGGATGCATGTGCTGGGTGGCAGCACAGGGAGCCAGACGAATTTGGCCCGCGAAGTCAGGGCAGATGGCACGCACCAGCCTGGCAGGATGGCGTGACCTCTCCCAGGTCCCCCCGGTGTTTGCCCGCCGGGCTGAGGAGGCTAGATGGCCATGCCGCCTGCCCCCCTGGCACCAGAAGGGGAGGGGGGGCAGGCTCCGCTGGCTTCCTGGGTGAACTCAATTCCTGGCACTGGCATGAGGCTGCCAAGGCACTCAGGTACCCAGCCCACGCAGAGCCCAGCTCCACTGTAGAAGAGGGAGGGGCACACCCAAGGTCCATCTCGCCCAGTGTCCTGTCTGCAAGTGGCCAATGCCAGATGGCCCAGAGGGAGGGAATAGAACAGGGAACTGTCCAGCGATCCCTCCCCTGTCGCCCAGTCCCAGCTTCTGTTAAACATCCTGGATAACAGGTATCGATGGACCCAACCTCCATGAATCTTCTTTTTGAACCCTGTTAAAATCCTGATCTTCACACCATCCTGTGGCAAGGAGTTCCACAGGTTGACTGTGCTCTGTGTGAAGAAATACTTCCTCTGGCTTGTTTTGAACATGCATCCTATTAATTCCATTGGGTGACCCCTACTTCTTGTGTTACGGGAAGAGGAGTAAATAACTCTTCTTTCTTCACTTTCTCCACACCAGTCACATGCTCAGATAATAAGGCAAGACTCTGCAATACCATCCCCAGGCAAAAAGTCTTTGGGGCCAGGGTTTGACCATTAGCCGGAGACCCAGGTGCCATTCTCCACTTTGCCCCCCCCCCCCCCAACACACATGACTTTGGGCAAGTTGCTCAGTCTCTCTGTGCCTCAGTTTCCCCATCAACAGGGGGCGACTAGTCCAGCCCCCCCAGGGGTGCTGTGAGGATAACCACAGTCAAGACTGGGAGGTGCTCAGATCCTATGGGATTGGCGGCCGGATATGCATCTTAGGCCATGTGCCAGAGGGTAGACTAGACACCTCAGACCCCAAGCTGATTACGGGGCCCACCAATCAGCTGTGCACGGCGCACCCCATTTCACATGGCACACGCTAGCGGCCCCGTAACACTTGGAATTCAGGCTGCCAATTACCCTTCCCCCTGGGACTAATTAAGTTGCATTTTACACAGCACTTTTACCCTCCCACAAATGCTTTGGCCGCTGCAGACGGGTTCCCTGCAATGCAGCCACTTCTGGGGTGGCGAGGGAATGCTGCCTCAGGCCAGAGAGCAGACTCTCGCTCGGGAAGAGCCACGAGCCGTCTCCCTGCTAAGCAACCCACACACGCCACCCTCGATTTTGACCTGGGAAATTCAAAGGGACGACTGGATCCTGGTAGGATTTGAACCTGGGGCTACCCAAAGCTGAAGGTGCAAGGCCACCAGCCATGCCAGCCGTTGTAGCTTGCAAAGTTTGGAGCGAACCCTGGGGCAGAAGCGACAGGCCGGGCCTCTAGGATCAGCTGAAGGGCAGGTGAAGATGCTGGTGGATGCCAGGGCAAGAGGCCATAGGATCCATGTGCTTGCCCGGGGCTGGGGGGGAAGGAGGACACATGCACCACCAGCCGCCCCTCCCCCGCCACAATTGATTTGCCCTTCCCACCGACTCTCTCCCTGGGCTGACCTAGTTTCAGCCTCTCTGGCAGGCACAGGACGTGCACGCGGTGCAGCAAAGCGAGGAGCCCCCAGGGGAGTCACCCCTGCACCAGGTCAGCAAGTCTCTCTCCTACCCACCTCCAAGGCGGGGGAGGGGGGGCTCAGGCTCGGAAAAGCGAGCAAGAAGAGAGGCGTGGAGCGATGGCAGCACAGCACGGGAGCTGGGCTTTGTGTGATGAGTCCCCTTCCCCCCCCCAAAACTCACCCGGCTTGCACTCCCCAAGGAGCCTGCCAGCTCCTGGAGGGGATCGGCAGCATAGTCTAGTGGCTAGAGCAGGCCGGGGGTGGGAGACAGAATGCCCAGCATCTTCCGCTAGGCATGTTCTCTGAGCGTGGCAGCGACAGGGAGCCTCGGGGCAGAGCTGGGCTGCTGGGGCAGGGAGGCACAGAGAAAGTGAAGGACAGACGTCTCCAGGAGCCCACAGATGCAGACAGGCAGGGGCGGGTGTTTCAAAACCAGTGCCTAAATCATCCGGGGAATTGGGGGCATCCCACACACCCCCTACCAGTGCCAGAGCTGTAAGGCCAACCTCCCGCTCTGCCACCTTGCTGTGTATTCAGCAGCTCCAGCCCCTCAGGTAGGAAGGCATTACCTGATGCCAGGTAACTCTCCAGCAATGTTCCCTCTCACCTTTTCCAACTGTGGGTGGATTTTTTTCAGTTTGTGGAATAAATTTTGTTGGGTGCACCAAGGCACATGTGAATGTGCACCACCAGGAGAAATGCAAAGCTAGCTGTGACCACTCTGCTAATCAGCTGGGCTGCATTGGAATTTCTCCTGAAAGGCCGCACAAGCGCACAGCTTACAGGGAACACTGTTCTCCAGTCCAACCACCTAGACAGGCACAGCTGTAATGGGTCCCTCGGCCCGCAGGCTGCCCAAGACAGAGTGGCGACATCACCTTACCCCCCTTGTGGAGGTCCCCTGTTTGGGGTCACTGGAGAGGCTGCTTTAGGGTCTGGGGATAATCTGGTTCATTAGGACAGAGCTGGGGTGAGCCATCTGAGCCATTAGTGATTATCCCTGAAAAGTCATGGAAGGCAGAAGATATTCCAGAGGAATGGAGGAGGGCAAATGTAGTGCCATCTATGAAAAGGGAAATAAGGACAACCCAGGGAATTGCAAATCAGTCAGCTTAATTTCTGTGCCAGGAAAGATAAAGGAGCAAAAAAGTAAGGAATCCATAGCTGTGTCTAGAATGGCCAATTTTTCCGGAAAATCAGCCGCTTTTCCGGAAAAACTTGCCAGCTGTCTACACTGGCCACCTGAATTTCTGCAAAAGCACTGACTTCCTACTGTAAGAAATCAGAGCTTTTTGTGGAAATACTATGCTGCTCCCGTTTAGGCAAAAGTCCCTTTTGCACAAAACTTTTGGGCAAAAGGGCCAGTGTAGACAGCTGAGATTTGTTTTCCGCAAAAAAGCCCCGATTGCGAAAATGGCGATCGGGGCTTTTTTTCGGAAAAGTGCATCTAGATTGGCCACGGATGCTTTTCTGCAAAAAGTGCTTGTGCGGAAAAACCTCCGTGCCAATCTAGACGCTCTTTTCCGCAAATGCTTTTAATGGAAAACTTTTCCGTTAAAAGCATTTCCAGAAAATCATGCCAGTCTAGACGTAGCCCGTGTGTAAACATCTAGAAGACAATAAGGTGGTAAGAAACAGCATGCATTTGTCAAAAACAAATCATGTTACATCAACATGATAGCTTTCTTTGACAGGGTAACAAGCCTTGTAGATGGGGGAAGTGGTAGATGTGGTATATCTAGACTTTAGTAAAGCTTTCAATACATTCTTGCACAACCTTCTCATTGACAAGCGAGGGAAATACAACCCCGATAAGGTGGGTGCATAATTGGTTGGCTAATTATTTCCAGAGAGGAGTTATCAATGACTCACGCTCATGCTGGAAGAGCATAACAAGTGGGTTTCTTCACAGATCATTTCTGGGTCGGATTCTATTCAATATCTTCATCAGTGATTTAGACAATGGTACAGAGAGTACACTTGCTGTTGAGTCCAAGCAGGGAAGGGTTGCAAGTTATTTTAATTCAGAATGGTCAGGACAAACTGGGGAAATGGTTCGGGGATAAACAGGATAAAGTTTAATGAGGAAAAATGCAAAGTGCTCCACTTAGGAAGGAACAATCCATTTCACACATACTGCCTGGGAAGTGACTGTCTAGGAAGGAGCACTGCAGAAACGGATGTAGGGTCATAGAAGATCACAAGTTGAATTGGAGTCAACAGTTTGACACTGTTGAAAAAAAAAAGCCAACATGATTCTAAGATGTATTAGCAGAGTGGTTGTAAACAAGACAGGAGAAGTCGTTCTTCCGCTCTACTCTGCACTGATTAGGCCTCAATTGGAACATTGTGTCCCGTTCTGGATGCCACATTTCAGGAAAGATGTGAACAAACTGGAGAAGGTCCAGAGAAGAGCAACAGAACTTATTAAAGGGCTAGAAAACAGGACCATGAGGAATGACTGAAAGAACTGGGTTGTTTAGTCTGGCAAAGAGAAGACTGAGAGGGGGCATAATTTTTAAGTACCTAAAAGGTGTTACATGGAGGAGGGAGAATTATTCTCCTTAACCGCTAAGGACCGGACAAGAAGCAAGAGGCTTAAACTGCAGCAAGAGAGGTTCAGGTTTGACATCAGGAAGAGCTTCTTAGCTGTCAGGGTGGTAAACACTGGAATAAATTGCAGGTTAGACTAATGCCTGTTAGAGATGGTCTGATTGGTGCTTGGTCCTGCTGCAGGGGACTGGTCTTGGGGGGTGTGTGTGTGTGTGTGTGTGTGTGTGTGTGTGTGTGTGTGTGTGTGTGTGTGTGTGTGTGTGTGAGAGAGAGAGAGAGAGAGAGAGAGAGAGAGACAGACGGACAGACAGACAGACAGACAGATCTCTGGGAGGGTGTCTGTGTGTGAGAGAGAGAGACAGACAGACAGACAGACAGACAGACACAAACAGACAGACCTCTGGGTGTGTGTGTGTGTGTGTGTGTGTGTGTGTGTGTGTGTGTGTGTGTGTGTGTGTGGGAGAGAGAGACAGACAGACAGACCGACCTCTGGGGGGGTGTCTGTGTGTGTGAGAGAGACAGACAGACAGACAGCTCTCTGGGGGGGAGTGTGTGTGTGTGTGTGTGTGTGTGTGTGTGTGTGTGTGTGTGTGTGTGTGTGTGTGAGACAGACAGACAGATCTCTGGGGTGAGGGGCGTGTCTGTGTGTGTGTGTGTGTGTGTGTGTGTGTGTGTGTGAGAGAGAGAGAGAGAGAGAGAGACAGCTCTTTGGGGGGGGTGTCTCTGTGTGTGTGTGAGAGAGAGACAGACAGACAGACAGACAGACAGACAGATCTCTGGGGTGGGGGGCGTGTCTGTGTGTGTGTGTGTGTGTGTGTGAGAGAGAGAGACAGAGACAGACAGACAGCTCTTTGGGGGTTGTCTGTGTGTGTGTGTGTGTGTGTGTGTGTGTGTGTGTGTGTGTGTGTGTGTGTGTGTGTGTGAGAGAGAGAGAGAGAGAGAGACAGACACACACACACACACTCATCTCTGGGGGGGTGTCTGTATGTGTGTGTGTGTGTGTGTGCGTGTGTGAGAGAAAGACAGACAGACAGACACATCTCTGGGGTGGGGTGTGTGTGTGCGTGTGTGAGAGAGTGAGACATCTCCAGCTGCTCTCCCAGAGCCGTCAGGCTGGCACTGGGGACCGCTGCTTAAATCACTGAACAAAATTTCAAAAGAGAAGCCAAACAAACGGAACAAAAAAGGAGAGAAAAGGCAAAAGCGAGACAGACGAGAAGGCGCCTCGCCTGGTACCACCAGCCTCTAGGCCCCAGGAGAGTGCCAGCTCCCCGGCTTCTCCTCTCGTTTCCATAGCGATGCAATTTGGTGCTCTCCAGAAGAGCCGACTTTCTCTCTGCCTCCCAGCAAATTTTATTCCAGGTTTTTTCAACAGCACCTGACGGAGCTCTCTGTGGCTGGAAAGGGGGGTGGGGGAGGGGAGAATCGGGGAATTTGCCCCGGTCCGATAAGTCCTGAACCAAACTCCTCCCTCACTAGCAGTGAACCTGGGGACGGCACTGTCCTGGCTGCCTGCAACCTGGTGATCAGGGCCCAGTGGGGTAAAGTCACCCTGCCGAGGCTCTGCGGAGAGGAAAAGGAGCCTTGCCCGTTACGGCCGGGTGCCGGAGGCCTGCGTTCAATTCTACTGCCACCGACTCCCAGTGGGGCCTGGGATTGCAAAGAGGCTGGAGAGAGGCTGTTCTCAGTAGTGACAGGTGGCAGTACAAGGAGCAATGGGCTCAAGTTACAGTGGGGGACGTCTAGGTTGGATTTCAGGAAAAATTATCTCCGTAGGCAGGTGGGGAAGCACTGGGCTGGGTTCCCTAGGGAGGCGGTGGAATCTCCATCCCTAGAGGTTTTTTGACAAAGCCCTGGCTGGGATGATTGAGTTGGGTTGGTCCTGCGTTGGGCCGGGGCTGGACTCGATGACTCCTGAGGTCTCTTCCTGCCCTTATCTTCTATGATCTCAGGCAAGCCTCTATGTGCCCATGTAGCCCATCTGAAAAACAGAGATAACACTTCTTCCTTGGCCTCTCTCTCTCTCTGGGGACTCTTGTGTTATGTGTAAGCACAGCACCCAGCACCAGGGGGCAGCATTCCCTCTAATATTTTCCATCCCTGTGTGGATTTTTCCCATTTGTGTGCAGAACAAATTTTGTTGCGTGCACCAAGGTGTGTTTGAATGTGTACCACCCGTAGAAACAAAAAAACCTAGCAGTGGGCTCTGCTAATCAGCTGGGCAGCACTTGACTCTCTCCTGAGTAGCTGCCTAAGTGCCCAGCTTACAGGGAACACTGCCGGGGGGGCCTGGTTCCTGGCTGGGGCCTTTATGTGCGACACGTGAACATGGAATCCCAAGAAGCCAGCCCCTGGGCCTGCCGCCAGGGAAACACCTCCTGCTGAAGAGGACAGTGCACGGTGGGTAAGGAGCAGGTGACACTGGATGTAGTTGCACCGGCACTGTCTCTTGGAGACTCAGAACTAGGAGCTGGCGTCTCCTGAAAGCCACAGCAGAGCTCAGAGACGGGATAAAGGACTTGCCACTAGAGGCTCCTCACTTGCTCATCCAAAGGAAGAGCATTGAAGGACACTGGTCAACATGCAGCAGGAAGGTGGGGATCAGGGCCGCCTGCTGGGGGCAAAGAACAGCTAACGTAGACCCCCGTATTAGTGGGCACTCCAACCAAATGTCATTCTGATGAGATCTCCCCTCCATCACGGCCGGGCCAGGCCTGCATGCACCAGCTTGCAATTTCTAGAGCAGAGTCAGCGTCTAATAACCCTGGACTGGCTGCGAAACATGTTGGAGAGCAGCTGGCGGAAAAGCCTGTTGGGAATTGGTCAAGGAAACCTTCTTTCCATCTGAAAATTCCAGTTCGCTGACACCCCAACGGCTCCCGTTGGAACATTCGACTGCTTTGCCGCTTGGAACATTCTTGCAGTGCAAACAAAAACTGCCTAACTGCGAGCTTCCATTCTGTGGTTTGAAATTGGGGAGGGGGGTTGTTTTGCCACCCAAATTGGTCTAGAATAGACAAATGTTAAAGAGTCAGAATCAAAATGTTTGCAAATGATCGGAACAAAACGTGTCCACTGACCCAACCCGGGGGGGGGGGGGGGGAAGGATTTTTGGTTCACAAGTGTCACGATTAAGACTTTTCGTTCCGATTCAGTGGAAAAAGTTTGTCTCAAAAACTCTCCCAGGCTGGGAGAACCGTTTCCCTCCCACCTCTCGCTCACGGCTCTAAAGACGAGTCTTGGTAAGACCAGCCTACAGAGGACTTGGCTCTAAATAATTCACTGCTTCTGAACTTTGCAATGCCTGGCACATTCGCCCTGATTCCGCGAGTACTCGAAACAGTTCATTTGCACCGTTAGATTCCCGAGGATTTCGCTTGGTCAGGTGCCTGCTTTCTCCACACCCAGGGACTGAACTAAGAACAGGGAGGGGACTTTGCTATGTCACCATCTGGCTGCTCTGGGTACCACGGCCTTGTTCTGGTGGCAACCAGAATGCACAGTGCTAGTGCAAACAGGCAATGCTACCCTGTGCACTGGTGCATCCTACACCGAGCGTGAAAACAGAGCCGTGCAAAGGCAGCTCCGCCTGTTGGCACTTGTGTAGTAATAGTCATGCCTGGGCACGGATGGCTAAAAGAGCTAGTGCAATGAGGCCCAGGCGGTAGATTTCTCTGTTGCACTGGAGCTAGAAAGTGGGAGTGGGGACAATGGGGGAAAAGATGGGGAGGCGGAAGAAATGAGGTGGTGCACAGGACTAGGGAACTGGGAATTGCTCAATGAAATGAAAGAGGCAACAGGTTTAAAACGAGGAAAAGGAAGCACATCTTCATCCAACATACTGTCAACCTGTGGAACTCCTTGCCAGGGGATGTTGTGAAGGCCAAAAGCATTGCTGTGCTCACAAAAGCAATAAATGAGTTCCTGGAGAATAGGTCCATCAGTGGCTATTAGCCAAGATGGTCAGGGATGGTCAACCCCATGCCCTGGGCGTCCCAACACTGTTGACTTGGGTTGGATCATCTGATAATTTTCCTGTTCTGTTCTTTCCCTCTGAGGCAGCTGGCTCTAGTCGCTGCCAGAAGGCAGGATCCGGGACCATTGGTCTGACCCATTCTTATGGTCTAGAAGTGGAGAAGGAAGGAGACAGGGCCAGCCAGAGACTTGGCAAGGCCCCCCAGGGGACAGTGTGTGGACTCGGGCCAGGACGGGAGAGCTGACGGCTGACATCCATCAGAGGAGGCTACCCGGACCTCAGAGGGCGTCTCTGAGATGTGCCAGGGGCTGAAACCTGCCAGCGAGGATTCCCCGCCTTGCCGCTCACCTCAACGATTCCTGGAAACACGCTCACTCCAACCTCCGCGAGCAGCAGGTGGGGAAAACGGGCAGCGCCTGGAGTTGTTCCTTGTGGGGATGCCACCGTCTCAGCAGGCTCTGAGCTCCCTCCCCCCAGCAGCACCACGGCTTTGCTCATTACCGGGAAAGGGTTCTCCCCACGGGGCCCCAACCTTCCCAGCAGCAGCTGCCACTTTCTGCCCCTGCGGGAGGGAAGCCAAGACAGGACAGCACTGCTCTGGTCCCCCAGCTCCAGCCAGGAGAGGCGTCCAGTTGAGACATCTCTCTGTGCCAGCCCCCGCTGTGTGCAGTGCCGCACCCCACAGCACTTGGTCTTGGCGGCGCAAGAGTAAGGGGGCAGAGCTGGGGGAGAGGGCAGCAGCAGGGTTTCTCCTCCCCTCCATCAGGTCTTACTGCCAGAATCCATTTCAATACGTTTCACTAGGGGTAACTAATGGTTCTCTAGTCCCGGCCTCTCCCAGAAGGGGGCGCTGTAGGACATGGTGCAGGAGCGCTGGCTGTGGGGGGAGCAACCAGCTACTCCCATTCTGGTTTCTCCCCACAGGGGGTGCTGTGGGGGCTGGATCCGTGGTGTGGATCTATGAATCTATCGAGTTCTTTTCTGAACACTGTTAAAGTCCTAGTCTTTACCATATCCTCTGGCAAGGAGTTCCACAGGTTGACTGTGCGCTGCATGAAGAAAAACTTCCTTTGGATTGTTTTAAACCTGCTGCCTGTTAATTTCATCTGGTGACCCCTAGTTCTTATATTGTGGGAATAAGTAATTAACTTTTCCTTACTCACTTTTTCCACACCAGGCATGATTTTATAGTCCTCTGTCACGTCCCCCCATAGTGTCATCTTCTCTAAGCTCCTCAAGCCTCCGCAAACTTTCACGAGCCTCCCCGGACTTTCCACCGGCAGCAGTGAGGGAGAGGCAGAACAAACGAAGGGCCAGGCTGGAACAGACCAAAGTCCAACTCCTGCCTCCAGACACAGCCTGACGGAGACGGGTCCAAAAGGGACACCCACCCACATAATGCACCTGCCCAGTCGCACGGTACGGACCCGTGGGAACAGCTGGCGTCTGCAGGGGGCTGGAATTTCCTCCCACCAGAGGCCGGAGGTAGCATGTGCCTTGAAGCTGTTCGAGGTAGCCCCCGCACTCTGCCATCTGGGGTACCCACAGCTCAGGAGGGTGTGACATCCCCGCTTTACTGCCTCCCTCCCCTGAGCAGCTGGGCCGAGGCACTTCTGAGCAAATAAACAGGGAACGTACCAGGGATGCCACCCTGTGCCCGCAGTTCCATGGCCCATCCTCACCCAGCTCCTGTCCTTCCCCTAGCAGTCTCTCCCGCAAGCCGTGCAGAGGGGGCCACCTTGTGGCCACTGCTGCCACCAGCTGCTGCATTGAATTTCAAAAGAACCCCCCGCCCCCAGGTTCTGGACTATGATGTGTTTCACTGTATAGCCCCAGGGCTGCAGTTCTGGACCAGCACACTAGAGCGTCAGGGGCTGTTCACATCCTGAGATCTGGGCCTCCTGGTGCTGGGCACTGCATAGACTCCAGCTGAGATCAGGGCCCCGTTGTGCCGGGTGCTGCACATACCCAGAGAGACAGCCCCTGCTCAGAAACAGTCACATTCTAACCCGAAAGGATGGGCATGGGGTGGGATGGGAAACGGAGGGAGAGGGGATGAAGCAGCCACACAGCAGAGCTGGAAATAGAATCTACATCCTCACTCCCATCCAATACGCCAGCGTTTTTCAACCTTTCGGGTACCGGGGACCGGCTCGCTGCCTTCCTAACCTGTGCCAGGGAGATCCGAGACCAGCGCCGGTCCGCGGACCGGTCATTGAGAAATACCAGACCAGACCATGCTGCCCCCCCCAAAGCGCCACTCTCACATGCACCTAGCTCTCATGCTAACTCTGCCAGTATTTGAGTCAAGGACCCGAGCAACGCCAGGTACATTTTCTAGGCTACTGGATAATGGTGGAGCTGGAGTCACGTACCTAGCATCGATTTTCTGGGGCGGCCCTTGTGAGGATAAGAACATAAGAACATAAGAACGGCCGTACTGGGTCAGACCAAAGGTCCATCTAGCCCAGTAGCCTGTCACCCGACAGTGGCCAGCACCAGGTGACCCAGAGAGGGTGGACCGAAGACAATGATCAAGCGATATGTCTCCTGCCATCTCTCTCCAGCCTCTGACAAACAGAGGCCAACGACACCATTTCTATCCCCTGGCTAATAGCCTTTTATGGACCTAACCTCCATGAAATTATCTAGCTTCTCTTTAAACTCTATTATAGTCCTAGCCTTCACAGCCTCCTCTGGCAAGGAGTTCCACAGGTTGACTACACGCTGTGTGAAGAAGAACTTTCTTTTATTAGTTTTAAACCTGTTACCCATTAATTTCATTTGGTGTCCTCTAGTTCTTCTATTTAGGGAACTAATAAATAACTTTTCTTTATCAGCCCTCTCCACACCACTCATGATTTTATAGACCTCTATCATATCCCCCCTCAGTCTCCTCTTTTCTAAACTGAAAAGTCCCAGTCGCTTTAACCTCTCCTCATATGGGACCCGTTCCAAACCCCTAATCATTTTAGTTGCCCTTTTCTGAACCCTTTCCAAGGCCAAAATATCTTTTTTGAGGTGAGGAGACCACATCTGTACACAGTATTCAAGATGTGGGCGTACCATAGTTTTATACAGGGGCAGTAAGATATTCTGGGTCTTATTTTCTATCCCTTTCCTAATAATTCCTAGCATCCTATTTGCCTTTTTGACCGCCGCTGCACACTGTGTGGAAGTTTTCAGAGAACTGTCCACGATAACTCCAAGATCTCTTCCCTGATTCGTTGTAGCCAAATTAGCCCCCATCATACTGTACGTATAGTTGGGGTTATTTTTCCCGATGTGCATTACTTTACACTTATCCACATTACATTTCATTTGCCATTTTGTTGCCCAATCACTCAGTTTGGTGACATCTTCTTGGAGTCCCTCACAGTCTGCTTCTGTCTTGATTATCCTAAACAGTTTTGTATCATCTGCAAACTTTACTACCTCACTGCTTACCCCTTTCTCCAGATCATTTATGAATAAGTTGAAAAGGATTGGTCCCAGGACTGACCCTTGGGGTACACCACTAGTTACCCCTCTCCAATCTGAAAATTTACCATTTATTCCTACCCTTTGTTTCCTGTCTTTTAACCAGTTCTCAATCCAAGAAAGGACCTTCCCTCTTATCCCATGGCCATGTAATTTACACAAGAGCCTTTGGTGAGGGACCTTGTCAAAGGCTTTCTGAAAATCCAAGTATACTATATCTACTGGATCCCCCTTGTCCGCATGTTTGTTAACCCCTTCAGAGAACTCTAACAGATTAGTAAGACAGGATTTCCCTTTACAGAAACCATGTTGACTTTTGTCCAATAAATTATGTTCTTCTACATGCTTCACAATTTTATTCTTTACTATTGTTTCGACTAATTTGCCCGGTACTGAAGTTAGACTTACCGGTCTGTAATTGCCAGGATCGCCTCTAGAGCCCTTTTTAAATATTGGTGTCACATTAGCTACCTTCCAGTCATCAGGTACGGAAGCCGATTTAAAGGATAGGTTACAAACCACAGATAATAGCTCAGCAATTTCCCATTTTAGTTCTTTTAGAACCCTTGGATGAATGCCATCCGGTCCCGGAGATTTGTTAACATTAAGTTTTTCTATTTGTTCCAAAACCTCCTCTAATGACACTTCAATCCGGGACAGTTCCTCAGATTCATCACCCACAAAGGACGGTGCAGATTCAGGAATCTCCCCAACGTCCTCAGCCGTGAAGACTGAAGCAAAGAAATCATTTAGTTTCTCCGCAATGGCTTTATCATCCTTGATTGCTCCTTTTATTGCTCGATCATCTAGGGGACCCACAGGTTTTTTAGCCGGCTTCCTACTTCTAATGTACTTAAAAACCATAAATGTGCCAGGATTTCCCCAATGCTGCACCCCAGTAGCAGCAAAAACAGACTCCGCAAGCCAGTAGAATAGAGGGGGTTTATTGCTTCTCCAGGATACAGCCCAGCCTAGACATGATGTGTCTACAGGAGACTAGGCCAGGATGTCTCAGACCCCTTGAGATGGGGTCCCGGGGCTCCTAGATTCCAGCCCCTCCTTAGTCTGTAGAACCGGTTCGGTCACTGTCGGGGGGGGGGCCTTCAAGGCACCCCCCGCAGAGCAGTGCTTACAGACAGAGGCCAGTAGGGGTCACCCACAGCCCACAGCCCAAGCACAGCAACCAGCAAGGTACTGACACTACATCACAGCCCCACCTCGGGCTACACCAGACTAACACGGCTATATTTCTACCACCTCGGGAGGTTGACGGGAGAAACTCTCCTATCAACTTCCCTTACTCCTTGCTGTCATGAGGAATAGTGCAGTCAATGGGGGAGCCCTCAACATTTGATTTAGCGGGTCTTCCCTAGACCCACTAAATCAAATCCCAGAAGATCGATGCCCGAACCTCTGGTAAGGCCATGTCTCCACTTAGTCACTTGGTATGGCAGAGAGGGTGAGTAAATAAGGGGAGAACACACCCAAAGTGGGGCTGTCCTGGCATGCATGTGCACACTTTGTGGGGGGCGACATATCAGATGCTTACCTTGTCTCCATCCATGGTGCTCCACTGCTGAGGTCCCTCCAACGCCCTTCTTTCTCCTGTCGACTGTTATTCAGACAGGATCCAACATCGCAGTCACGCAGCCTATCCGTGTCCTGAGGTCTGTCTGCAAGTACAGTAACACCCGTGTTAGTCACCCAGATTTCAAAGGGATGAGTGGCTCTGGGTTTTTATGCCGACTGTTGCGAGTTCAACCACTGAGCTATTTATAGTACAGTACTGTCTCTTCTTTAATACCTCTTTCCTTCAGTTACATTCCTCCGGAGATCAGAGTTCCTGCTAAGCTGAGTGCTGAGGCCAAATTCAAACGCCACCCCACGGATTAGCAAAGTGCCCACAGCCGGCAGCATGTGTTTCTACCAATGGTGCACATCTGCACCTGTCTCGGTGCACATCACAAAATTTATCCCTCACGTGGCTGGAAAAAATTAGAGGGAACACTGCCGGCGATCAGTCATCCTTCCAGTGATTCCGATGTGGGACGTTCTACAGGGGATAAATACTTAGTTGGTCCAGCCATCCTCAGATGTGGCTTTCTTTTCACCTTGCTACATCTAGCCACTCAACGATACAATGTGACAGATAAATATTCGTCATTGTCCTTCAAACCCGGGGGGACAGGGGGAATATTTACAGTCACAGGGGAAGCACCTAAGTATTGTACAGACTAGGAGTCAGTTAAAGGACACATAGATCTCGTTAAGGACCCAGGTTTGCAACAGAATTCGAGGAGGCGACTCCCAGTTCAGAAAAAGGGGAAATCCAAGAAATGATGGCGGAGGGGCCAGGGAACCTCATTCCCAGCCTCCAAACACCCGCGTCAGCAAGGTGCCTCGGATCGCACAGGCAGACTTCTGATCGCTGTCTGCGTCCCGGGCCCTGATCCTGCCTCTACTTACCCACCCCATGGGCAGCCTCCCCCTTCATCCAGTCTGGCTACTCCAGGTGCTTAACTGCTTGCAGGCGTCGGGCCCTGACAGCCAAAAATATTGAAGCACCTAACCTCCCGCACTGTAATCTGTGCTGCAATTTCAATCAATATGTCCGGAAATGTAGAAAACCATCCCACCATATTTCTAATCGATGTGAATGGGTGTTGGATGGTTAATGGTGCAATTCAAACTGCCCAGGACGGCCACAAGGGTTGGTTTTGGTTTTTTAAATCAACTTCATTTGTTTGGTGTTAATCCCTCGCATCCAATTGTGAATAATGGACTGCCCTAATGGCTGTATATTAATTGTGTTCTGGGAGTGCCTAGCCACCCTGTTCACATGGCGCTAGGTGCTGCACAAACACGCAAGGAACATGTGAGGTCCATACACCCATTCCTCAATACACTCTCCTGCCTGGATTGGCTCTGCTTCTTTGCCCCCCCGCCCGTCCCGCCTGCCGCCAGAAGCCCCCCTGACTTGGGAGGAATTTGACAACCGGTCCTAATGGAACCAATTGATCACTTCTGCCAGGCCCATGCTGGGCATACGGTGCCCAACACTTAGAAGAGGGAGGCTGGGAGAAATCCCCTTTGCTCTTGGCCTAAAGGAAGAGAGGGAAGAGCCATGAAAGATGGGGAGGCTCTGGGTTGGGGGGTTTATGGAGGGAATGGACAAGAGGAGCCAAACTGGAAAGCGGGGTATGCGTGGAAGAATGCAACAAGCAGACCTGGGGCTGGGTGAGAGAAGAGCTGTCTAAAGACAGGGCCCTTATGGGGTGAAGGTAGCACTGGTTCCTGGTAGTGCCCAGGGGGGGATATATTTGTACCCCCATGTTGGTAGGAGCTGTCATCTGGGTAACCTGCCCTTGGCAGCCAACACAGCTTTTCAGAAGTAGGGGAGCGCCATGGATCCAAACTAGACCCCTTCATACGATGGAAACCACTTCCAAACAGGGGGTGCGTCCCCCACGCCCTACTTCCAGCACCTCCGAGGTGCAGCGATGCTGAATGCAATGCTGCTCTCAGATGGTTTTGCAAAACACCCAAAGGAAAGACGCATAGAGCCGGCTCGGGGAGGAGGGGAGACTTGCCACTTCCCAAGGAACAAGCTGTAGACATTTTGACACGGAGCTTACGCTCTGCTGGGAGGTGGAGAAGAGCGTTTGAGCTCTCTACTTGCCGAGCGAGGATGGGGTGCCAAAAATAACCAAGGCTTTTATTTAAATGACCCCTTTCCCACATTCAGAATGGGGAGCCACTGTCTAGGAAGGAGCCCCCCAGAAAAGGAATCTAGGGGTCAGAGTGGACCACAAGCGAAACATGAGTCAGTGCAACACTGTTGCAAAAAAAGCAAACCTGATTCTGGGTGGCGTGAACAGGAGTGTGGTGAGCCAGACACGAGAAGTCGTTCTTCTGCTCGACTCTGCGCTGATTAGGCCCCAGTTGGAGGATTGTGTCCAGTTCTGGGCACCGCATTTCAAGAAAGATGTGGAGAAATTGGAGAAGGTCCAGCGAAGAGCAACCAAAATGATGAAAGGTCTAGAGAACGTGAGCTATGAGGGGAGACTGAAAGAATTGGGCTTGTTCAGTTTGGGAAAGAGAAGACTGAGAGGGGACATGAGAGCAGTTTTCAAGCATGGAAAAGGGTGTTATAAAGAGGGAGAAAATTATTCTCCTTGGCCTCTGAGGACCAGACAAGAGGCAATGGGCTTAAACTGCAGCAAGAGAGGTTTAGGTTGGACATTAGGAAAAACTTCCTGCCTGTCAGGGTGGTGAAACACTGGAATAAATTGCCTAGGGGGGTTGTGGAATCCCCATCACGGGGATATTGAAGAGCAGGTTGGACAGACACCTGTCAGGGATGGTCTAGACTATGCTTGGCCCTGCCATGAGGGCAGGGGACTGGACTTGATGATCTCCCTTCCAGTTCTAGGATTCTCGGATTCCACCTAGTTCAATTAAATCAGCTGGAAATTAAACCTGTTGTGTCCGTCTGTGATCAGTAGAGGGAGCAAAGACACATACTAAAACACACAAAGCAGGGCTCTCCCAGAAGAGTTGGAAACTTCTATCACCCCCTCTCTCCCCTGCCCTTAATTCCCAGAATACATTGGTTCAAGTTATCGGAGAAATTGGTCCTTTCAGGCCACTTTGCACTTTGGGGGAGGAAGTCAGCTGGCTGGACTCTCTTTGCTTGTAGGCGACCATATGGAAATCCAGGCTGCCAGGTAACTGGAAGTTGTTTCAACCCCCTCCTCCCAAGAAATCAAGTGAAATTCAGGGGAGGACAAATATTTGTCATGTGTCTGGAACAATCTCTCACACACACACACACACACACACACACACACACACTGCATCGCAAACGCACTTCCAGCCAAAGGGATCACACGAAAGAATATTTAAACTCCCACACCAGATATTTTAGTTCCTTTCCATTCCAGGGCCATTAAATTTACTTTTTCCCCCTGCATCCTCGGAGCATTCCTTGGGCGAGGGGGCTGCCGTAGCAAAGCCACAGAGGTAAATGGGAATGTTTAAATTAATTTCCCCCGGGGCTTTGCCTGTGTGTTCACTTCTTCTGTTAGAAGGTTCAAGCTTTTAAGTGTGAATTGATAGAGGTGGGTTGATACAGATGTGGTCTCCTCACCTCAAAAAAGATATTTTGGCCTTGGAAAGGGTTCAGAAAAGGGCAACTAAAATGAAGAGGTTTGGAACAGGTCCCATATGAGGAGAGGCTAAAGTGACTGGGACTTTTCCGTTTGGAAAAGAGGAGACTGAGGGGGGATATGAGAGAGGTCTATAAAATCATGAGTGGTGTGGAAAGGGCGAATAAAGAAAAGTTATTCATTAGTTCCCATAATAGAAGAACCAGAGGTAGCAGGTTTCAAACTAATAAAAGAAAGTTCTTCTTCACACAGCGTGTCGTCAACCTGTGGAACTCCTTGCCAGAGGAGGCTGGGAAGGCTAGGACTATAACAGAGTTTAAAGAGAAGCTAGATAATTTCATGGAGGTTAGGTCCATAAAAGGCTATTAGCCAGGGGATAGAAATGGTGTCCCTGGCCTCTGTTTGTCAGAAGCTGGAGAAGGATGGCTGGAGACAAATCGCTTGATCATTGTCTTCTGTCCACCCTCTCTGGGGCACCTGGTGTTGGCCACTGTCGGCAGACAGGCTACTGGGCTAGATGGACCTTTGGTCTGACCCAGTATGGCCGTTCTTATATTCTTATGTTGGTTGGTTTTTTTTTCCTGATGGGCTAGAGACAAATGGGGGGAAATTCTTCAGGCCCGTAGAAAAGGACATTAGAAATGACCAGGGCATTCATTCGGATTAACGGGAGACAAAATGTAGAATATTGTCACCCCGGCGGAAAGCCTTGCGAGTGGTTTTTGAAAAGTCAAACAGAAAGCTGCTCCCGGCAGGCTGTAGCCCTGGTGGGAGACGGTTTCCAAACGGCCCCCGAGCAGAAATGTGAAATTGACTCACCAGCCTGAGAAGCCAGGACAAAGCAAGAACACAAATAAAAGAAAACACCCCCCCTTTCGCTTTCATAGCGTCCCTACTCAGAGGGAGATGGTGTGTTAATCTGAGAGTGCCTCTTTAAAAAAAAATCCCAACCCAATAAGACTAGGATCCCGGAAGGAGAAGGGGATTTGGCTGAATTCTACTACTCCACAGGTGTCTGCCTCATGGCGTGAAATCTTGGCAGGCTGGGGCCAGGCTGTCCCCTCTGGAAGGGAGTGCTCCGAGCTTGGGAGGCTGAAAAGAACAAACTAAAGTGGGGCAGCAGGCAGAGAAGGGAGGTCTCTGTTGACCTAGGATCAGAAACTCAGTGGTGGTTTAGGGCCCTGAAGGCTCTGGCTTGAGTCTAGTCACTCTCCTACTAGGGGGTTCTCAGTACCAGTAAGTGCCGTTTTTCTTCCCTCACCCTGAAATGGGTTGGATTGTCCCCAGACTGGTCCAGAGCTTGTGGGCTAGCCAACCCGCCTGGATGGTGCTGGACGTGCGATGGAGGGGGATCTGGGTTCAATGATCTCTGGAGCTCCCCTCCGCTTCTGCAAGTTGATTCTAGGCTGTGGGTGACTCCAGAGGCGGCCACAGCTGAAGTAGGATTTTAAGGCCGCTCTTCTAATCAGCCTCAGAAGCGAGACCCTCCCCTGGGGCGGCAGGGAGGGATGCTAGACTCAAAGCCCATCCCTTTTCTCCCAAATTACACCCCTCGTGAGGTGCTACCCTGGAGCCAGGAACTGAGATTTTACCGACAAAGCGGGATCCTGTTACTACCTGCAGACACGCCCCTCTCCGGGCACTCATCCCTTCCCCCCACGCTCCCAAAGCGTTCCCCTGGAGAAATCCGGGTGCCAACGCGATGCCAAGAAAAGTGGGTCCCACGGCTTGGTGCTTTCCTCTGTACTATTCCACCCCCGAAGCCTGGCCTTCACACCCTCCAGCGTGGCCGGGGGAGCCGCGGGCAGCTAGGCCTCCCTTCAGGACTTTTTGCCTGCCTGGCTAGTGGCTCAGTAGTTGAGATTGCAAAAGGGTCACTAGACACCACTCTGCTCTGTGAACGGGCATCAGCCTCGCTCTCCTCGGAAAATGCCTCCGAGCCTGCCCCCTTGGAGGAGATCAGGGTCTGTGCATTTTGATTCCTTTTCCCTCCTTTCTCTGGGCGTCCCGTACGGCTCGCTTCTTAGAAACTGCCACTCGTCCCCGGGGATCACCAGGAAAACACGCCCTCCCCCCCACAGGCCACATTTTTAAAAAACAGCCCCATTCCCCGCCTCCTCCTTTTTTTTTTTTAATTAACCCTGACCCCAGCTGCACATCTGCAGCGCAAAGGAGGGGAGCTGTATAAAACCGTATAGGGGGTGGATGATTAAATGCTTCATAAATTCAGGTGTTTGGGAGCCTAGTGAGGGAGGGGCCAGCACATTCCCTCGCACCATCTGGGTCTTGTTAACGCGGGCCAGCTTAAATCAGTGGATGAGTTAGGCAAACTCGGGTGCATGAAACAGGAACCTTTGTGCGGCGGAGTTGAGGGAGGGTCCTTTTCCCCTCCCCTCTCCTTGCCAAGGAGTCTTGGGAGGGAGACATCAGTGTGAAATGGGGGGGAGAAGGATTTGGGAGTTGAACAACGGGGGGGAGGAGCAAACGGCAATTGGGGAGAGACAGAGGCGACTTGTAACCGCCTCGCTCCCCACATGAGTTGCTGATTGTTGTAGTCACTTAAGGGGAGGCGGGTGTCATCCTTCCCCCCAAAACCCAACACACAGCTAATGCAGAGCTTCCACTGTAGCTGGCTGTCTCCATAATTCGATGGTACAGCATCTGATTGCTATCCAAATCCCGTTTCCCCAGGGTTTGGAGCTACAGGGCTCGGCAGACAGAATGGCAAATCCTTGATTTGACGAACTGTGGAGGAGAGGAAATGGAGAATTCCAAATTAGTGCTTTAAAGCTCCACACCCCCCTTTTTTAGTTTTTGGAAACCTTCAATCAAAAATGAAAGAAACCCCCTTTCCCTTCCCAGGGCTAGCCAAGGGAAAAGGCTGGATGAAAAAACAACCCAGCATCTTCTTGCTGCTTTATTTTTAACTCCCCCTGGTGCACAGTGGCCTCTCTAGAAACTGTGACCTTAGCCAAATTCTCCAGGAAAACAAAAGTCCGAGAAGCAGAAAAGGGCCTCTAGGAAGATAAGGGCTTCTTTTAGGATATTACAGGAGGCATCATATGGCCCCAGAAAATCAAGTGATCAAACTTTGCACCCCAAAAGTGTACTGAACTAGCCTAAAGCAATTAACCTGGCCCCGTAGGCCAGCTCTAGAGGTCGTTCTACCAGGGCAGATCCCTGCTGGAAGGGGAATATGGTATACTGGGGACGGGTAGAACTGTGCGCCTGCCACTGATTCAGCTAGGTGAGCAGGGGAAAAAAGAACCCACTCTTCCTATTAACTAAAGTAGTTAAATCAGCACAAAAACGGTGTGTCGGCCAGGCCTCCAAACAGAGCCGCGACTGCCCAGGGGAGGTTATACTAGTATCCCCCACCGCCACTAAATCAATTTGAATCCGAAGGACCATCACAAACCTCTCGCCCTTCTCCACCAAGTGCCCGGTGCCCGCCTGTGACCTCTTCTCTCCCATAGCAACGTGTCTATTTAAACAACAACCGCCGACCCCTTCCAACCCTACCAAAACACAGCACTCCGCTGCACACGCTTCTCCCCCCCGGAGAGAGGAGGACAGAACAAACAACATCTGAGAGATGTTAGTCCCCTCTTAATGCACGGCTGGCGGGGGCTGACAACCTGCACAGATGCGTACGGGACAAGAACCGTTGTGTCCAAATGAAACAGGCCTTATCTGGGCTAAAATGTAAAGGGAAACGCTTTCGCTATATTAGTGCTACCAGTTTCCTGTGTAGACAAGGCCTCGGTGTGAAGCAGTTTAGTTGATCTGACTGAGGTAGAGAGATATCAATATAAAGCAGTTGGGTGTAGACCTATAGAGCCAGAGTTTCAACGGTAGTCGGTAGCTCCTATGGGAGTTAGGCACTTAATCATCGGGGCAAAGTAGCTTCTGCTGGAATCAAGGGAGTAGCAGTGATGCAATCCTCATGTAAAAAACCCCAGGCAGTAATTTAGCAATAAATACAGGATGATTCCACCTAAAACTGTGATGTAAAGCAGGAGAAGGCCCAGTTCTTGCCCCAACTGGACTAAATTGGGAGATAAACTGGGGCAGTTACATTGAGCATACGCCCTCCTGTGGAAACAGTTATATCAGCCGAAATGTGATGATGTTGTCATAGCAAATTGAAACCTATAAACGTCACTTTTATATCGACCCACTTGCCTCCACGCTACCCGAGAGTTAAACCAATTTACCGAAAAACGGTGAGAAGTCCCGTGGTCCCTTAAAGACGAGCAGATTTATTTGTACCTAAGCTTTCGTGGGCAAAGACCCACTTCGTCAGATGCATCATCTTTTCATCTTTGCCCGCAAAAGCTTATGCCCAAATACATCTGCGAATCTTTAACGTGCTGCAGGATCCTTCCTTGGTTTTGCGGATACAGGCCAACACGGCAAGCCCTCTATTTGATTTCCCTAAATTGTTGTCTCCAATGCAAATAATCTGGTGTACTGCTGCATAGAAGGATTCATCCTCACACAACCTTGCACAGAAATAAGTCCGTTTTAGTTTACACCTTTCGTTCTGCGCATTAATGCCAATTTAGTTCTGCTGGTGCACGTTTGTGTTCCGAGATTGATGCACTAAACATGCCTCTCAGGTGAGATGCATTTTTAAGGACTGGACTCGGGTTAGCCTGAGGGTCGGATTCCCCTTTACTTCCACGTCTTGTTCAGTCATTTATGCCATGCAATGATTGAGGCTGCAGCCTTCCATACAGATTCTTTATCCCACACATGTGGGTACTAGGGGACTAATGTGGACACACTACCTCAACTTAGAGCCCCAGAAAACTCTGGGGAGTAATTACTTTGAATGACCATGGGAAGGAGCTATTTCTAAAGAAGCTATTTCAGAGTATTTCTTCCAGAACAGCTTATTCCAAAATAAGGCTATGATCCCATGTGCTTTTCTTAGAAGCAGGGCTTGACAAATCCACTTATCTACTTGCCACAGGCGAGTAGATTTCAGCCAGTCACCCCGTTCACCGGTGGTGTGTGCATGCGCAGTGCGGGTCTGGTGCATGTGCGGTGCGGGGCTGGCGAGTGGGTTTTTGCTGCAGTCCTCGAGCCCTGCTTATAAGCATAACAAAATCACTTTTCTGTGCCTCAGTTTCCCATTTCTACAACAGAGAAAATAGCCCTGTCCTGCTTCACCGTGGTGGTTTCAGAGTAAATGCTGGGAGATGGCAGGAACCATTAAAGTTATAGACCTTCCCGTTTGTGATTTTTTAAAAAATTCTGGTGTAAATCATTTTCAATAATAACACTGCGGGTGTGACTACATAGCCGCATTATTTCAGAATAACGTTCGTTATTCTGAAATAATGCGAGCACCTACACAGCCATTCCGTTATTTTGAAATCTCTTGTGCAACGCCGTTCTTCCTGAAAAGTAACAGCTGTAACAGCATTGCGCAAGAGGGTTTTTCTTGCGCAAGAAGGGGCAGTGTAGACAACTCCTTCTTGCACAAGAGCCTCTTCTGCAAAAATGGTGGCTCATTAGGTATGCAAATGAGGCTCGGCGATATTCCACCCTTAGCCTCATTTGCATATTACTCGCGCAAGAAGCCGCGAGTGTAGACATAGCCCAAGTGTGGGATACACAATCTGTATGGAAGGCTGGAGCCTCAATCCACACTACAGCTATTTCGAAATAGCTAGTTTGGAAGAGGCGTTATTCCTCGTGGAATGAGATTTACAGAAGTCGGAATAAGCCATCTGTTATTTTGAATGTGTTTCAAAATAACAGAATGGCTGTGTAGACACTCACATTGTTATTTCAGAATAACGAACGTTATTCTGAAATAATGCGGCTATGTAGACACACCCGCAGTGTTATTATTGAAAATGATTTACACCAGAATTTTTTTAAAAATCACAAACGGGAAGGTCTATAACTTTAATGGTTCCTGCCATCTCCCAGCATTTACTCTGAAACCACCATGGTGAAGCAGGACAGGGCTATTTTCTCTGTTGTAGAAATGGGAAACTGAGGCACAGAAAAGTGATTTTGTTATGCTTATAAGCAGGGCTCGACGACTGCAGCAAAAACCCACTCACCAGCCCCGCACCGCGCATGCACCAGACCCGCACTGCGCATGCACACACCACTGGTGAACTGGGTGACCGGCTGAAATCTACTCGCCTGTGGCAAGTAGATAAGTGGATTTGTCAAGCCCTGCTTCTAAGAAGCACATGGGATCTTTTTCAGGGGAGAGGGCAATATGCCACGTCTATCGAAAAGACAACATGAAAAGCTCCATTTCCTTTCACCCCACCTCTCCCTTAGACTTGTGTTGTTCTAGCTCAAAGTCAGTCTTAGTTCTGTTGGTCATGAGCCAAAGATCTGAGGCACTTTGCAGGGGAACCCAGAGAGTCATGGCAAAGCCCCCCATTTTTATCTCTGTAAGTTCCCATTTGAGTTTATGGGTTTGAGCTTCAGATTATGACCGAGAGACCCCAGCTCCTCAGTCACATTCAATCTAAGTGATCACTAGACTGACTAGACCCATGACAGACTAGTAACATCTGGAGGGCCCCTGTGGTGTGAATGAAGGCATATGATGCTTTTCATGTTGTATTTTCCATACAGGCGGCAGATTGCCTTTTCCCCTGGAAAAGACCCCGTGTGCTTCTTATAGGCATAACAATTTCCCTATGATTACATAGACAGGCTATATCTACCCTACAGTTTTTCCGGTATCCCCTGAAAAACTCTGCCGCATCCAGGGAACGCAACCGCTTTTTCAGATCAGTTTCCGAAAAAGCAGGTGCACTCTTTTGGAAGAGCCCTTATCCCTCATAAAATGAGGAATACTGTGTAGATGGGCCAAATGTTGGAAAAGCCTCTTCGGAAAAAAGAATCAGAAAAAGGTACGCAAATTGCAAACTGCAATTTGCGTACCTTTTTCCGAAAAATAACTGCAGTGTAGACCTAGCCACAGTCTGTACATCTATACTGCGGAGCTATTTCAGGATACTTCCAGTATCCCAAAATAGCTATCCCGCGTCCTGACAAAATATCTTTTAAAATAATGGGCAGGATTCGCCAAACCACAGCGAGCCCCGCTCACCAGCCGCGCTGTCCGACGATCTGCGCATGCGAAGATCGTTCTGCACATGCGCAGATCACCCGAACCCGGCTCTTCCGGGTTGCACTCTACTTGCCACGGGCGAGTAGATTGCATTATTTGTTGAGCCCTGATAATGGGTATGCTATTCCAAAGTCCCTGTAAACCTCGTTCCACAAGGATTAAGGAAGGTTTCGGAATAGTGCTTTATTTTGAAATTTGGTGCTGGGTGACAGTGCCAAATTATGAAATAAGCAAGTTCAAAAATGACTCAAAGTAAGCGACGCAATTTGCGTAGCTCAAATTGAGTTGCTTATTTCGAGCTAAGGGGGCAGTGTAGACGCACCCGTTCCAGAGTAGAGATCTGACCCCAAGACTTTCAAATCCACGACTAATGCTCTAGCCACCGCACCATTCTTCCCCTAGAAAATATTAGACCCCCGGAAGGGATCCGGCAGCATGTAGGTGTCCTACTTACACAGGTTTATTTGTGCCTCCTTCATTCAGCAGGCTAAGATATGTTAGCACAATCGGAACAAACCAGAGACCAGAAAGGAAAACAGCCCAGCCCTCCCTAACCACGAATCTTTCTCTTGAAAACTGAAAGGTCGGTTTGATAATCTTGGCTCTTGGGCCAAACTCCTCCATCCTCTCTTGGCTGTTGCTCACAGCTAGACCCACTGCACAAATAGTGTGAGCCAGAGTTTTAGGTGAACACACTGGGCCAAACGCTACCATGCTTGTTCCTAGCTTGAAAGCAAGGATTGCCATGCTGGGGCAGGTGGGTAAAGGGCCAGAATAAAAAAAATCATTGTTAAAAACACATTCAGGATTAGCACTGATTTTTGTCTGCAGAGACACAGCCTACACACACACACACACACACAGTCCCCCCACACACACACAGTTCCCCCCCCACACACACACACAGTTCCCCCCCCACACACACACACAGTTCCCCCATCCCTTTTGGCGTTGTTAATTTAGAAAGAAAAAGCAACATCTTTCCCTTCCTAGCTAGGTTTCCCCCTCCCCTGAGCATTTATAAAGATCTCTTTGTTTGGAGGAAAAATGGGATCTCCTTTCCTTTTACCTTCCAGGGCGAGCCTAGCCCCTCTCCCCTCCTGCGAAAACACACAGGAAAGGGTTTTCTTTCGCCGCTTGATTAGATTCAAAGGGATCTTTGTCTGGGGGTAGGTCCTGCCAAGCCCTCCCCCACCTCCCTTCTGACCCCCAAGACTCTGCCTGGTTTTGTTTTAAACTAGGAGAGACAGATCTGCCCCTTTGGGGTTTTTTTTAGAGGCTGCCCTTTGATTTTCCTGGATGGCAGTTCTATGTTGTGCATTGACACATGTTTCTCTCTCCCTGGCTCACCTAGGAACAGACAGGGGGTTTCCCGAGAGAAATCTCCTCCCGTCCCAGTTTCCTTGACAATTTGTGTTTAAAAATGCAAAACGTATCTGGAAGGAAACAAACCAGCAGTGGGGTCAGCCAGGTTGGATCATTCTCTGGGCCTGCGATTTAATTGAGAAACTCACTCCTTACGTCCACATAGCAGCAGACTCCAGCTTCTTTTAGGGGCTCAGCAGAAAACCTTGTCATTAAGGTTGCCAGGGGTCCCGTTTTGTACCGGACAGTCCAGTAGTGGAGCTTTCTGTTCGGGAAACAAATTGAGAAACTATCAATGAGACAATGGAAATGTCGGGTATTTTCTAAATAAGATGTAATATCGATTGTGATGTAATGCCAAGTGTGTCCAGTATTTTTGCTGTAAGCATCTGGCAACCCTGCTTGTCGTCCTCTTCTCCTAACCCTTGAGTGACAGGGGGCAATTTTCTCACGAGGGCTCTGTAATAAAAGTGTATACGATATATTGCGGAGAGAAGCCGGGGTCCACTTAGCTCTGCAATAGATGTTGTGCTTGAAACTCCCTAAAACATTTAGTGGTGAGATTCGCCATGTGCTTCACATGGACTTAAAAGATATGGAAGATCTAAGTCTCTTTATTGAGATATATAGTATAATATAGATATTAGGCTCAGGACTCCGCCCCCCCAGCATCGGGGGTCCGCCCTGGTGCTGCAGCTCCTTTGCTGCCCGTCCGCAGGGCTGGAGCCAACTAAATCTACCACCTGGGCTCTGGTGTGCGAGGGGAACGTGGAGGGTCTTTCTCCTTCTCGGGCAGAGGTCACATCAGTGAAATTTTGGGGAATTTTTTTTGCTTCTCACGTGTGTGCGGCCCCGACTGATTTTCCTGTGAGTCAGTGGCCCCCGACCCAAAAAAGGTTCCTGGTGTAGAAATCTACGTATACATGTCTGTTTATCTGTTAGCCACTACATATATGTTAGGTGTCGCGTACACCTGGGCTGTGTCTAGACTGGTAAGTTTTTCCCCAAAAGCAGCTGCTTTTGCGGAAAAACTTGCCAGCTGTCTACACTGGCTGCTTGAATTTCCACAAGAGCACTGACTTCCTACTGTCTGAAATCAGTGCTTCTTGCGGAAATACTATGCTGCTCCCGTTCGAGCAAAAGTCCCTTTTGCGCAAAACTTTTGCGCAAAAGGGCCAGTGTAGACAGCTCAGATTTGTTTTGTGCAAAAAAGCCATTTTCGCAATCGGGGATTTTTTGCGCAAAAGCGTGTCTAGATTGGCACGGATGCTTTTCTGCAAAGAGTGCTTTTCTGGAAAAGCGTCCGTGCCAATCTAGATGCTCTTTTCCGCAAATGCTTTTAACGGAAAATCATGCCAGTCTAGACGTAGCCCTTGTGAATAACTCTTCTGAGCATGGTCTGAATAGAATATACACCTGAGAGAGATGCAGAGAGGGAGAGTGAAGGATGGGGAGCTTGATAGGTACTAGGAAGTTACAGCAACTGATGTGTTCTGCTCTTCCCATAATGCTATTCACCCATGTCAAGTAGGCACAGCACTTTGAAAACGGAAGTCCACTTTGGCATGAGACAATAGGGCACATGAATGGTTTAAAACAAACCAAAGGAAGTTTTTCCTTACTCAGTGCACAGTCAATCTGTGGAACTCCTTGCCAGAGGATGTAGTGAAGACCAGGACTTGAACAGGGTTAAAAAAAGAGCTAGATAGATTCATGGAGGTTGAATCAATCAATGGCTGTTTGCCAGGATGGGTAGGAATCGTGCCGCTAGCCTCTGTTTGTCTGGAGGTGGATGACGGGGAAGGGATCACGTGAGGATTACCTGTTATGTTCCCTCCCTCTGGGGCACCTGGCATTGGCCACTGTCGGCAGACAGGACTCTGGGCTAGATGGACCTTTGGTCTGACCCAGTATGGCCGCTCTTATGTTCTTATGTGTGTCCTAGCGCAGGTTAGGAGGTACCCTACACCCAGCTGCAGTCTCCAAACAGAAGAAAAGCACAGAACCAAACAACAGAGCAAGCAGCTGGTTGGAACTGCGGGGCTGGATTCTAACGACTAGAGAGGAATTTTGTAAGTAGCACAGTAGATCAGTCCAGGAACAGGGTCAAGCTGAAACGCATCTCTCTGAGGCAGGCCTGCTGGGAACATGCCCAGAAATGGGCTGAAGGTCTCCTTTGCATATTGGCCTGCCCGGCCTCTTTGATCTCTTTGGCTAAGCTGGCTTCACCCGCGTTTTTAAGAATCAATTGGCTACACCGTTGAGCCAATACCTGCCCCTATGTCTGAGCAAGCGGACAAGTGTGTGGCGAAACAGGTCTAGATGCATATTTCAAATGGCATGAGGGCAGGTGTAAACGTGTGTGCAACGCACACACAGGCATGTAGGATTCGTGTGTGTGTGTGTGTGTATCCTAAAACCTCTTTTAAATGTTGCCTCTCTTAGTTATACTCTCGGCTAATGTCTGGATGAAGGCGAAGAGTGAGCTTGGATAGGGTTGGAGTGTGTGTATTTTCTGTTTGCGTTGAAATGTTCAGCTCCCAAAGACAAGAGGAAAGGCATCAGTTTCCACCAGCCAATGATCCGTCACCGAGGGCTGTTAGAGGAACCTTTTTCTCCCCCAAAAAGGTGTTTCCCACACTCCTCCGGGGGGCTGCTCTGGAAGGCACACAGGTAGCAGAGCGGGGGTTATGTGCTGGCAGTTAAAACCAGCACTCAAAGCAAAAACAGAGTCAAAACAGAGGCCCCGCCAGGCAGCCAACAATTTCTCGTGAGGAAGGAAGATTTAATACAAATACAAAGACAAAGCAAAAGGCAGATGGGGTAGAACGGAGGCAGGGTGCCCTTCTCCCTGCACAATTCTCACTTCCGCTTCTTGGGGGGGGACGCCTCCTTAGCACGTCAAGCAGGGCAGCTTCTCCTTAGGGGTGCGACTACACAGCACCCTGAACTCGGAATACGATCCGCAAGTTGCGCTACACCAATTGCGTCTCTTATCTCGAATCGGTTTCGAAATAGCGTATTTTGAAGCGTGGCGCCTCTACCCAGCACCAAATTTCAAAACAACGCGTTATTTCGAGCCGTCCCTTATCCCTCGTGCAACGAGGTTCACCGGGTTGCCGAATTTACATGCCCGTTATTTCAGAAAATATTTCGAAATAATGGGCAGCTTGTGTAGACGTGGGCTAGCTATTTCGGGATAGCCGTACAGAATAGACATGCCCCCTTGGGAACCAGCCAAAGCAGGACAAGTTACCCTGCTCTCTTGGCCCCTCTCATGCCGGGGTCCTCCTCTGGCCAACGCCACGTGCTTTTTGCAGGCTCGCAAACATCCCTCCGACCCACCCTGAAAACAGTGCCCCCCTCCTGGCTTCTTAAAACGTGAGAGTCGGAAAATGAGGGGGGAGACTTTGACCTGTCGCGCCTCCATTGATTTATGGATGAACCCCGAGCTCGCAAGGGAGCCCAGCCCCCGAGTAACTGGCTTGTAGCGTGGGCTGGGCAGCAAGACAGAGGAACGATTTGGCTTCTGCGGTTCTAGGGTGATAAAAGGCTGGGTAGCCTGCAGCGAGCATTGTTCGCCGGCCTATTACCAAATGAAAAGGGAGGATTCCTCCTCCCTTCCCGCTGCCCCACCCCCAGCCACCCGAAAAGCGCGGCTGGATGGGTAAATGCGGGGGGGGGGCATTTGGCCCCAGCCCAGCTGTTCTCCGGACCAGAGTTCACAGAGTTCAAACTGCAAAGATGGGAGGGGGAGATAGAGGGGAAACTGACACCCACAGATCGCCCTGTGGCCAGAACAAACAACTGGACTTTGCAACCCGCCACCGCGGTACAAAACGCAGGCAGCCCCCGGGAAAAGAAAGCAGAGCCCCGGGTGAGAGGCAGCTGGAATCGCATGCGCTAGGGGCAGAGTTAAGGTTCTGCTCCCAGGCAGGCGCCTAGAGGCCGATTTTCCAGCCTCCGTGGAGGCCAGTGGCGAATCCCTCCCCTCCTCCCATGCTTCCTGAGAGGCAGGTTTTGACTCTAGTTTTCCCAAGGTGGAGAGCAACATGGGAAAACCAGATCTGGCTCCTGCCCAGCCATTTCCCCTTGGTGCCAGGGAGCCTGGGCAGATCTGGGGAAGGAGGCCCAGGAAAATCCCCCCTCTTCCCACCTTTGTCTCTCCTGCACATCTTGGAGGGATGGTGGGGCAAGAAGGGGGGAGGTTTCTTCTCGCCCTCTGAAGCGCATCTGAAGACGCGAGTTTTGCCCACGAAGGCTCATGACAGTCTGCACTAGGGGAGTTATTCCAAACCAACAAGCGGCGCATCCACACGGCCGAGCCCGTTATTTTGAAATAACTCCTGCTCTCATGGGGGAACTGCTTATTTCAAAATAGTTACGTCGGGCGTTATTTCGAAATAACGCCCGAGTGTGACATGCCAGGACTACGCGTTGTTTCTACGATCTACAGCTGAGACGGGGGCAAAAGAGCCTCCGTGGGCCAGATCCGACCTGCCAAGCGGATTGATCCGGCCCTGCCGCTCCCCCTCCCCCCCAGGCCAATCAGGGCTTGGGGGGCGGGGGAAAGCGTGTGAAATTTCCTCTGCCCTGCCAGGAGTGAGCAGCATTCTCAGCACCTCATGCTCCTGGCAGGGCGGGGGCAGGGCAGAGGAAACTTTGCCTGCTCCTCCCACCCCCAAGCCCTGATAGGCCTGGGGACAGGAGCATGTGACATCTCCTCTGGCCCCAGGGGCATGAGCACCTAGGGGAAACCTCGGGGGGGGGGGGCAGCAAAGACTTCACATACTCCCTCACCCCCAAACCAATCATGGTCTGTGGGTGGGGAAGCAGGGAAGTATCCTGGCCCCGCCCCTTCTGGTGTGGCCCAAAAGTTTCTGAAGTGGCCCCTGGCCAAAAATTATTGCCCGCCCCTGGGCTGAGAGGAGGCGAGAGGCCTTTAACTCCTTGCTTCCTGAACACCTTTCAAAGGAGACGGGCATGGGGGCGTTTACACCTGGCCCTTTGAACTGAGCTTTTAGGGAGAAAGTTAAACCCACAGGGCTAAGTGTCCACCTATAAAACAGCCAGTTAACTCCCCACAGAGGCAAGGGGGCTGTTACATGTTCACTCATAAAATATAACCCCCCCCCTCTCCGCCAAGGCCCCCTTGAAGTGCCAGGCCATGTCTCTGCACCGGTCAGCGCCGCGATTAGCCATTTATCTACATTCTTAGGGCCCGGCCGATTGTCATCTCTACTCCTTACAGCGACCACAATTTGGCTGGGATTGTTCTTGGGAAGCTGGCGGGTGGTGGGGCGGGTGTGAAGGAAGCCAGGATCGATGGCCAATCTCTCCTGGATCTCCAAGCAGCCGGGATCTGGCCACCAGTGAGTGGATGGGGCCTGCTTCCAGGAGGTGTGTTTCCGAAAGCCACCGGCCTCTTCTTAGCTCAGTCTTTCGCTTCCCCACGGCCACTGGCCAAGCTCAAAGTAGCGAGCTGAATGTTGGCTAGAGCCTGGGTTACATGCTAGGCTGCCCCACCAAGAGGACTTGTACCTTTTAGGCCACACCATATTAGCAAATAAACACCGGAAGGAACTGCTTTTTCAAAACCAAGCACCACCCAGGTGTCTTCTAGGTGGGTTTTAAAGATGACATGCCCATTGCAGAACAGGGAGCCAATGGACGGAAACAATGGAGCTGTGGGCAGCTGATTAAACTTAATTAGCGTTCCCCTCTCTCCCTCCCTCCCGCCCCCAAATCCTCACTCTTTTCTTTGCTGTAACCTGATGCAGGCCGGCCTATTTGTCTCTCCTGCCCCTCGTGTTTCCCCGGAGCCTTTGTACCCTTGAGCCTGGAGGGCTTTAATTTTTTTTCCCCCTCCCTCTTTGCAACTGCAAAGAACTTTGGACAGGAGAGCCTGTTTAACCCTTCACCCCTGGGGGAAACCAGCAGCTGGGGGGGGGGGAAGGAGGAACTAATCCAAAGCAGCAGTCTCAAAAGACACAGAAAGATGCCAGATTAAAACTCAAGTCTGAGAGCAGCAGCAAACCAAAAGAGACAAGGACAAGACTGCAGAGTCATTTGGTGGGAGAGGTCCAGGCTGGATATTAGGAAAAACTATTTCACTAAGACTATATCTACACTGGCGGGTTCTTGCGCCAGAAATATGCAAATGAGGCGAAGCGTGGAATATCGCCGAGCCTCATTTGCAGGGCTCGCCGAGCGGCGGCAAGGCCTGCTCGCCAGCTGCATGGTTCTGCGCTCTGCACCTGCTCAGATTGTTCTGCGCATGCGCAGATCGCTCCGTGCCGGCTCTTCCGGGGTGTAATCTACTCACCATGGGCGAGTAGATTGCACTATTTGTCTCATTTGCATACCTAATGAGCTGCCATTTTTTGCAGAAGAGGCTCTTGCGCCAGAAGAAGCGTCTACACTTCCCCTTCTTGCACAAGAAAAACCCTCGTTTAAAAACGCTGATTATTTTCAGGAATAACGGCAATGTGCAAGTGAGGTTTTCTTGTGCAAGAAGGGGCCGTGTAGACAGCTCCTTCTGGCGCAAGAGCCTCTTCTGCAAAAAATGGCGGCTCATTAGGTATGCAAATGAGGCTTGGCGATATTCCACGCTTAGCCTCATTTGCATATTTCTGGTGCAAGAACCCGCCAGTGTAAACATAGCCTAGGAGGGTGGTGAAGCACTGGGATGGGTTCCCTAGGGAAGTAGTGGAGTCTCCATCCCTAGAGGTGTTTAAGTCCTGGCTTGACAAAGCCCTGGTTGGGTTGATTTAATTGGGATTGGTCCTGCCTTGGGCAGGGGGCTGGACTTGATGACTCCTGAGGTCTTGTCTAGCTCTATGATTCTATGATTCAGCAGCTCTGCTAATGCATTTATTGAGGGGGGGCCGTCTTCCCTTCCCTTCCCTCTGGAGTCTCTCTCAGTGGCCTCTCCCCCAGGATCATTTCTGTAGATTTAGTATTTACGATTGATGTTTGCTTTTTGTTCAGCCCTGGCTTGATAACCAGTTTCCATCATTTTTCAGGCTCGGTTTTGTGAGTGCCTCTCCCCGTTTACATAGCTATGGTCAGACCATGCAAAATCTTGTGCCTGCTTTTCTCTCTCCTGTCCCCAGAGTGATTTTTAATGGGAAGCAAAAGACAGGCAGAGAAAACATCTTTCTCAACATAGGCAAGAAACATTGTCATTGGGATTACGCCCAGTTGCCCTTTACTTACTGTCAAAGGGGAGTTTGGGGCATACAGATATGCCTCACCTAGTTAGCTGTCATTTAGCATGCAAATCACATTGATTTCCTCCCATTGATGCTGTTTCTTCCTCTGACATAGCTCCCAACTCTCCTGAGCAGTGTGGTCACTTTCAGGGTATGTCTACACTGCACCGTTAGTTCGAGATAACTAGCCTTATTTTTTAAATAACTATGCAAGTGCCTACGCAGCCATTCTGTTATTTCGAAATCATTTCGAAATAGCGGGCAGCTTCTTCCCAAATCTGTAAACCTCATTCCACGAGGAATAACGCCTCTTCCAAAATAGCTATTTCGCAATAAGGCATGTGGAGATGCTCCGCTGCTGATCTTTCAACATTGCCCCTCACCAGGGACATTGTAAGGCATGTCTACACGGCACTCTAAAATCGAAATAAGAGACACAATTTGTGCTATGCAAATTGCGTTTCTTATTTCGACTTTATTTCTAAATAGCCTATTTCGAAATCTGGCTCATCGACACAGTGCCAGATTTTGAATTAAAGCACTATTTTGAGACATCCCTTATTCTTTGTGGAATGAAGTTTACAGGGATGCTGAAATAGCGCATCCGTTATTTCGAAAATTATTTCCAAATAGCGGACACGTTCCTTGGACATGGGCAGGGCCAGATTAAGGTGGGAGCTAGCCAGGCAGCTGCCCAGGGTGCCAACCTATGGTGGGCACATGATGGCAGCTGTAAGGGGCGCTGTGTGCCCGGCCACGCGACACCCCTTAGAGCTGCCATCAGGCACCATGCGCCCGGGGCCAGGGGCTGTGAGGCTCCCCTTAGAGCTGCAATCAGGCGCCGTGCACCTGATTGCAACTGTACGGTGCACAGTGCTCCGGGGGGCAGGGCCACGCATGCGCCATGTGCCCGGGGCGGAGCAGCGCATGCGTCATGCGCCCGCTGCCCGGGGCACAGGAAGGCTCGAGCCAGCCCTGGACACAGGGTAGCACATCTACATTAGGGAAGTCTGTCTCAGACTAATTTGGAGGCTTCCCTGCAGTGTAGACGTGCTATTTCGAAATAACTATTCCAGCATAGCTCATTGTGAAATAGGCGTGCCGTGCAGCCATACTGCATTGAAGGGTTAATGGCAAGAGGTCGTCTTCAGATTGTGAAATGGTTGCAAAGGTTTCACGCTCAAACTCCAGGAAAGGGCAGAAATCAACCTCCCACCCTACAACGTTGAGCTATTCAGTGCCCAGAGGAGGCTTGGGTTATTTCTGTTTACAAACAAACACGCAGCGCAGAGGTGGCGTTTATTTGCATTCTGCATTTGGCCAGGAGAGAAGTTTTTGTTGTTTAACTTGAGGGAGGATTTTCTTTTTAAATTCCTGGCTCAGGGAGCTCAGAGGGCAAGCGCCAAAAAAATCAGAACACTGAGCGGCGGGAAAAGCGTTGTGAGAAATGAAGTACAATTGACACTACGTCTACGCTACATGCTTCTTGCACAAGAAGCCTTTTGTGCAAGAGTTTTTGCACAAAAACTTCTTGTGCAAGAGCACGTCCACACCTCAAAGCATGTGGCAAAACCAATGTGTTTTTGCGCAAGAAAGCATCCGCACTGTATGGACGCTCTTGTGCAAAAAAGCTCTGATGGTCATTCACAGAATGGTCATCAGAGCACCTGTTTCTTGTGCAAGAAGCCCCTCCAGCATCCACACTTGCCTTTTTGCGCAAGAACTCCTGCACAAAAGGGAGTTATGCCTCCTAAAAGGAGGTTTACCTACGGCGGAAAAAGCCTTCTGTTCTGACGTTTTACTCTTGATTTCCTTGTGCAAAAGTGCATTTGAGGTGTGGACGCTCCACAGCTGTTTTTGCGCAAAAACCTTGCAGTGTCGTTTAGGGCTGTGTCTACACTGGCGCGATCTCACGCAAAAGCGGCCGCTCTTGCGCAAAAACTTGCTGCCTGTCTACACTGACCGCGTGTTCTTGTGCAAGTAAACTGACGTTCTAATGTATGAAATCCGGGCTTCTTGCACCAGAACTCTGACGCTCCCACTCAGGAATAATCCCCTTTGCGCAACTGTTCTTGGGGGTCTACACTGGCATGGATGCTCGTGTGTAAAAGCACATCTCTTGCGCAAAGGCACATGCCAGTGTAGACGCTCTCTTCTGGAAGAGCTTTTGCACAAGAACTCTTCCACAAAAGAGTTTTTGTGTGAGACTGCACCAGTGTAGATGTAGCTATAGATGTATGAGCTGCCCCATCGCAAGAAGGACAACAGGGATATCGCTTGTACTCAGTGGTAACAAACTGGAGTCAATTTTCCCGCAACAAGCGCAACTCACGAACCGGTTTGCACCCAGAAGCAATAAATGAGGTTTCCTTCCCAAACCCCGGTTTGTTCTCCCCCAGTTCCTAAAGGTTCCCCTCAGAAAGTTTGTTTGTTTGTTTACAAAAAATGGAAAGAGAATAAAAGAAAACACACTGCCTGTTGCTAGCCCTGCTGCCTGAGGTTCAGAATTAAGGCCAGCTTAACAAAAAAGGAACAATTAAACCGACAGGCTGGCTGCTGAAGCAGGAATGTTCAGTTTTCCAGGAGTGCAGCTCTAAAGAAGGAAGCCAAAGGATGGCAGATTATTTTGTGTTAAACTAGAAGCAGGCTCTGTGTGTGTGTGTGTGTGTGTGTGTGTGTGTTTTATGTGTTAAGCTAGAAGCCAGGCTGTGTGTGTGTGTGTGTTATGTGTTAAGCTAGAAGCCAGGCTGTATGTGTGTGTGTGTGTGTGTGTGTTATGTGTTAAGCTAGAAGCCAGGCTGTATGTGTGTGTGTGTGTGTTTTATGTGTTAAGCTAGAAGCCAGGCTGTGTGTGTGTGTGTGTTTTATGTGTTAAGCTAGAAGCCAGGCTGTGTGTGTAGTGTTTTATGTGTTAAGCTAGAAGCCAGGCTGTGTGTGTGTGTGTGTGTGTGTGTTTTATGTGTTAAGCTAGAAGCCAGGCTGTGTGTGTGTGTGTGTGTTTTATGTGTTAAGCTAGAAGCCAGGCTCTGTGTGTGTGTTTTATGTGTTAAGCTGGAAGCCAGGCTCTGTGTGTATGTGTGTTGTATGTGTTAAACTAGAGGCCATCGGTGCGTGTCCCCCTCCCATCTTTGCAACCCTGATTCCTACTAAAGACGAGGGGGCAAACCTTTGCCGCCCCATCCCCCTCTTACCTTTTTTATTTTCCTTGATTTTTGCAGGGTGCCTGTTTTCCCAGATGGCCTCATTTAGGCTAATTTCGCTCAATTGCCAGAAGCCTCCACTCCAATGGAGCCATTTCGCTGAGCTGTAACAGCTGAGCGCGCCTCCAACGTATCGGGGCGGGCGGGGCTGTTTTTCCTACCTCCAGGAAAAGTTTGCAGAGGACTTTAAAACAAACAACCCCACCGCGACTTTTTCCCCCCAGAAGGAGAGCGATGTGGATAACAGAGGCGCTCGAAAGCCCCTCCTAACTCACAATAAATCCTTGTCCAATCTCTTCTATTGACTGCGTGTAAACATGGTCAATGAAAGGCCTTTCTAGTGACATCTAATCCCTCAAGCCCGCTCCTGGATTCAGTCTCTCCTCCCCCCACCCAGCAGATCTCCTGGGGGGGGGGGGGGGCTTCTTTTTCTCCCAGCTTTCTGTTTTCCTCAGCCCCTCCTCTGCTCTCTAATTCATCATTAGCGCCCTGACACTAAACTAAATCAATGAAACCGTTTTGCGCCTCGCCCCTGGCCTAGAGATTTCCCTTTGCCTCGAAATCTCGGAAACTATTTACCGAGGGCTGGTGGGTGCATTCTTTGCTCCCCTGCCCACCCCGCCTCCCTCCCCCTTGGAAAGTTGCAGCCCGACCACGGCAGATCATTAACAGCCTTATTCAATCCCCTCCCTGCAAGAAGATAATAACAATCAATAACTGAGTGGGGGAGGGGGGTCGCTTTGACATTGACTCCTCCGCTCCGGGCAAGGAAGCAGAAAAGTTCTCCGGAGTTGCGAGGCTGTTTTAAAGCAGGAAGGGGCGCGGGGCGGGGGTGCAAACTGCGAGGGCGATTGTGTAGACTGGGGGGTGCACGAGGGACTGTGTAGACCGTGGGGTGTGTTTTTAAGGAGCAATGGGATGAGCCAAACTCCCCCCACCCCGTGCCTAGCAGAGCGCAATGGATGGTGGCTTTGTAACCCCATCAATGCACAACAACGCTCTCCCACCCACCCACTGCCTGATTTCACCGGGAATCGAAAGCACTAGCTGGAAGGTTTCCATGTCAGAATCTCCGTTCGATTGACCCAGATTCAAAGCCTGTATTGGCAGGGTTATTTTCGGACCTTGCCAGCCAATAGAAGCCCTGTGTTTCCTTGGGGGTCTGAGCTTTATGATGGGTTGGGTTTTTTTTTAATTGTCGCTGCAAGTCTTGGGAGCCGAGATCTTTCGGCCTTGGGGGGGGGGGGGGCGGGAGGAGTTTGCCGTGGGAAAGGTGTCGTTGGTGAATGAAGAACTCATTCCATCGGAAACAGCCAGTCCCCTGGCCCTCGGAGAGAGATTCCGGCACTGGCTGGCCTGCCCGTGAGGCGGAAATGGTTACAATGGGCGCTGGAACGTTCAGGGGCCAACGTTCCATAGTTTCATTCATGTGAAATGTGTCCAGAGAAATCCTTCCCTAAGCGGCCAGGCACGAACACACACACACACACACACACACAAATGTGTCCAGAGAAATCCTTCCCTAAGCGGCCAGGCACGAACACACACACACACACACACTGCATCACACACGAGACAACAAACCAAACATACACAAAACCCAGTGAAATATATCTCCAACCTGCCATAAAATCTCTCTCTCTCTTTCTCTTACTCACACACATACACACACACACACACACCCCAGGCGAACACAGACCTGCCCCTGCCTCTTGCTCCTGCTTCCTGGGACCTGGTCCTGCCCCCTGCTCCTGGGTCCTGCTCCTGCCTCTCTTTCTCTTACACACACACACACACACACCCGGCTCACCATCACATGCACACGGAGACACCACACATGCAAACACAAGAAAACTAGTGCACAGTAGCAACGGAATGTGCACGCACAGCCCCGGCTCATGTAGCGAATACACACACACACAGAGCCCTTTGTACACACAAGACAGGCGTATGCATGCACACCCAAAGTAAACACCCAACACTATACCTACACTACATACCTCCGGTGTTCGCACAGACGAACAAATCCTGCACACCCTTGACACACTAACGCCTCCCCCTCCCCGGATATAAAGCAAAGACCGCAAAATACACACACCCCTTCTGTGTACACAAAGACACACTCACACACCAGTGAAACGCATCAGCAACCCGCCGGCCCTGCCCTAACACACACAAATCAGGGCCAGGGGCAACGGAGCTGTGTAAAAAGATATTTATTCCTCAGCCTAGAATCCATATTGCACCCAGGGAGTAACACTCTTTCATAGTCATATACTTACAACTTTAAATAAATAAAGTTACAGTAAAACCTTCCAGAAAAGTCCCAGAATCGGTTGAAAAAGAAAACTCCTTCTCTCCCTCCCTTGGTGTATTTTCAAACTGAAGGGAGGGAAAAAAAGCAAGCGGGGGAAATGCACTTTCTGAAGTTGGAGAAAAATTCCTGGGTGGGGGGGTGTTCAGTCGTGGTCAGTTCTTTGAGAATTCACAAGAGGTAAATGCCTCCATTATATTTCCCCCCAAATCCTTCTGGGGCTGCCTTATGTATCAATAGAATTTTTTCTCTAGGGAGCTCACACTTCAGGAGAAAAATTTTCCCACCTTAGCCCTTCGGAAACAACACCGATTCTTGAATTCATGTTGACCGGGGAAAAGTGTGACAAGTTATTGTTACTGCCCCCCCCCCCCGGAAAAACAGAGAGCTGTGCCTTTAAATCCTGGATGTGGGGGTCTCCCCCCTCCCCGCCACCCCAACCCACCTCCCTTTTTTTGGATTGATCAGCCGGTCAAGCCTATTTTAACCCACCTCCACGCCTGCGGAGTTCTTGGAGTGATTTCAATGCAAACCCAAAGAGAGCGTCTGTGCTCTGTTCCCAAACTGAAGCGCCAATTATGCAGAGGGAGAGGGAAGGGCCCCACCTTCAAAACCCCACTAAGCCCCCATCCTCCCCAAAATGAACCCTCAAGTTTCCCAGCGTGACGTCGCAGCCAGGCTGAGATTTTTTCTGAGTCTACCCCGGCGGAGTTTGAGAAGAGCCGCCAGCCACTTACACAAGCGTGTCAAGGAGGAATGGTCCCCCCTGTCCCCATCCCTTCCAGCTGCAGGGGAACACCGCGGACCGCTAATAAAACAACCCTCCTTTTGCTTCCATTTGGGAAACAAAGCGACGCGATTCAGACGTGGAGCTAGGCGCTTTGGGTGGCTTCAAACCCACCCTCGTGCTGCTTTGGCTGTAAAGCATCGCTGGCTCTGTTCTGGGGTGATGCAATGATTTCTTCCTCCGGGTATTGATTGATGGTTTTAAAAATCCAACCCGCGCGCTAGCCAATAATCGCCGCGCTTCCGCTTTTGTATTTGTTTGATCGCATTGCAACAAGCCTTAAAAAAAACCCCGGGAAGGAAACGGAGAATGTCTAGAAAGGGTTGTGGCCCGGTTCGGACCGGGCTCAGTGTCTTTGCAACGTGCCAACAAAGAGGCGTGTTGCTTGAGCATAGATCTGCTGGCTCTGCGGCTTTGGGAGGCCAGGTCTTGTAAGGTGGGGAGGGGGCAAGTTTTGAGGTATACTGTCCCATATTCGCAACCTCCATCACAGTCTAGAATGGATGCATGCGCGCCTAGACGAGAGGGCAATGCGCGCCTAGACAGGAGGGCAATGCGCGCCTAGACAGGAGGGCAATGCGCCTAGACAGGAGGGCAATGCGCGCCTAGACGAGAGGGCAATGCGCCTAGACAGGAGGGCAATGCGCGCCTAGACAGGAGGGCAATGCGCGCCTAGACCGGAGGGCACTGCGCGCCTAGACGAGAGGGCAATGCGCGCCTAGACGAGAGGGCAATGCGCCTAGACGAGAGGGCAATGCGCCTAGACGAGAGGGCAATGCGCGCCTAGACGAGAGGGCAATGCGCCTAGACGAGAGGGCAATGCGCGCCTAGACGAGAGGGCGTGCGCGCAAGCGGTGTGTTTCCTATACACACACAGACACACACACACGTATCCTCCCACACGCTTTTTGAGGTGATTATATCCGCTAACGAATATTCCTGAGTTAGTCTGTGTTACTGCTGCTTGAGCAACATTTTCGCACCCCTTCCTCGCCAAAGTGCCTCAGTCTTTTCGGCTTAGTTTATCCAGGCTAATAAAGGGAAAAAACCACCCTCTCTCCTTTTCACTGCACTGGGCGCTTTGCATGTCTAAGGGCTTAGCCTTCCAGACCAGGCATGATAATTAAAGAGAAACGAGTTCACACGTTCAGAGCAGAGCCAGAAGTCCCCCGCAGCCATGCAACCCTCTTGCAGACTTTCTGAATTTTCGAACTGCTCTCTCTCTCTCTCTCTCTCTCTCTCTCTCTTTGTTGACGTTTATCCCAAGCTCTTGCACGAACAACAGGGGTTTGCAATTAACAAACGACACGAATCTGTTTGCAAATTCCCCACTTCAGACCGCCCCCCTCAAAAAATAACAACCCTGGAAGACACATTTTAAGGAATTTGATTTGGACCTTGAATCAAGAAGCAAAATGTGCAGATTGAAGCCGGCACTGGAGGACTGCAAGCCCTTAAAAGAAAGCCCCCAAGACACGAAAACCAGCCAAGGGTGCTTCTCTCCCTGCGTGCCTCTTTCCCTCGCTCCTTGGCTTTGCTTTCCAAAGCCCTTTCGGGTAGCCAGAAAGACCAGGGTTTGAATGCGAACAACAGAAGCCTCCATGTTTGTGCGCCTGTGTGCATTGGAGGCAAGGATTCTGTTTGCTGGAGAGAGGTTTCAAAGCAAACTGCAGAAGGGAGAGAGACTTCCAACAGAACCGGCATTTCTCTCGCACACTTAGAGGGGATTTCTAAACCGTCCACAGTTATTGCTACAATTTCACAGGCACATGGGGGGGGGGAGACCGATTGTGTTAAAAGGAGAAAAGCTGTCATTAAAAAGTCAAAAAAGAGAGAATGTTTTAGCATCGAAATAATTCAATATGCCTCACAGAAAAAAATAAATTAATACAGAGAGAATATTTAACCTATAATGGATAGTTATTTTCTACCACCGATGGAATGATATTAAAAATTCCAGGTGACAGATTTCAATATTTGCTTTCATTGTAAGTCTACACTATCCCCAACCTTTCTTTCTTTCTTTCTTTCTTTCTTTCTTTCTTTCTTTCTTTCTTTCTTTCTTTCTTTCTTTCTTTCTTTCTTTCTTTCTTTCTTTCTTTCTTTCTTTCTCACTGTGTAGGCAAGGTATGTGGAGTCAATTATGACAGTAGGGAAGGGGTGAATTAAAACATTCACACCAAGGTGATGAAATGAAGGGAATCACATGGCCTCAAAATGTGGCAGATCTGCATTTTGTTGAAAATATTTTGTGTTGGGAAGGATTTGGTGTTGGGGGGGCGGGGGACAAAAACAACAAAAAGCCACACTAGCTTTGATTTGTCTAACATTTCCAAAACAGAACAGACTTCAGAGAGCCAGCTGAACTTTGATGTCGGAGAGGGGTGAAATCAAATCAGAAATAGTCGAAAGGGCCAGTAACAAAGACACTGGTTTGTCCGAGGAGTTAAACTGAGATAGGATTTCCTCTGCCGAGAAGGGAAACAGTCTCTCAACATTCTTCTCCGCATTCCACTTTGGAACTTAATAGGGATCAAATTGTCCATCTGTACTCTATTCTTAATGCCCTGGATCCTATTTCTTGCTCCAATAAAGCTTTTACAGGCCTGCTACCTTGAGGCTATCTGAGTTCGGCTATCCAGCAAACAACTCTTCGGGGTTTTTTTTCCCTCCTTTTTCATTTACATGTCCTAGTTTTCAATAATTTCCTCTGATACCCGCTTATTTTCTTTCTGCAAACAGAACTTCCTCTGCTTCTTAGTGGCTTTTTGTCCCCCCCCCTTTTTGGTCGATAAACTAGATTATTTAGTTTCCATAGCGGCTTGCAATTTTTGTCTGAGATTGATTAATGCAAAAGGGGGTATTTCTTCTCTATTTTTCTCTGCCTGCGAGGTTGATGAGCATTTTAAATCAATGCATTTCTCAGGGAAAGGGGGAAATTAGAGACATTCCTTTTTCTTTGCGTCAGCTTTCTTTCTTTCTTTCTTTCTTTCTTTCTTTCTTTCTTTCTTTCTTTCTTTCTTTCTTTCTTTCGAAAGCTTTGTGGAGATCAGTTTAATAGGTGGACAGCATTCCATTCTCCCACAAACTAAGGAAGTGAGAGGGGACAATCTACAAATTAATTTAGACCACTTGAATGCTTCCCAGTCAATATGCACATTTTAAGGCCAAATCAGCTGGGTTGGAATAAACCATTGATGTAGGGAGGGGGTTGAGGTATTTTTTCAAGCTGCCCTGAATTGGGGGTCGATGTTTGACTTTTGCACAGAGCCCCCCAAAGCTGGACCCCCCAAAAAGAAACCGAGCCGCAACCAGAGATAAAATCCCATTCCTCCCCGTCTCCAAATCTGCAGCGTGATGGGGGAGGGGGGATGTCAGACAGCTGAAAAGGTGCTGGGGTTAGAAGTTGGGGTGCTGAGCCCTGCTGAAAATCAGGGAGCCTTCCAGGCGCTTCCAGCTGGGCTCTTTGGGAATTAATCCGGTTCCCAGCTCCCTCCCCCACTCCCCCAACTGTTGCGTGTAAACCTGGCAGACATTCCTCTGGCCTCGCTTAGAAACCCTCCAGGCCGCAGCCCCGGAATTTGAGGCTGGGGGGCACAGGAAGGGCGCTGCCCCCCATCTGCCAGCTCCACAGCGGGTGCGTTTTGGAGAGCGCCCCGGAGTTCTTTACGCACAGTGAGGCGGCGGGACACAAGTCCCCATCCGCCCCCACTACCAGCGAGGGGGTGCAGGGGAAGCTGCCCATGAGGCTGAAGGGATTCCGGGCTGGGAGGGCCGGGCGTCTGCAGTTGCCCTTCCCCTTCGGGGCCTTCCCCCTCGGAGTCTTGCAGGGCCTCCCCTTCGAGGCGCTTTGCTGCCTTTCTGCCTCGGCGCCTCTGGCCAGGCGCCTGCGCTTGGCATTCCGGTCCGAGCCGCTGCCTCTCACCGCCTTGCTGGGGCTCGGGGCTCGCTTGGGCCCGGGGGGCTGGAGCTCGGGGGCTTTGCCAGGCTCCGGTCTCCCTCCGGGCCGCAAACTTTTCCCGTCCACGCTGAAGCCCCTGGCGTAACACCACAGCTTGGACTGCCGGATGAACCTGTCGAAATGCTCCCTGCGGGGCTCTCCCGGGGGCAGCTGGGGGGCCGGGCTGAGCGGGCCCCCGCCCGAGTCCTGCGCTGCGGCCGGGGGGGCGCAGCCGGGCGGCCCCGCTCGCTCCCCGAGGCCTGAGTCGTTCGAGGCCTCTTGGCGCAACTCCGCCGCCTCCCCGCCGCTTCCCTGCTTTGGGGGCGGGTCCCCCCCGGGGCGGCTGCAGCTCGGGGAGGCGGGGGCAGGGAGCCCCGCTTGCTTTGGGCTCGCGTGCTCCGGCTCCCGGGCCCCGGCTTCCCCGGCTGGGAGCGGCCTCAAACTTTCCAAAGCGGAGGCGCGCAGGGTCCTAGCCCAGAGCAGCAGGTTGGGATCGGGGCGCAGGGCGGCTTTGGGAGGCTCGGGGAGTCTCTCTTCGCTGCCGAGGTCCCTGGGCGGGTGGGGCGGCGGGGGCAGCTGCTGGAAGCGGGGCAGAGCCGCCTGCCTGTAGCGGGTGCTCTGCACCGAGTCCCCGCTGCACAGCGAGCTGCTCTCGGACTCGGAGGAACTGCCCTCCTCGCTGCTGCACGACGAGTCCTCCTCCTCCGAGGAGTCGCTGGAGGAGGCCGGGCTGGAGCCCCCGAAATCCAGGCTAGAGTCCGAGTCGCTGGAGGAGCCGGCCGAGGTGCCCTGCCTCTTGGAGCCCGGGAAGAGCCGGCCTTTCCTGGCCGCGCCCTGCCCCTGCTGCCCGGGGAAGAGCCCTTTGGCGCAGCGGCCGGGCTGCGGCGGGGGTGACGCCGGCCCGGCCCCGTGCGCCCGGGCCGCGGAGTTCAGCAGCTGCAGATCCGGGGGGTAGGCGCTCAGCACGCCGGCAAAGAGCCCCCCGCGCCCGCCCAGACCGTGGCCCTTCCTGCCCCGGGTGGCTTTGTCATAGTTTCGGAAGCCTGGTCCGAAGGGCTCCCCCAAGAGCCCGGTCGGCGCGGGGGCCAGCTTGGCGCGGATCCCCGGCTCCTGAGCGCAGTAGGGGCCAGCTCTGCACGGGGCCAGCAGCTGCTGCCGGGGGCAGCCGAACAGATCCCCGGGGCCCTGCAGCAGCAGCTGCTCCCTCCTCTTCCTCTTCCTCCGCCCGGGGCCGAGGCCCTTGCAGGAGGAGCAGAGCGCCTCCAGGTCCGCCTTGGAGATGAGCGAGCATTTCACTGCCCGGGTGGGCACGGAGCGGATGGCCTTGAGGGTCCGCAGCTCCCGAAGGTCGCAGCGCCGGCTCTTGATTTTCAAGGTCTCCATCTTCTTGCTGATGGTGGTGCGGGGGATATCCTTAAACAGGTCGCTAAGGACCTGGGCCAGAGCGAACATCTGGGTGCCGTTGACCTGTAAGTATCCCAGGTTTATCCCTTCGATTTCTTGGTAGCCGGTCTGGAATTCCCCTTTGTAATCCATGCTGCCGGGCACAATCCCGAAGGTCCCTTTGCAGGCCAGGAACATTTTGCCAGGGGCAGGTACTTTGTCTCTCGCCTGGGGGGCATGGACCTCTGGCCCCCCCACTCCTCAGTCGCAAACCCCAACCCACAATCAAACCAAAAGAGGGGGAAGTCCCCAGCTGCTAAGCGGTCGATTTCCAGTTCAAACCCGGTTAAGGATTCGCAACATCCCAGTTCCTCCCGCTGCACTAGGGCTGGATCTCTCCCCTTTCCCCTCCCCGGCCAAAAAGGGCAGAGGGAGAGAAAGAAAAAGAAAGAAGCCAAACATCCTGCAGCGTCCAAGATTGCTTTAAAAAATCACCCCTCTGGCCAAAGCGCGCAGCTCCCCTTGCGCGCTGCAATGCCATGAAGATGCGGAAGCCAACAAAGCTGGGGACGTGGGAGAGAAAAATGCTATAGCAGGAAATCTGGCAAGGACGGGGGTGGGGGCACCACGTCGCTCCCACCTTCTTAAAGACAAGCTGCCGGAGTACAGTAGATGAGAGGAAACACCCCACCAAATAATTTCTCACATCTGCGAGCGGATTGGATACTTTCACCTTGTGATGTCATAAACCCCCCAACATTTCCCCCCACCCCCATGTAAAACACTACTAAAAAAAACCCTTTTCATGTTACAGTCACGCTGCTGCTATCCGGACGAATATCAAGTGTTGGCCGGATTAGCTACAGGCAGGTTGGACTCTGTGCGTGCGACTCTATTTTATGCAGATATTATGTAGTATCAGGCATGTGCCCACCGCCCTGAAAAACACACATGCGTCCCCGTACAACTGTGCACGCTAACATTAGGAGCGCATTCTAGCTTGACTGTTTGAAAACATTTATGCTGCGTTCCCAGGGTTATTTTAACGCTGTCTTCTTTGTTAAGAAATCACCGTTTTTGCAGCTGTCGGTGTATCGATTGTGTTTGATCGCTTCTGGATTCTGAATGATTTTCCTAGACGTTATCCTTTTCTTTACAACACAATTTTTTCCTGGGGTTTTAGCCATGCTTTAAAAAAATCACTGCTTTTAGTTCAGAACGATGGACTCTAACCATCCATCTTATAAACTGAAGTCCAGTGTTGGTTAATGGCCAATTACTATATTTATTGATAATAGTAATTATCACAAGCGAAGACACGGGTTTCTTTTCTTTTTCATTCATCCGTTTTTCTTCCCTTCTCATCTTTTCCCTCCCAAGCTTATAGATTTTGTTTTATTTAATGTATCTATCTATCTATCTAGTCCCAAACTTCTGGATTTTGTTTGATTTATTTACTTATGCTGGCAGAATTAATGATTTTGGCCGTTACTTAACTTTATTGCAAACTGCAAAGCCCCCGATTTCTTGGTGGCACGTGAAAACCTAGCGACTCGTCACCGTAACCCTTCCATGCTTACCCCATCGGGGTATGTCTACACTACCACCCTAGTTCGAACTAAGGTGGTAGTGTAGACATACCCTTGGAGAGTTATTCTGTTGTTCCATCAGAACCGATTCCCCTTTAAACCTGAAAGCTGCCGGATGGGGGTTGGCAGAGGAGTGAATAGAACGCTCAGTCATAGGTCACTTGGGGGACTTTGTTACCTCGGGAAGTTTTGGAAGAAGGGAAGTCCCAGCTTTAAAGTCGCCTTTAAAGGAAAGGTGGAGTTTATCCTGTCCCTGTTTTTCTCGTCAATTTCCAGTGTGAGGGGTCGCCCAATGAAAGCATTGTGTGTTTCTTATTTATTAAGTTGCGAAGCGCTATGTGTGACCGACCACAAATGATTCTAATTTAAAAAGAAGATGTCACACTCCTGAATAGATGCGCTGCTAAATTTATTAATAAACCCGACGTTGTTTTTAATTTGGGACCGATCTCCCCGATTTAAATGGACTTTTTTGATCCCTCATTTAACACGGTACCAAATTCCACATCTTCACTGAAGATCTATTTTCTAAAGCAGGCGCCAATAATAACATACACACTGTACAGAGCCCTGTCCAACACACACACACACACACAGAGAGAGAGAGAGAGAGAGAGAGAGAGAGAGAGAGAGAGAGAGAGAGAGAGAGAGAGTTTTGTCCAACACTCTCTCTCATGGCCCTTCTAAGGAAAGAAAATGTCACATTCTACATTTCCTCTGCCTTGTGTTAAAGCCCCACTTCTCAGCCCTAGTTTCTACATGCAGTGAGGGGGTATAGTTAAAATCGTAGAGGATGGGAAGGGAGTAGTGAGCGGATTCTGTAGCAGCTTGTTGCTGCAAATTGTTAGGAGGAGGGAAGAGGTGAGGGAGGTAGTTGCTATAACCTGGCCTACCATAGACAGTTCTTTCGAAATAATTGTTTCTGGAAATTAAGACTTATTTCAGCAGTCGTTCTTTCAAAATAGACCCTAGTGCAGCCCAAGCTATTATTTCCAACTAATGACTCCCGAAATAAGATAATTCCTCACACAGGAGTTATTATTTCAAAATAATTTCCCAGTGTCGCGATCGATTGCTCGGTCTCTGGTTGTTGCTCTTTTCCTTATACAACAGTTATTTGGGTGGTGGGTTATTCCAACCAAAAGGATGAAATAATTGCAAGTGATGGCAGTTTGTAAGATGAGCAGAGAACTCCCCATCACCTTCCTCCCTCGTGTCTATAGTCCCAGATCTCATGGGGGGGGGGGAAAGTGCGTAGGGGGGGGGGAGGATATGCATTTTCCAATCTCTTCCTGGTTCAATCCCTTGCACACGAATGGAAAAGACAATGGGGCTGTGGTGATCTCAAGCGGGAATCTTGATCCATAAGGCAGAGCTGGGAGATTTCTTCCTTAGACCGCTCGGGTCAGTTTCCGCAGGATGCAATAAAAGTTTCCAGGTTTGGGGGAAGAGTCTCATGTCCAAGGTACTCCACACTCGAGAGAGGCCACTTAACCCCCATCTCTCGGTCCCTCGCGGTGGAGAAGGGTTGGAGAGAAAGGAAATTTACAGATGCAATTGATTGACAAACTAAAGGAAACAATCTGGTGCCTGCCTTAGCTTCCTTCCCCTTTGTGCCGGTACATTTTATCCATGTGCAACCCAACGAAGAGAGCGCGGAGAGGCAGAAGGAAGGTTGAGTTTTAAATCACGCTCCAATTCCGGTGACACGGAAGTGCAAAAACACACGCCGATGTATCACACACACATGCAAAAACACCAACACACATATCTCTTCGTCTCTTCCCTTCCCCCTTCCCGCTCAGTCCCGGCTACCAATGAATGCAGTGAACTTCCAGGCAGCTATTAAAACGGGTCTGTACGCAGAACTCGTCCAAAAAAAAAAAAAACCCTCCCCAAAACCCCATCTCCGAAGGATTCCAATGACAGACGGGGGAGTCCATCCACCAGAGTCTGGGCTCCGCTCCGTACTCTCCTCACACCGATGTGCATGCTGCCAGGCAGGGTACACATCCCCGCCGCTTGTTTTAAGAATAAAACAAGGAGACACTACAAAGGGTCTCTTCCGCAGCGCAGAAGGAGTCTATGGAGTCCCTGGCACCAGGTTATAGGCGTTCCAAAGAATGCGCGTTTCAGAGTGGGGGGCTGTGGGGGGAATCAAAGGAATTTAAGCTGAGCACTCAACATGGAGGGCAGATGCGGCTCCCCCAAAAAATCGACATGAAAAAGTTGCATTGGGATTGCTTTCCCGCTCGTCTTAAAAAAAAGGAAGGAAGGAAGGAAGGAAGGAAATGCACTTAAAGAATGTTCGGTCTGACCGGACACAATAGACCCGACTTGAATCAAAGTGATAAAAGAGCAAGACGGTCTGATACGATCGCTTTCCTAAGACACCCACCATCCCAAGCTGGAATTTCTCGCGTGTGGTTTACACTGCCCCCCTCCCCCCACGCACACCGCTCGCGTCCTTTTGGTGATTTAAACTGAGGGTGGGTGAGAAAATAAAAAACAGGCTGCTGCTTTGTTTGGTTGCGGTGGAGCAGCTGGAAACTCATTTGCAGGGCTGTCAAGTTCAAGGCCCTTTGGAGTTTAAACAAACAAACAAACAAACAAACCGAGGAGAAGTTTTTTGGAGAAAACAGGAACATAGCTGGATGAGAGTTGGGCTGCACCCTATATTCGAAAGAAGCTCCCCAATTCCCGCTTCGCAAATGGCGTATCTTATCTCCAATCTATTTCGAAATAGCTTATTTTGAAATTTGGCGGAGCGCCAAAGGGATGGTTCGAAATAGCGCGTTATTTTAAATTTGGCGGCGCGCCAAAGGGATGGTTCGAAATAGCGCGTTATTTTGAAATTTGGCGGAGCGCCAAAGGGATGGTTCAAAATAGCGCGTTATTTTAAATTTGGCGGCGCGCCAAAGGGATGGTTCGAAATAGCGCGTTATTTTGAAATTTGGCGGAGCGCCAAATTTCAAAATAACGCGCTATTCCGAGCCATCCCTTACAGTGCAAGGAGGTTTATGGGAATGGCGAAACAGCGCGGCCCTTGTTTCAAAAAATATTTCGAGCTAACTGGCGACTGGGGGTAAACACGGGGTACTTATTTCGGGATAAAATAGCCGTGCAGGGAAAGCGTGACCTCATCCTTTCCAGCAGAGGCTGGCGAGGCTAGGTAGGTTTTCAAATCAGTTCTCATGCAGGCACCTCTCTGAAGTGGGTGAAGTCTGAAAAAACGCTCGGTAGGTTCGCAGAGGGGGGTAGCACTTTGCAGGAGACGTAGGAAGGGCCAGGAAAATATTGCAAGGGGGCCTTTTCATGTATGAACTTTTACAAAAACGTGGGACTTCAACGACAGCACGTCTGCAGGTAACCCTAAAAGCTAAACTCTGCCGCAGGATAGAAGGCAGGATTTAAGACACTCAATAGCGGGATTCGGACCATTTATTACCGACAGGTATTTAAACTGCTTGGATGAAAACCGTTTCTCCTGTCACCTCCTGTCTCGGGTATTTTTTTTTTTTTGAAGTTTTTGCTGCGTTTTACAAATAGCAGAAACGGCGAGTTAAGGGGCACCATTCAAACCCTCCACCCCCACCCCATCTGTGCAAGTTGTGTGGATTGCTTGGATGGGGCTGGAGAGTCACAAAGGTTTCCTTAAATGAAAGTGTCACGCACATTGGAACAGCATGCACATACTTTCTCAGGCTTCCACCTTTATGCTACCAGCATACACGCCCGTTCAAATGCCCTCAAGTCTTATTCTACAGGAAAGATCCCCTTTCTGTTACACAAAACATGTAGCTATTCTCAGGCGCTGTCTATTTTATTCGCTAAAGTTTCTTCCCAGTGGACAACTTGTGGTCTATTTAACAATTTAATCAGGACCAGCTGCGAAATGCACATCTTCTTGGCTTTGAACCTTTGAGCGCATTAAGTCAACGTTTAATAACAGTGCAAAAAATCCCATTAATCGACCCGGACTTCTCAAGTTAACTCCTAGATTGTAGGTCTGATTATTTTCATAGCAGGAATCTGGAAGCAACAGAAGATGCATCTCTTTAGCCACTCCCCTAGCTAGTTCCTCGTTTGCTGGGGTATTTGTGTGTCAGGATGCGAGTGTCATTTTGGGTTGTGTTACTCAAGACCATTACTGGAAGAACATTTTTATTCCCCCCCCCCCTTGCAAAGCCAGAGTGGGTGAAGAGTTGTCACGGGAGTTGTGTGGAGCTAGCTGGAAAACGTGTCTCTTTCACCAACTCAGTTAGCATGAAAGATACAAAGATTGAACACCGCCTCTCTCAGATCCTGGGGCTAGGCGGATCACTACTACACCGCAATATTTGTGACTTAGGTTTGATTGTGTGGACAACGATCTTCCTCCTCCTGATCTTTTTTTTCTTTTGGCGACTCGACCTACTTCGATTTTGTGTGTGTGTGTGTGTGTGTGTGTGTGTGTGTGTGTGTGTGTGTTACTTTTCAATTTCTTTGTAAAATCGCTCTCTCCACATGCTCAGAATTGCTTCACATCTTTGTGGAGTCATATTATTTATTAGCATCAATCCCCTAATCATTGCTTGGAGAAGAGTGGTTCAAAACACCGGGAGGGAGGGGGGAGGACATAGAGGCACGCTGTAATAGAACCAAAATTGCTGGGTTGAAGCCTCCAGGAAAGGCCTCGCCAGAGAATTAGGAAACCTCAGACCAAATGGTGCCACTCTGAACACATTAAAAACCTTTAAGCATGTTGCTTGGGGGTAAAAACCCAGATCTTAGACACAAACAGCCACAAATAATAGAATCGTAGCTGTGTTTCCCTAGACTGGTCTTGTAATGGTTGAGGTTAAGTATGCCCAAACCTATTAGCAAAGGACTTTAGCAACACAATTCACGGTTTGGAATAATCAATGGTATTCTTTTCAGGAATAGATCTTTTGCGTTTTATTTGTCTTCTTAGTTCATGTGCATGTTTTAGTGAATTGAGGGCGAGATAATTTCGTGGAATGAAAAAAAATGCATCGCTCATGAAAGTAAATTAAAACAACCCATTTTGCCCTTTCATACTTTCTGCTTTATCTCATTTTTTAGTAGATAGTCATTCACCATGTATGTTAAAAGAAACCACATTTCCTAGAGAGCAGCTGAAGGGAATTACTTAGTAATAAACACATAGTGCTTTTAAAAAAGTTTGTTTGTTTTCCTAACCAGATCAAACCTAATAGTTCCAACAAAGAACTTTCCTTCTGCAAGAAAACGTTTACGTTTGTTTGTTTGTTTATTTGTTAGAAGTATTGTAGAAATGTTTGTTAATTTCTGTTCATTTGGAGGAGGTTAAGGAAGGGGGAACTTTCCATTTTTACTTTATTTTTTAACTCCTGTTTCCCCCCAATGCATTTGAAAATTATTCTTGATGTCAATACAGAGAACTGTATTTTTTTCAATGAATAGCAAACCTCTAAAATAGAGAAACATAATGAGTTTGTAGATTCCTCAGAAAAGTTCATGCATCAATCTTCAAGCCAGAAGAGAATTTGCATCATTTTTCTATCTGCCTTGGAGGCTTTCTATATTATATTGTGATGTAATTGTTTCTCTTCTTAGTTTTTAGATTTTTTTTAAACAGAAACATTTATTTAAAAAAAAGGTTCATGGGTTATTAAATGGGAAAAGCAGACCTTTCTCTAACAAATTTAATCGGGAGAACTTCTAGTTTGAGTTTTTTCAATCTGGTCCACATCAGAAGGATTAAGGCTCATAAAAGTCTCTTATTTCCTTTCAATCATTGACTCGATTCTAGCATTTTATTTTGTTCATTAATTTATAATTAAAATAATGTTGGGCAGCTACATTTTCTTTGTGATGCAAAATGATACTACAAACTATGGCTTGCAATTAAAACCGTATTAAAAATCAAAGCAGAATAAAGTCCAGTGTATGTAAAACTAAAAAAGCTTGCGAAGGCATAGAGCATACATTTAATTATTTCTTAAGAAATAAATATTTTTGCAAAAGGAAGTTTGGCTTTGAATATTTCCTTCTCCTCTTAAAATAATGTTTTCTCTCTATATAATTCCATACTTCTGTAGCTCACACAGAAAAAATAATATCCCCAACTACTTTTTTCTTAATGCCTAATCTTCCCTCTTTAAAAAAATGTACGGAAAAAATATATCAAAGCAGTAAAAACAGGCATTTTTAAAACTAGCATTCTGTGCAAAGTTTAATGTTGTCAAACTTTGAAAAGGAAAGGGTTGGGTTTTTTTTACTTTTTACAAAGTATTTCTCATGCCTGTTATTGATTGACAAGGTTATTATTATTATGAATGGATTCTCCCATTTCCCAGTCCTCTTCAAGGCCTGATGTGGATTGAGAGCCTGACCAGTTGCTTATTGACCCATGATGGCTATACAATGACCCCGCTGCCCCCAGAGTGACCCTTTGACCTCAGGAGAGCCCAGCGCAACAGAGCTGGGCTCAGATATGCAAAGTGGGCGCTTTATGGAGTTTGGGGAAGGGAGGGGGTGGAAACTGCAAGTGGGCGGGGGGCTTCGTGAGCAAAAATGTGTTTATTGTAAACACAAGGGCAGAGGGATTGTTTAAAGGAACATGCCTCCCAGAACCGCAGCTCCGTGTTGCAGGGAAATTCTGGGGTGGGGGGTCCTTAAAGCGTGTTTGTCAACACAGCGCTGGAATGGCTACATCTCAACACGGAGTGAGGCTGGGACTCTACCTGAGACATCTGCTGGGGGCCTGACGGTTATGCCCCAGCTACGGACCGAGGCGAAGCAGACCCCGAGTGTGTTCCAGTGTGTTCTGGGGTGTGTCTGGGTTTTTTTTCTACACACACACACACACACACACACACACACACGAAATGAAGCTAGAACCCTTTCATATAACTAGCTAGCTAGATATCAACAAAGAAAGAGATACAGCCTCCTTTCCTAAAGTGGGATTAATTAAATTTTGTGGGAAATAAGACTGTATTACTTATTATTGTTGTTATAAAGGGAATTATATATGAGTGTAATAAAATGTAAGGCTGAACATAACACACACCACACCACACCATACGGTACCATACCATAATATAACATACTTCCATCTTTTTATGTACATATGGATAAATAGAGAGAGAGAGATGGGGTGTATGGGGATAGATAGATAGATAGATAGATAGATAGGCTGTGTGGGGATAGATAGATAGATAGATAGATAGATAGATAGATAGATAGATAGATAGATAGATAGATAGGCTGTGTGGGGATAGATAGATAGATAGATAGATAGATAGATAGATAGATAGATAGATAGATAATGAAACTGCCCTTCCCAGAAATCCTTGGAACAGAATATATCTATCCATCTTTTAGAAACTAGGAGGTTCTGTCTTCCGCTCCCTCCCCCGCCCCCATTTAATGGAGATGCAGTTGTTTAAATAATGTTCCCCTTCCCAAAACAAATGCAGGCAGATGTGAGCTCATTTTTTACCCTAATGGCTGGATCACGGAAGACACCCCTTTGAAGAAAAAGGCTGCCAGCAGTGGGGAACGCTCGAAGCATCTGGGTTAGCTAGGTCTGTAAACCAAAGGGCAACCTGCCTTCTTTGGAAAGTGAGTTGCTGTCAGAATAGACAACACCCAGATAGCTTTTGATTTTGTCATAGGCAAGACAGCAGCAGCCGCCTATTGTTTTGATTCTCCTCCAAAACATCTGCCGTGTCAAGTTTTCTAGGGCTTGGAAGTAGCAAAAAACCGCTTGCAAAACCCTTCCCACGTTCCACAACTTCATGAGGCCTCCAGGGTTTGTCCAAACAAACTGGTGTAGATGTGTGAACACCGACACCCGCACTACATACTGGGTCCAGAGGAGAAGGATCAGATCTCTAAGATGGGGACACACAGTCAAACTCTTGGATGCACATAAGTACAGATGTGTGTGCATGTGCATGGATACAGATGTTTAAATTCAGACTCTCTCTCTTTCTGTACGGCGGAAAAGTATGGAAATACGGAAGATAAAAGATGGCCCCTTTCAGCAAGCCAGCCCTCGGGTTTTTCTTTTTAAATCCCAAATTTTTCCCTAATGTCTCTCTCTCTCCACATCTTGGGGACGTCTCCCAGAGGAGGGCTGTTATACTTGATATGGGTCTGGGGCTAAAACTGAGGAATCTGGTAATAAAATGTTATGGGCAGGCCGAGGATTCTTCTAATTTACTTTCCCCCAAATCACTCCAGTAGGTTACACTTCTGCGTGTTTGTCTCATTATTTATTATTAATTATTATTATTATTCACACAAAAACTCCCTCGCAGCTGCCAAATGGCTCTGGGCGTAGCAGGTCCTGGAAAGTCAAGGGAGAAGAAAGCACTGCTCTGGGAAGCAAAACAGGCAAAAAATATTTACGTTTCACCCCTGCATGCCATGGAAAGGTTAGCTCCATTCAGAGAATCGATCTCGTGGGCGGAGGGGGGGGGGCGCGCTTTCAGACTCCCCCTCTTCTGGCTCGGGTTGGCCTCGGCCAAAAATACCAAGCAAAGCGCCGGAGCAAACTGCGAGGCGCAGAGGAACCTCCGAGGTCCCAAAGCAACTTCCCGGAGGGATTCGAACCAACAGCGTCGAGCTGCGCCCTTCGGTCCCCAGCCCGGGGAGACTCTTTAGCCCCCGAGGCTGCAGCAAGAGCAGAGTAATGGGGGGGGGGGGCTGCAGGAAAAGGCAGCGAGGACTGCGAGCCGCCGCCCCCCCCGCCCCGCAATCTGTGCAGAGGCGGCTGTGAGCGGCGCAGATATTAACACGTGTGGGGGGGGGGGGCACGTCTGTGCCCTGCTGTCTCTGCCCTGGGTCCCCCCGCAGGGCTGCAGGGAATGTGATGGGCCCCCAGCGGCAAAACTGGCCTGCAGGGCCCAGGGCGGCTGTGGAGTCTCCCTCCTGGGAGGAGTTTACCTGCTGCTCTGCCCTTTGGGAGCGCAGCCGCGTTCAGACCCCGGCGCCGCAGTGATGCCTAATGGGGGGAGCGCCTCTTTTCCGGCAGCCTCCCAGAAAGGCGGGAGGGGTCCTCCGACCGCGGCATCAAAAGCCCGGCACATTCTGGGGGGCGGGGGAGGAGTCTCGCCCCCTGCTGCCTCTGTTGGCAGAAAAACTCAAGTCTCCAGCCCCGCTTTCAGGTCAAACCCAGGCACCGGTTCACGGCAGAGAGACTTAGAAACCTCCAGGGAGAAGGAGAGACACACGTGCGGAGGGCAGGTATCTCAGGGAGGGAACAGAGTAAAGGACAGACAGATAGAGGGGTGTATGGCAGGGGTTCCCAACCTATGGGTCGGGACCCAAATATTGGTTGCCAAGTGTCTCCCCAGGTGGCTCTGCGCTCCCTCCCCCTCTGTTTTTGAATTGTCTTGGGTCACCAAGTCTTCCTGAATTGTCAAAATGGGTCCCCATCTAGAAAAGGTTGGGAACCGCTGGTGTATGGGGGACAGATAGATAGATAGATAGATGGGTGTATGGGGGTGGATAGGTAGATAGAGGGGTGTATGGGGGTGGATAGATGGGTGTATGGGGTGGATGTATGGGGGTGGATAGATGGGTGTATGGGGATAGATAGAGGGGTGTATGGGGGTGGATGTATGGGGGTGGATAGGTAGATAGATAGATGTATGGGGGTGGATAGATGGGTGTATGGGGATAGATAGAGGGGTGTATGGGGTGGATGTATGGGGTGGATCGGTAGATAGATGGGTGTATGGAGGTGGATAGATGGGTGTATGGGGGTGGATAGGTAGATAGAGGTGTGTATGGGGGTGGATAGATGGGTGTATGGGGTGGATGTATGGGGGGTGGATAGGTAGCTAGATGGGTGTATGGGGGTGGATAGATGGGTGTATGGGGATAGATAGAGGGGTGTATGGGGGTGGATGTATGGGGGTGGATAGGTAGATAGATGAGTGTATGGGGATAGATAGATAGATAGATAGATAGATAGATAGATAGATAGATGTATGGGGGGTGGATAGATGGGTGTATGGGGATAGATAGAGGGGTGTATGGGGTGGATGTATGCGGTGGATAGGTAGATAGATGGGTGTATGGGGGTGGATAGGTAGATAGATGGGTGTATGGGGGTAGATAGATGGGTGTATGGGGCTGGATAGGTAGATAGATGGGTGTATGGGGATGGATAGGTAGATAGATGGGTGTATGGAGGTGGATAGATGGGTGTATGGGGGTGGATTGGTAGATAGGTGGGTGTATGGGGGTGGATAGGTAGATAGATGGGTGTATGGAGGTGGATAGGTGGGTGTATGGGGGTGGATAGGTAGATAGATGGGTGTATGGGGGTGGATAGGTGGGTGTATGGAGGTGGATTGGTAGATGCAAAGGAGAGGAAGCAGAATAAAGAATATGAGGGAAGCTCCCGGTTTCTCAAGGTCCCCGCACCCCGACGCGCATGGGGAGGGGGGAGCAGCAAATCACCCTGGGCCTCGGGGCACGGCCGGAGTGGGCTGAGTTCCGCGGGTGTTTCTTTGGGCGAGGTGCCCACGGGAAGGCAAACGCTGGGGATCCCTGGGCTGGAGGGGGACGATCTCGAAGGGGTTCTCAGCACAGGGGCCGCCCAAAGCGGCGCCGGCAGAGGCTGCTTGGGTCCTGGGCGAGCGTCCAGGGCAGCCCAGCTGTGCGGAGCTCCGGAGGGGGAGGCTGGGTCTCACCCGGACCCTGAACATCTTCCTCTTCCTCCCAGATCCCCACCCCCTCCCCTGCCCCCCAACAGCGGCGTTAGGCTCCCCAAGGCACCGCACAGACCCGGGGGCTCTGGAGCCGCTAAACATCCGGCAAACGGCGGCGCCGCTCCCGCTGGCCTCCCTAGGGGCTGCCTTGCACCCGAGCCTGCGGATCCCGCTCTGCGAGCTCCGAACCCGCGGCACGAGTCCAGCTCACCGGCCCCTCTCCTGAGCCCAGCCCCGGGCACAGGGGGAGAGACGCGGGAGGTTGGCGCCCCCTGCAGGGATCGGCCGGGGAGCCTCGCCCCGACCGGAGCATTTCCTTCTCCAGAAGGGCACTTGCCTCGGCTGGCCGGCAGAGGTCGCCATTCCCCAGGAAACGACCCGCAGAAGCTTTCACTCCGGCAGGGTCCCAGCCACCCTGCCCATGTATCCACCTACCCCCCAGTCACCCCACCCATCCATCCCCCCAGTCACCCCACCCATCCATCCCCCCAGTATCCACCCCCAAACACCCTGCCCATATATCCACCTACCCCCAGACACCCCACCCACCAGTCCCACCAGTCCCCCCACCCACCTATCCACCTCCAGACACCCCACCCACCTGTCCCCCCATCCACCTCACCCATCTATCCACCTACCTCCAGTCATCCCACCCATCTATCCCCTCCAGCCACCCTACCCATCTGTCCCCACACCCACCCACCTATCCACCACCAGACACTCCCCCACACCTGTCCCCCCCCAGCCACCTCACTCATCTATCCACTCCCAGACACCCCACCCATCTATCCATCTACCCCCAGACATGATGAGTATGGATGTGGATGGGTAACCAGTTAATCAGTTATCCAGTAATCATCACTCTTATTGGGGGATGCTTTCTGGGGAATGGTTAACTGGTTCCCCAGGCCGCAGCTCTCTACCAGCAGTCTGCCCCAGCACCTCCATGTGGAGGCTGGAAGCCGGGAGTCAGGAGCCAGAAGCTGGCAACCAGCTCTACCCAGGAGCTGAAAGACAGGAACTGGCAGCCAGCAGCAGCCCCAGTGCAGAGGCCAGGGACCAGCAGAGCCAGCCCCAGCTCCAGCGCAGAGCTGGGAGCAAGAGCCCCATGGGCTGGGAGGTGGGAGGATGAGATCCTGCTAGTTGGTTAACTGTTTAAACACTGGGTCAACCGAAGGTTTAACCAGTTAACTGATTAACCAGGATTCTACATCCCTACTAGGGTGTGTGGGGTTTGGGGGTTTATCCCCCTTGCCTAACACAGTTATGCCAACAGGTCTCTGTAGAGTAGACCAGGCCTCAGTCTGCACACAGCGACACCTGTAGAAAGGTGCTCATGTTGGCATTCCATACAGGAAAGGGAATAAATCCTGCTGGGTTAAGTCACCTTGATATGAGTAGCACTGCCTATAACTATAGTAGTAAAACAATCCCATCCCTAATCAACGTAATTATATTGGTACCAAAAACAGTGTGCAGATCTGCTGTGACTTACTTTATGCAAGTCTTTAACCTTTCTATGAATCAGTATTCTCGTGTAACATGGGACTAACAATACCTGATTTCCCAGGGATTTTGTGAGGTTTAATTGTGTAACGTGTGAGAGTCTGGAGGGAACTATATACAATGCCAAGTCGTGTGAAAGGTGGTCTTGAGAGTGGAAAACAAAACTGTGAACAAATGTCATGTTAATCAAAGTTGGAGTATTGTGTCCAGTTCTGGGCACCACATTTCCGGAAAGATATGGAGAAATTGGAGAAGGTCCAGAGAAGAGCAACAAGAATGATGAAAGGTCTAGAGAACATGAGCTATGAAGGAAGACTGAAAGAATTGGGCTTGTTTAGTTTGGAAAAGAGAAGATTGAGGGGGGACATGATAGCAGTTTTCGGGTATCTAAAAGGGTGTCACAAGGAGGAAGGAGAAAAATTGTTCTTCCTGGCCTCTGAGGATAGAACAAGAAGCAATGGGCTTAAACTGCAGCAAGGGAGGTTTAGGTTGGACATTAGGAAAAACTTCCTACCTGTCAGGGTGGTTAAACACTGGAATAAATTGCCTAGGGAGAGTGTGGAGGTATTTAAGAGTAGGTTAGATAAATGTCTATCAGGGATGGTCTAGACAGTACTGGGTCCTGCCATGAGGGCAGGGGACTGGACTCGATGACCTCTCGAGGTCCCTTCCAGTCCTAGTATTCTATGATTCTATGAATTTATCAGGTGTATCCTCTACTCCTTGCACACCCAAGAGTCCAAGTCTACGTCTACACTGCGAGTGTTTGGCAGAAGAGAATGTTTCATTTGCATATCTCCCACTCTCATTTGCATATCTTCTTCTAATCCTTTTTGCAAAAGAGGTTTCTGCGATAAAAAGCCCTGTGTAGATGGGGCCATTTGTCAGAAAAACCTCCTTCTGCGCAAGAGCCTATAAACCTCATTTTTTTCAGCCCAAGATATTAAAAAATAGTGATTTTGCATCTTAAAGGAGCCAGAGTCAAAAGACAGAGGACACTCAGCACTTTCTGAAAATCAGTCCCAACTCTAAGGTGTCTCAAACTCAGGACACCCAAAATCACTAATAATGTTTGAAAATCTTGGCAAATCCACATTAGTCAGAGTATTAGATGTCCATGGAAAACAGGATCAGGCCCGAAATATTTTGAACTGGAAGGATTCTTACTCAAATTAGCTAGCATCTTACTGAGCAAGTAGTAGCCTTTACCGAGATTTGTGAAGTACGCTGTTATTCAAAAAGAGCAAGGGTGTCGGAATTTGACTGTCTGTCTACTCCTAGGGGACAATATGATTCACCAGTTACAATTATCTGAGTAATAAGCTACAACCTCAGAATTTCTGATGAGTAACAGGGCGTGTAACAAGTACAGCAAAAATGTTTAACAGTACACTAAATGGACACGTTTTAAAGAATAATATTAACAGCAATTTAGATGTGTCAGTGTTAAGATAAGGTAACAGACTATCAAAAGGGGAAATAGTTACTTCCTCTGATAAGATAATTAGCACATTTTTAGTAAACCTGCTGAGCATCTGAGAATTGTGCATGCAAATGTCTCAAGATACAATGGAAAAGTTGTATTTTACTTTGCAGCTATTATTAAAAACAGCCCAGTCATCTTTTCAGGCACATATAAAAAGATGTTTGAAGCTCAAAAAAAAAAAAAAAAATCACACAAGAGTCTGCAGGGAATTCCTGGTCTCTTTTTCTTTTACATTTAACTTCATCTTTGGAGTTTTCATACATGAGGAGCCAAAAATGCATCATTCTGACGCACATTCATTCTTGGTGTAATTACACTGAAATCAGGCATATGGCACCAGGGAAGAATTTTACTTTCTTTTATTTGAATTCTTAAAAATATGTTGGTTGTAAGGAAGCAAAGTTGGGAGCACATTTGAACTTTCCTAGTTCAAGGATCATTTTGATTCCATGGTTAGTGAAACCATGGGGTGAATGGATAGATCAATATTCTAGGATCTCCGGATGGAGATAGACAACATTACATTTTGAGGCCTGGCCATAGGTGTAGTGAGAGGAAAGAGAGACAGATTAGATGACAGGTTTTGCACAACTCTGTGAAGCAAAGCTATGGGTTCCCACTCCCAGAGAGAGAACTTCACAGAACTTCTGAGACATGCCATAGGCTGGCTTGGAGCTCTCTGTCATTTAAGAAGGTGGGTGGATTGGAGTTCTTGTCATTGAGAGACACTGGTTCCCCTCTCCAGGTACACATCTAGACAAGTGACATCATCACAGGACCTAACCACATAAGCCACCACATTAGGGCTTCATGCAACTGCACATCCATCAAGAGCCGGCAATGGCCTTCTGCCATGTATACTGGCCAAACTGAACAGTCTTTGCGACAAAGGGTTAATGGACATGAATCAGATATCCGGAATGGTAAGACACAGAAACTTGTTGGGGAACGTTTTAACTTGCCCCAACACTCACCAATGGATCTAAACATGGCCATCCTCTTACAAAGTAATTTCAGGAACCAGGTAGAGAGAGAGTCTGCAGAACTGGCCTTCATATGCAAATTTGACACATTCCTCCCAGGATTTAACAAAGACATGTCTTGGATGGCCCATTATATTCAACACCCACATGACATCAAAAGTTAAGTATCCAGCACATACAGCCCACTCTGTTAGTCTCATTTAGCACGGACACATTAATTGACAGTCTTCCCCACTCTCCTCTCTTTTTCTGCTATATATTTGTACCCCGGGGCCCCTTGCTCCATATTTGTCATCTGAAAAAGTGGGTTGTGCCCACCGAAAACTCATGTTACTATCTATATTTTTTGGTTAGTCTCAGAGGCTATGTCTACATTGTGTGGGGGTTTTTTTTTTCCTGAAAAAGATATGCAAATTGCGAACCTTTTTCCACTTGTTTTTTCAGAAGAGGCTTTTCTGACATTTGGCCCGTCTACCCAGGGCCAGATGTGGGAAAAAACTCCTCTTTTGGAAGATCCCTTAATTCCTCATCAAACGAGAAATCCAGGCATGCCAAAAGAACACGCCCCACTTTTTCGGAAACTGTTCGGACCCGTTTCCTGGACCCGGCTGAGTTTTCCATGATACCTCCCAGGAAAACTGCAGTCTAGACATAGCCTAAGGCGCTACAAGACCATCTGCTGGTTTTAAAGTTGTTTTAGTTGCAGACTAACTAACAGGGCAACCTCTCTAGACTCTCCAGCTAGGGCCATTCCAGGGGTAGGCTGGTGCTGGGAAGGGGATGAATCTGGAAGCTCAACTATGGAGCTGTGTCCTCCTATAAAGCCTATACATCCGCCTTTGCCCCTCCCCACAGGCTGTCTTCTCCCCCATGGCTCGGTGCAATCGCTCAGCAAAACAGCCCCCAACCCGCATCCTCCCCCGCCCCTGCACACGGCCAGGATGTTGTCGCTCGTCTCTCAAAGCGAGACGCTGGGAACCCACGTACCAAAAAAGCCACCGATCATTTCCTGTCACTAGATTTCACAGGCTCGCCGGGTTCTCAGAAACCGAACCCCAGGAGAGGCTGTGACGCCTTGTGCATCCCCTCCCCTTTCTGCCCACTCGGGGCTCCTCGGCCTGCTTGATTTCTGCAAGCGGGTGGGGTCCTGATCTCAGGGACCCCCTGCCGCAGCAGCGGCAGGTTGAGCAGAGGCGACAGCAGCGACAGCAAGGAGGGGAGGGGAGGCCGGCTGCGAGTTTCCGCTCAGCCCCACAATCCCCTTGTAGCTGTGGAAGGGAGGAGGGTCAGCGAGAGAAAACAATTTTCTGTTTGCCAGATCTGCCCCAGCTCTTCCTCTCCGTGGCCAGGCAAAGGAGAGAGAAACCACAGAGAAAGAGAGACAAAACACATCAAAGCTCCCCTCCCACTCCCAGGGTGAAAACAACAGCTCACTACAAGAAAGAAAGAAAGAAAGAAAGAAAGAAAGAAAGAAAGAAAGAAAGAAAGAAAGAAAGAACGAAAACCGACTCAGGATCATAGGCAGATCTGCTCCTGAGAATAATCTTAAAAAAAAAAAAGTTCTGGAAGACACACTGCTCTACACAGTGATAGAGATGTAGCCCTGTTAGTCTGGTGTAGCTGAAACAAAAAACAGGACTATGCAGCACTTTAAAGACTAACAAGATGGTTTATTAGGTGATGAGCTTTTGTGGCCAGACCCACTTCCTCAGATCAAATAGTAGAAGAAAATTGGCATGACCATATATACCAAAGGGATACAATCAAAAAAATAAACACATATGAAAAGGACAAATCAAACTTCAGATCAGAGGGGGGATGAGGCGGGGAGGTAAATGTCTGTGAGCTAATGATATTAGAGGTGATAATTGGGGAAGCTATCTTTGTAATGAGTAAGATAATTAGCATCCTTGTTAAGACCTAGGTGTAAAGTGTCAAATTTAAGTATGAATGAGAGTTCAAGTCTGGTGCTAAAATGTCTTTGAAGCAGGATGCAGGTAATTAAGTCCTTGAGACAATGACCTTCCTGGTTGAAATGGCAAGAAACTTCCACTATTTGATCTGAGGAAGTGGGTCTGGCCCACGAAAGCTCATCACCTAATAAACCATCTTGTTAAGTCTTTCAAGTGCTACATGGTCCTGTTTTTTGCTCTACACAGGGTTGCAGTGAGGAAAGCAGGCGTGGGGATACCTTGTACAGGTTGTCAAGTATCGGAGGGGTAGCCCTGTTAGTCTGGATCTGCAAAAGCTACAAGGAGTCCTGTAGCACCTTATAGACTAACAGATGTATTGGAGCATAAGCTGTGACTGGCTAGCTAACTACAAAAGCAGCTGCTCCTCTCTTGGTATTCACACCTCCAGATCAGCTGCTAGAAGGGGGCCTCATCCTCCCTGATTGAATTAACCTCTTCATCTCTAGCCTGATTCTGGCCTGAATATTTATGCCTGCCTCAGGATATTTCCACTGCATGCATCTGATGAAGTGGGTCTTTGCCCATGAAAGCTTATGCTCCAATACATCTGTTAGTCTATAAGGTGCTACAGGACTCCTTGTCGCTTGTACAGGTTGAATCTCTTTAGTCCAGTATCCTCGTCCGGACCTATGCCAAACCAGAGAATTTGCTGGACAATGGGAGGTCAGTATTGTCTGGCAGCATGCCCAACTCTTCCACTGCTTACTGGGCTCTTAGAAGACATTGAGGGGTAAATTAGGGTATGTCTATACTACAGAGTTTTTTTCAGAAAAACTGCTGTTTTTCCGAAAAAACCTTCAATTATGTCCACACTGCAATTGCATTGGTTTGAAAGAAAATTGAAAGAACAGAGGGGTTTTTCCAACATTGGAAATCCTCATTCTATGAGGAAGAAGCCTTTTTCCGAAAGAACTCTTTTGGAAAAAGGCGTGTGTGGATGGGGAAGAGGGAGTTCTTTTGAGAGATGAGGAAAGAGGAAAAAGCGCAGGTTCACCGGTGGCTACTCCATCCACAGTAATCACAGCTTACATGTGAGATAGCGTCCATTCAGTGTGGACGCTATCTTTCGAAAAAGCAGATCACTTTTTCGATGCACTTTTGTAGTGTGGATGCTCTTTTTCGAAAGAAGTTTTTCCTGAAGATCTCTTCTGGAAAAGCTTCTTCCTAAAGAAACCTGCAGTTTAGACTTAGCCTTAGAGCTAAACAACAGCGCAGACCACTCAGAGCTAGGACTAGTGACTGTAAACAAACTTTATGGGAGCGAAGGGAACTTGGCCACACCCACGGTATATAGACATCCATCTAACTAAAATCATGCTGGATCATGGATGATGCTGGACCAGAAAGTGCCGGACTAAAGAGGTTCAAAACTCATCTTCCCATCCAAATAAATACATGGGCATGCATAGGTGCATAACTGCCAATGTTTGCGCACCTCCCTGCGTGACGTGTTATGAAATGCTATGGGCTCAGCTGTATGGCATAGTTGCCGCTAATTTGCACATCAGCATAAAACTTCAGATGGGAGTGGGGTGGGGAGAAAGCTGCACGAATTTAGTAACCGAAAGTTGTCCGTTTGACAGCTCTTATGTAGAAAAGATGCAGTTTAGCTACTGTTTCCTAAGTACACTGCCCTGCCAGCCTGACTCAGACATAATGTCTCAGAGGGGTGGCCGTGTTAGTCTGTAGCTTTAAAAAAAAACCTTTAAAAATGAGTGGTTCTGTAGCACCTTAAAGACTAACAAAAATATCTAGGTATAGTTTCATGAGCTTTCATGAGCACAACCCACTTCTTCAGATGAGTGAAGCAAAAGGGACAGAAATCTAGCATGGGCACAATAATTGGGAGGTTTTTTTTCTCTCCCTCTCTTCCTTCTTTTTCTGCTTTAAATTTGGGGGTTCTGTCCCTTTTGCTCTACTCATTTGAAGAAGTGCCTTGTGCCCATGAAAGTTCATGATTTTATATATATATGTTTTTTGTGTGTGATTTTCTGTAAAGGTAACCGGGGGTGTTCAGTCTTCGTGGCCCATGCCAATTTTGGCCTCTCTGCTGCACCTGCCAATTTATTATTATTATTATTATTATTATTATTATTATTAATAATAATAATTAATAATAATACTGTATTTGTTTTATTGTATTGTGCAATATTGAAGAAAATGCAGATCCTACAATATGTAGCTTCCACCACAGGTTTAATGTGAATTATCTTACTTTACACAGTCCACAATTTTGTGTATATTTTGAGGTTTGCCACACACACTCTTTCTCCCATCCAATAGTACCAACAATGTGCTAATTGATGTCCATGTGGAAACACACCTGCATGCACAATCCCTGCTTGAAAAAGATTATAATCCAAGCAACATCCAAATATACATGTTATTTCCCAGTGTATTCAATGGCCAAGATTTTCAAATGTGGTTAGTGGCTCTGGGTTGCCTCAGTTTCTTTTGGGGGTGACCAGGAATGGGCATGGTTTCCATAAAGTGTTCTGATTGTGGAAAGATGGATAGTCGGTGGAAGTTTTGCTTCCGTGGTAGCAGGATTGGGAGCTTGGTGATCAGAATGTCTGAAAATTAGTTTAAGTGCTTAAGTATGGACTTTTCAACATCTTGATCCATAAGATCTCTGGACATAGATAATAGAATCATAGGGTTGGAAAAGACCTCAGGAGTGCAATTCCCTGCTAAAAGCAGGATCAATCCCAACTAAATCACCCCAGCCAGGGCTTTGCCAAGCTGGAACTTAAAAACCTCTAAGGATGGAGATTCTTCCTCCTCCCTAGGGAACCCATCACAGAGCTTCCCCACCCTCCTAGTGGAAACGTTTTTCCTGATAACTAACCTGGACCTTGCCCACTGCAATGTGAGACCATTGCTCCTCGTTCTGCCATCTGCCACCACTGAGAGCATCCTCTCTCCATCCTCTTTGGAAGTACCACCCGCCCCCCCCCCCCCACACACACACACTTCGGGGAATGGAAGGCTGCTTGAAATAAAGGCATTTAAATCATTAATGGCATTAGAAGACATGGTAGGTGAGATGATAACTTTTACTGGACCAACTTCTATTGGTAAGAGAGACAAGGGTTCAAGCTTAGGTAGAGCTCTTCTTCCAGTCAGATAAAACCTCATCCAAATTGTATCTGTAAGATCCTGCAACCAACATGGGAACAACACTGCAACTATTAATGACATTGTTTAATGAATAATGACTTGTATTTGCCTACTGATTTTCATACAACTCTCTCAAAGACAATGTCCCCTCTAATTTTTTCATCTGTGTGTAGGATACATTTTGTTATGCGCACCAAGGCATGTGCAGATGTGCACTGAAAATAAAAACACATGCAACCAGCTGAGGAAGGCAGTAGGCGCTCTGCAAATCAATGTGGAGGCAGTTGGATTTCTCCAGGGCGGCTGCCCTAGCACTCAGCTTACAGGGAACACCGCTCAAACAGTTTTGCAAAAGGGAATCGGTATTTTACAGACTAAGAAAATGAGGCTGTGGGAGACGAAAATACTTGCCCAAGTCATTAGAATCCACCCAGAGTGATTCATGGCTCTACACACTAACCACTTGACCATGCTACAATCTTTATGAGTGATAGGAACGCAGGATCCAACCTATGCTCCACCAAGCATGAAAGCAAACCTGCTAATAAGTTATAAACATTAATGCAGAGGTCTGTCCTAGAGTACGGTTGCCTCTTATTTTGCAGTTTAAATGTTGCCAATAAAAAAAAATTGCAGGTGCTCCTAGAAAATCTGGCAATGTTGGTGAGGATTTTGCTTGTTTGGGACATGAGCAAGGAAGAGAGAAGGGCAGTGGCCCAAGAGATTTGTTTCTTGGTGGATGCGGCTGATGAAAAGCAGGGGCAAAGTTCTTGGGTTTTGCCTTTTAAAGCCCCAAACTACAAAGCCAGTTGAAGTTCCTACTCAAACAGAGACTTTGACTTTGCTGATTGCAGTCTGGGGCCCCCTTCTCCTCTGCAGTATGAGGATTTCAATGGGGAAAACAGGGTCGAGTGAAGCCAGTTAAAACTGCTCGTTACAATGGAAAGCTCACCAGATCCCCACTTTCCCTTTCGGTGGGTCAGAGAAGGCTCAGATACATGCCACTCCAGCACTGCGGCTCTGCTAACATGCTTCGCCTGCTTGGGAAGATGCATGTTATTCATTGCCAGGCACCAAAACCATTTTCTGGTGGGAGGAGAAATTACCCCTTTTCGAAACACCTACGTGTTGTCTCGCAGGTTTCTAAGCATCATTGACTGTAGGGCAGGAAGCCAAAAGTTCAGCACTGCCTGGTTGGGACAATTTAAATGAGGGAGATTTTAAAAAGAGATGAGTGTGGTTTTAAAAGTCTCACTGAAACAAAGAACCAAGTAATGTTGTTGTTAATAATAATACCTCACAGAGGCCCCCCTTCTGACATGAAGACCCCACTGTACAAACACACACTAAGAGACAGTTCCTGCCCTGAACACCTACATCGAAACAGACAAGAAAGAAAAGGAGAAAGAAAAGGGATTTGCTTAAGGCCAGACAACAGGTAAGTGTCAGAGTCCGGGATAGAGTCTGATTTTCCTGATTCCCAATGAAGTTTCAAGGCCAGTAGACAATACTTCCTCCTTGCCTAAAAAGGATGTTTACATTAATTCAAATGAGGGAAACTTGAAGAGCCGGGGGCGCTGGTAGTTTGGATCATCTTTCCTGCACGTGGGATACCACGAGACTCAAACCAATGGACAGGAAGGAGAAAATCATAGGCAGAACTTTAAGGAAGTCAGAGTAATGTCTTCATCTTACATTTAACCCCTATAGCAGGAGTATGCAAACTCTGGCCTGCAAGCCAGATCCGGTCCCTGAGGGTTAGCCCCTGCCAGGTCCCCACGGCTATGTTTACCTGCATGGCCGTCGATACTGATGATCGCAGTTCCTGTGGGCCACGGATCACCGTTTCTGGCCAATGGGAGATGTGGGAAGTGGTGTCCCGGTTCACGCTGCTACCTGCCTCTCCCATTGGCCAGGAGCGGGAATTCACGGCCAATGGGAGCTGCGATTGCCATACCTATGGTCGTGCAGTCAAAACAGCGGTGGCGGCCCACCAGAGGCTAACCCTGGCGAACCGGCGCCATATTATCGCTCACCCCGACCTACATGATAACCATCCAGTACAGTAACAAAATGGAGGGAGAGGTCACCAGCTGGGAAGGAAGTGACTTTGGGTCTAAAATGAAGAATACCCCTTTTAAGGGAGGGAAAGAGACTTCTGGAGATCTTCATGGACCTCATATACCTGTGTCCACAAAGCCCACATCGTGCCTCTTTCGTAGTGGCTGGTCCAGGCTGAGGATAAGAGTCTCCTACTGCTACCAGATAGTGGAGTTGCTCCTTTATCCTTAACAGTAGCACCTAGGAGCCCTGTTTATGGATGAAAATCCTTATTGCGCTAGATGCGGTACAAAAGCAGAACAGATAGATAGTTCCTGCCCCCGATGAGCTGTTAGCTTACGTTTTGGTGTGGCAGTTTCTGGGTTCTGTCATGGCTGCAGGTTATTACACGTCCTTTTAAAACGTGCAAGGGCTGCCTTCCTCCCCACTCTCAGCTGGTAAGGAAGCAAGCAAAATCTCAGCCAGAAGCAGCTCCTTTGAAGATGCATTTTTGCTAAATAGGGAAACTGAGTTTCTTTCCCACAAGTGGGCATGTCCTGCCCTGTTTGGTGTCAGATACATTACGATACACCTTTACCCTTGGCTTTCAACTCTGAATGGCGCTTTCATGGCCTCGGTTTACCAACATTCTCCGTAGGGGAATGGTGAAGGCGGCTGCTACTAGTGGCAATGATGGATATGCAGAAGAGCTTTAGAAAAGACTAAGACCAGCTATGTGAGTGTATTCATTACAACTCGCTAAATACATGAAGCCCAATACACCTCCGCCGTAACACTTTGCAATGTCACATAGGCCATTAGCTGAGGCTACCTCTAGACTACAAAGAAAAGTTGGAAAAAGATACGCAAGATGCGAACCGCAACTTGAGTACCTTTTTCCGCTTTTCTTTCGAAAGAGGATTTTCCGAAATTAGGTGCGTCTACACGGTGCCAAATTTCTGAAAAATCTGCTCTTTCAACACATCCCTTATGCCTCAAAAAATGAGGTTTACAGGGATGGTGAAAGAGCGCATCTGCTTTTCCAAAACATTTTTTTGGAAAAGCAGACACATTCCTTGGACACAGTATCCCGGAAAGGCATTGCAATCTAGACATAGCCTGAGCCTGCCTTAAACTCACATGTTTTTGTTAATCTAGACAGAGTTTTATGTTCTCTTGGCACATTTGGTATCAGTTACAAGCATGGATAAGAAGCTTTGGTTCTTGTGTAACTCTTTTCCCATTTTTAATTATTATATTATTATATATTTGGATTTTGAAATAAAGTAGCTGCAACATGAGTAATCTGAAAAACTATATTATAGGATGAACTTCTCTAGACTGGCACTCTGGTCCGGCACGATTTTAGTTAGCTGGATATCCACTTATCATGGGTGTGGTCAAGTTTTCTGTGCTCCCTTGTTTACAGCCACTGGTCCTGGTTCTCTATGTTCTGTGCTCTTATTTAGCTCTAATTTACCTCGAAATGTCTTCTAAGAGCCCAGTAAGCAGTGGAAGTGTTGGCCATGCTGCTAGACAATATTGACCTCCCATGGTTCAGCAAATTCTCTGGTTCAGCACCAATCAGGTCTCAAAGGTGCTGGACCAGAGAGGTTCAACCTGTAATATGCAGTTGTATTCTGACTAGTGACTCTGAATCCACAGCCTCACTGTATCTTTATGGCTTGCGTGATGAACTCATTCTACAAACAGACATTATTTTCTTTTGTAACTGCTTCCAAACTCCGAATATATTCTGCAAGTCAAGCCAGGATCATGATCCACAGAGGAAAAGACTCTGCCATTGGAACTTAGTTAAGGATTCTCTTTGCAACTCAGAAGCCGGAGTAGATGTGGCTCCCTCTTCTGCAGTTGTGTCTGCATGCGCCATTTTTACATAGCCCCTTTTCTAAGCAAACCACGTTGTAAAAACGAGTAGGGTTGCCAAGTGTCCGGTTCTGAACTGGACGGTCCAGTATTTGAGCTTTCTGTTTAGGAAACAAATTGAGAAAATATAAATGGGAAAATATAAATGTCCGGTATTTTCTAAATAACATGTAATGTAGATTGTGATGTAATGTAAAGTTTGTCCGGTATTCTTGTTGAAACCATCTGGCAACCCTAAAAACGATAGGAAATAGCAAATGCACAACATAAATGAAACATGGTCAGGCCTCAATTTTTATGGCTGATGCTTTCTCCTGATTTTGCTCAAGACACAGCTATGCTCTTTCCTTCCTGGCCTATCCTTTCCCTGCCACAGGGATTAGTTATGTAAATTGGAACTTAATCCCTTAAAGGCAAATTTGCAGTTCAAGTCCAAGTGCCAGTGAGCATGGCCAACTGGAACCAAACTCATCAGGAAACTAAGAGTGTTTTGCATTTTGCCCTCTTTCCTTACACTATAAAAGTCTCCATCAGGTTATAAAGGCAACCAACCAGATTTTTTTTCCATTTTAAACAAATTCATAACAATAGATAAAAGGAAAGAGAAATAAAAACATTCCTCGAAAAGTGAGCTAAGGCTCAGTGAATTTCCAGCAATGTGGCATACATATTGTCTGCCTCTGTGACTCTCAAAGGAATGCAATAAAAGGAAGATAGCACCCAGCAGGCGACTTCTAGGGGAGCCGTCTGCCTTCCAGCCCCTTGATGTAACGCTTGAACAGGTGCACTATAAAGGATGCTAAACTGGTGATTATTAGGGCTGTTGGAAGGGGTTTCCTCTCTGCTATCTGGTGTGAATATTTTTAAAGACACAGTATTAAGGGATACACAGGCCGTTCACACCTCTTCTAAGGGGAATACTATGTTTGCACAAAAAAAAAAAATCAGTTTAAAAGATATTGGTTCTGATTTGTGGCACTGTATTTGTCAGGAATACGTCTTGTGAAATCAATGGGGGTAATTCAGGTGTATGTCCGTGAGTGGAGAATCAGGATCACTGGATTGCATTTCATATTGGCTATTTTTCTCAGCAACTTCAGCAACTGGACTGACTTCAGAAAAAACAGCTGAATGTCTAGCCACTCAAGTTTGTATAACAGGCTGCAAAAAGTTTTTAGGCGTGTCTCTCTTGAGATAAAATTTTTTTCTTCTTCTTCTCTGAAGTTGCTGAGCTTCCAAGATTATCTATCCTTAGGACTTGGCAAGCAAACAAAGACAAAATAATGAGCAAAAATCCCAGGCAGTTCAGCGAATTCCTAGTTAAACTTCTAGCCAAGAGGCAACATTCTCTTATTCAGATGTAATTTACATGATTTATTTTAAAAATCAAATAACAACGGAGATGTACAGAAAGGAAAGTATGTTTAATGCCAACTACCCAACTGTTAAAGCCAATTAGACTCTACCTAAAGCAGTTCAGGGCTCTGCTCTCTAAAATACTGTACTTGCTTCTATTCCAGTCTACTTTTTAGTGCTTTACCTGCTGGGCAGGACCGTGTGGCATAGTGGGCACTGGGTTGGGTGTCTAAAGACCTGGTTCTGAGCTATCATATGACTAAAGAAAGCTATTCCTGCTTTCAGTTTCCCTGCCCTCCTTTTGGCTATGCAAATTGTAGTATCTTCAAGGCAGTCGGTGTCTCTCACTGTAGGTTTGCACATAATAGGGCCCTATTCTTCATTTGGCACATCTAGGTTAGGGATGTAAAATCCCCTTTAAATTGGCTATCAGTTAAACATATTGTTTAACCAGTTAAATGATTAAACGGGGGGGGAGGGGGCTCCAGTCAGCTGGAGCAGCCCCCCCTTGCCTGCTGCTGGGCTGGAGGTCCCAGGCAACCCCAAGGCAGGGGCTGCGCCCATGTCACAGCTGGAGCAGCACCCGCCTGTGGGACGTGCGGCAGGCAGGGTCTGCGCTTGAAAAGCCCCTGTCTGCAGTGCCCCTCCCTTCCATGGGGCTGGAGCAACCCTCTGCCCCTAGCAGGCTAGGAGCTGCTCCAGCCCCACTGGTTAACCAGTTAACTGGTTCAGCCTTCACACCACTACTGCAGGTGTTCTTGTAACATTCAGTAGCACCTCGGTAGGATGAACACTTTGGGAAGGGAGGCTGTTTACAACTCCGAAACGTTCGTAACTCTGAACAAAATGATAGGGTGGCTCTTTCCAACACCTCTGATGTTGGTAACGCCTGAGGTTCTACGGGAATAACAATCTAACCCAGAAAGCTTCTCCCCTTAGACCAGGGGTGGGGAACCTTAGGCCCGGGAGTTGGATGCAACCCCGACTTGCCTGAATCCAGCTCCCTATGTCTCAGGGATCCCCCCTGCATTGGGGAGCCCACGCTGGCCTCCAACCCCCCTGCTACCCACCCACAGGGCTGGAGCACACAAAAATCTACTCACCTGCTCCCACCCCCAGGCTCTGGTGTGCAAGGGGAATGTGAGGAGGGGTCTTTTTCCTTCTCATTCAGGGGCTTCTCACTTTGCTTCTCACCTGTGTGTGGCCCCCACTGATTTTACTGAGGGTCAGCGGCCCCCCAACCCAAAAAGGTTCCCCACCCCTGCCTTAGAGGATGCTTTTCCGGCTACAATTTTAGTGTGCCACCTGCTCTGTGTCTTTGAAACTCAAAGGGTCCCTTTTCCTCCCGGCCCCCCCGGAAAGATGCCTTTATTAACAAAGTACTCCACTTAGGAAGGAACAATTAGTTTCACACATACAGAATGGGAAGCACACATACAGAATGGGAAGCGACGGTCTGGGAAGGAGTACAGCAGAAAGGGATCTAGGGGTTATAGTGGACCACAAGTCAAATATGAGTCAGCAGTGTGATGCTGTTGCAAAGAAAGCAAAGATGATTCTGGGATGTATTAACAGGTGTGTTGTGAGCAAGACAGGAGAAGTCATTCTTCCGCTCTATTCTGCGCTGGTTAGGCCTCAGTTGGAGTATTGTGTCCAGTTCTGGGCACCGCAGTTCAAGAAAGATGTGGAGAAATTGGAGAGGGTCCAGAGAAGAGCAAGGAGAATGATTAATGGTCTAGAGAACATGAGCTACTAGGGAAGGCTGAAATAATTGGGTTTGTTTAGTGTAGAAAAGAGAAGACTGAGGGGGGACATGATAGCAGTTTTCAGGTATCTAAAAGTGTCATAAGGAGGAGGGCGAAAACTTGTTCGTCTTGGCCTCTAAGGATAGAACAAGAAGCAATGGGCTTAAACCGCAGCAAGGGAGGTTTAGGTTGGACATTAGGAAAAAGTTCCTAACTGTCAGGGTGGTCAAACACTGGAATAAATTGCCCAGGGAGGTTGTGGAATCCCCATCTCTGGAGATATTTAAGAGTAGGTTAGATAAATGTCTATCAGGGATGATCTAGACAGTATTGGGTCCTGCCATGAGGGCAGGGGACTGGACTCGATGACCTCTCGAGGTCCCTTCCAGTCCTAGTATTCTATGGTTTTCTGATTAACAGGTGCTCCAGGGGTTAAATGAATACCCCTCGCTGTTTTGAAGAGCCAGGTCGCACCAGACGGTGGCGCTGGCGGTGCCCTTATTTGTCAAGGCGGAATGGCACCGCTCATAGGATTGGGGGAATGGTTCTAGTTGATCGCTCCGCAGAGATCCAAACCGGGCTGGGGTGGGCTTTGCGCGCACACGGCGCGGCGCCCGGAGATTCCTGCTCCGTTTGCAAGGGGAAAGAAGCGACCGGGAGGCAGGGGGGCGAAGGGGGAGGCAAGAAAAGAAAAGAAAAAAGGCAAAAAGCTCCCTACCCAGCCATGCTGCCGTCCCTGAACCTAAGACTTTACAGCGCTTGCTAAGCTACGTAGCCATGATTGCTGTGTAGACCGGAGCGCTTGTGTGTGTGTGTGCGTGCGTGTGCATGAGTGTGTGGATGGGAATGGGCCCCCTGAGCCCTTAGGCAGCGCCTGCTGCGCGGACAGCCCCCTGGCCGGACAATGTGGCTTCGCACGGGGGTTCGCGGCCCCCTGCCGCCGCCGGGGGAGGCGGTGTGAAGGCGGCGTGGCCCGAGAGGCAGCCGGAGCTGCGCGGAGCGGAGGAGGAGCAGGAGCAGGAGCGCGCCGGCGGCGGGGCGGGGGGAGGCGAGTCCTCATGGAAGGATGAAGGAGATGGTGGGAGGGTGCTGTGTTTGCTCTGACGAGAGAGGCTGGGCAGAGAACCCGCTGGTGTACTGCGATGGGCACGGCTGCAGCGTGGCGGTGCACCAAGGTAAGGCAGGGCGGACCCCCGGGGCGCAGGCGGGGGAGAAGGGGAAACCCAGATTGCAAGTCCCCCTCCCGGCTCACACCGGCCCTGGGAAGCCCGGGGCGGGGGGGAATGGTGGGGAGAGGGGAAAAAAAGGGTGCATGGGGGGGGCGCTTTGTTTACCCCTATTGTTCCAATAACGGTACGGTGGATGGCCCCGCTCCAAGGCAGGGCACCGTGCCCAGGTGGCGCGCACAGCCCCGTGGGGCCCGCGGGCTGTGCCTAGTGGGGTGCGGCGGAAGGGGTGCAATGATGTTTTTTGGGGGGGGTGTCGCTCAGTTGGGGGGGGCTCGCCCCGCGGGTTGCAAGCGGGGGTGGGCAGCCGCGCACAGCGGGGGGGCGGCCCGGGGGTTTTTAGTCATGGGGACCGGGACTAGGGGAAACTCCGGGAGTCCTTATCGGCGAGCAGTGACCTCTGGGGCGGGCAGCGGTTCCCGGCTTCCTTCCGGAGGGCGGTGTGTTTATTATTAGCGGCCGGGGCGCTTAGGGAAAGTGCGCGGAGGGGGGGGGGTGTGATGGGCTGTGCAGACCCCCGGTGGGGGGTGGCGGGGGGGGCTTGCAGGTGACAGGCGGGGAAGGGACCGGGGCGGCGCTAGCGAATTATTAACGTGGGGGAGGATTGCGAGGGAGTGAAAACACCTCGCCGGGCAAGTGTTTGCTCTGCTGCACATGGTGGCTTATTAATGCACCTCCGGGTGGAATTAACCCTTCCAGGGGCAGCACCGGACTTGCTCACAGGCCGGGTCCTGCGCGGGAGGCAGCCCTACTTACAACCCCTCCTCCCAACCCCAGAAGGATCTGTCTGTCTGCCCCCATACACCCCCCTCTGTCTGTCTGTCTGTCTGTCTGTCTATCTATCTATCTATCTATCTATCTATCCCCATACATCTGTCTGCCTATCCCTATACACCCCCTCTGTCTGTCTGTCTGTCTGTTCCCATACACTCCTATCTATCTATCTATCCATCTGTCTGTCTGTCCGTCCCCATACACCCCCCTGTATCTATCTATCTATCTATCTATCTATCTATCTATCTATCTATCTATCCCCATACATCTGTCTGTCTGCCTATCCCTATACACCCCCTCTGTCTGTCTGTCTGTCTGTTCCCATACACTCCTATCTATCTATCCATCTGTCTGTCTGTCCGTCCCCATACACCCCCCTGTATCTATCTGTCTGTCTGTCTGTCCCTATACACCCCCTCTGTCTGTCTGTCTACCTCCATACACCCCCTCTATCTGTCTGTCCCCATACACTCCTATCTATCTATCTATCTATCTATCTATCTATCTATCTATCTATCTATCTATCTATCTATCTATCTATCTATCTATCTATCTATCTCCATACACCCCCCTCTGTCTGTCTGTCCATCCCCATACATCCCATCCGTCTGTCTATCCATCCATCCCCATACTCTTTCTCTCTCTCTCTCTCTCTCTCTCTAACCCTGTACAGCCCCCATAACAACTAGCTGGGTGAAAGCAGACAATCACGGCACTCTGCCATGAACTCACACAGTAAGATGAAAAAAAGACAGAAACAGCCTGTCACCCATGGGCAACCAGTTCTCCCAAACCGATCACTCTGTACCTGAACATTTAGTTCTTATCTTCCAAGGAAATCTGCCTAGCACTTTCTCAACAGCCAAGCCTGGAAACTTAAATTCATAACTCTGGTGGACCCTAAAAATAATGGACGGAGGAAAGATGTGACTTTATGATTCATAACAACAATAGCCCTTCTTTGAGCCAAAGCATCAGAGGTGACGACTGCTCACTTCACCTTGACTGCTCTCCTCCGTCACATGTTAATGCTTTATCTCTTCCACCTTATATTTAGCTGTGACACTGTGGGTACCTTTCCCAGCACTGAAAAGCACCATGTAAGCCCTAATTCTTGTCTCTCTCACCAACAGAAGTTGGTAGAATCTTGCAAATCCGCAGATATCTGCTTTATATCCGCAGGTATCCACACCACGGATGTGGATAGCCACAGCTTATTTTTACAGCTATGGGTATAAATTTTTCATCTTGAAACCTGCACATTGAGAATATCCACTTTATATCCGCGGGTATCTGCATCCGCGGATGTAGATGTGGATCTCCATGAATCATTTTTGCAGATGCAGGCACCAATTTCATATCCACATAGGGCTCTAGGAGTTGGTCCGATAAAAGATACTGCTTCACTCACTTGGTTTCTCTGTTTCTCTGTGTTTATCATACATCAGCCAATATCCATAATCTAATACACCATTATCATACATCAGCCAATATCTCTCTTCTTGCCCAATATTTCTTTCTCTCTAGACTTTCTTATATGGGTTGCAGTGGTTGGGAGGTTGGGCATTCTTCTGTGGCTTATATGTCATGACGACACCTATCATAAGAGGTCCCTTGTAATCAGGCAAGCAAAGAGGAGTTGCACAGAGGAAGCGGAGTTTGCAGGGGAACTCTGCTCACAAACAGATGCTGAGCCTCCTGTCATAAAACAGTTTATTCCAGGATGCGTCTAATGGTCTGTTGGCATGTAGCTGGTCCCTCTGTACTGACACTGGTGTGTTGCTTTAATGTCCTTGGTGTGACTCTTCTACGTCCCATTTTTGTAATACCGGAAACTTGAAGATATTTTGTATTCAGAATGGGAGGGGAAAGGAGCATTGGTGTTTGTGCTCCCCAAACCTGAAAATTAATGCATATGCTTTTATTTAGGTAACTAGGAATCAGTTTCCCCTTTTACGAGTGCTTTATGATTCTGAGGTGTCTTTGTTTACAATCCAGGGCAATTATATTGGGATAGTACATGTTTACTACTTGCTGCAGGGATAGCAGAGCAGGCATAGAATGTTGTTTAGAGAGGGCTACTAAAACACTTTTTAGTTGATCAAAGTCTGAGTCATAAAGTGGTGTATAACGTATCATATAGTCTAGATATTTAGATTTGGAAGATTTGCCTTCTTCAGGTTATAATAATTTTGTGGGACATCCTCTTTGATATCCAGAAATGTTGCCACCCTTCCTTCTTATACTACCTGTGTTCACAGCATTGGGATATGATTTTGGCAGACTTTACATTTCTCTTCAGAATAAAAGTTGCTTTGTTGATTCAACTCTGTGCTTTTTCTTCACCTGCAAAGGCAAAGCATGTTTAGCTTTGGACTGCCTGAATAAAAATAGAGCCAAAAATGAGCTTACTCTAAAGCTTCACATAAGAGCTGGTGAAAAAATGGAATGCATTTTTTGTGAACATTTTCATTAAAAAATTCCTTTTTTCTGTTATTCAAAATTGCATTTTTTTTCAACAAAAGTCTCATAAAAATGCAAATTAAGAGGATTTTCAATGCTGGTTCATGGTTGGTGTATGTTTTCTTTCTTCTTCCCTTTTCCTCCAAGCAACAGGCAGGGAAACTAATAATGTTTTCAGCTGAGCACATGTGCCTCTGGGCGTATGCCTATTGCTAAAGATGGACCCAAGACACTTCTTTGTCACTGCTTTTATATAGTTTCCATTTTCTTATGTGTCTGTCTTGGCTCAGCCGGGAGTGAGCCAGCCTTAAGTTTAACTGCACTGCCCGCTTTTTTCCCCCGGCTCACATAAAATCTCAGGCATTAGAGTAGCAGAGAAAACTTACGATGGTCCTATCCTGTGTCTGTCTCCAGGGAACGTCTCACAAGAGGGCTTCCAGCGTTATATTTTCAGACGCTTTGTCCAACCTAGTTTCAATGTCTCACATGATGGGGACTCCATTCCAACTGTCAGCTCAGCTTTGAAGATTGTGTAAGAAGGCTGAAATTTGTTCTTTGCTGACGGGTCCCTCAACCTTAGCTGACGCATGAATGACCCCTCTCCCTGTCTTTGCTTTGCTTCCGTTGCTTTAAAACTACCTGCCTCCTTCCAGAGTCAGCAACACTCTCTTAAAATCCAGCCAGGACAACCCTTGATCAGAGAGAGAGTTTGCTGCTGAAGGAGGTAAGGTGACCTCAAGAGACCGCCAGTCCTCTGAAAGGATTGTAAGGGCCAGGATGTTGCGTTGTCCTATGGCAGAAGAGAAACAGGTTGGTTATAAAGGAAAGAGCTTCCCTTGATACAGAGGAAACTGGAGTAAAATCCTGTTTAATCAGTTAACCAGTTAAAAGTGTTTAACTGCTTAACTGGGATGCCACCGGTGGGGGGCAGATCCACCCCGGCTGAGCCGCTAGTTAACCAGTTTCCCATAAACATCACCTATAAGGATTATCCTTACCGGTTAGCTGGTTAACCATTACATCCCCAAGCTGGAGACGATCAAAGATGCTGGGAGAGCGAAGACTGGGGAAGACTTCAGTAAGAGTAGGGTCAAATGTGAACTGTGTGGAAGATTTTTCTGAATGAGAGCTGGAGGCTGTTACTTTCAAGTGGCACTTTTTTCTCCACATGGGTCCAAAATAGCCCAGATTTGGTGACCTTCCTGGCATGCTGACAAGGTCATCGGTTTGACAGGGTTTTCGGCATGGGCTAAGGGAATGTGTCTTACAGTGATGCAGAGGTGAAAAGGAGAGGCTGTAGCCATGTGGCAAAGTTCCTGGCAAAATGTTTGCTTTAAGGCTGCGGCAATTTTACTGTACTGTCAATAATGGTAAGGGCACCTAGAGCCACGGATAGGAGTCTTTTTAATTATTTAAAGTCTAAATCAAGTGGCACCTGGTGGATTTGAAATTGGCTGGGGATTGTGCACTCCTTTTAGGCCAGATTTTCCAAGGAGCTCAGCTCTCCTTGAGGCCTGATTTCTTTTGGAAGGGTTTGGCTGCTGCTGACCTCTTCTGAAAGTCTAGTCCCAGCGGGAGCTGCTGGGTGCTGAGCACAGTGGAAAAGTTGGCCGTCACTTATTGAAGTGCTGAGCTTGGCTGCAGATCCGGCCCCAGTGATGGATCTAAGGACAACATTCCCTGCCTTTATAGTGCTGCCCTGCAAGCTAGAGATAAGTGTGTACGAGACAGCTGGTATGGGCCTGTGGCAAGGCCTTAGGACTGAGAGCCAGACGATCCTGGCTTCTATTTGTGTTTGCTGCCTTGTGCTTGTGTTTCTGAGTGAAACACTGTTGCCTGTTATGCTGCAGGCCAGACTACAACTAGATGATCTAATGGTCCGTTTGGGCCTTCAGTCCGGCCCTCTTTTCCCAATGCGCTAGGGTCTGCCGGTCTGACCAGGCCCAGAGGATGTTCTATCACAGATTTGCGGGGGTGGGGAAGAGAGGTGGGTGTATTGTGTTGTCTGCTGGAAGAGTCGGGTGGATAAGCTGCTGTTTCATTTTAATTTTTGCTCTTGTGATTTAAGTCTGGCTGCCTACAGCACTGGAGAGGCTCCCCTCTTTTTTGTTTTTGTATCAATCCGAATGATTTAAACGAACCATGAAAAAGTCGAATTAATCTTCTGTTTCCCCCTCCCAGCTTGCTATGGAATTGTCCAGGTGCCCACCGGACCCTGGTTCTGCCGAAAATGTGAATCCCAAGAGCGAGCCGCCAGGGTGGTGAGTACGAGTCACACCTGTCCTTACGCGGAGTAGATTATGCTGGTTCCCCTGTACTCCACTGGAGTAGGGACTGGAACTCAAGAAATGTGGGTTCTCATCCCAGCTCTGCAGATAACCTTAGCCAAGTCATTCAAATGCTCTTCCTCCTACTCAAGCTGAATAGGATTTGAGTGCCTAACTCCCTTTGCAGTTTCTTGTCTGATTTAAATCAATCCCACCTGTGTAGACAAGGCCTGAATCAAGATAAGCCAGGTTTAAATCAATTTAGGAGTGCCTACCCAGCCTCGTGCACTGGTTTACTGGCATTATTCTATGCAACAGCTTTAGTTAAACTAATGTGGACAAACCGTGGCTCAGTATCAGTACGGTACCTGGCACTGTAGGGACTCCAGTATCATCCAGGAATTGTAGGGGTCCTGACAACACAATTATAGCTGTTTTACAGATGGGCACACAGAAGCAAAGTGAGCTGGCAAATATTTTGGGGGAGGGATAGCTCAGTAGTTTGAGCATTGGCCTGCTAAACCCAGGATTATGAGTTCAATCCTTGCAGAGGCCATTTAGCAATTTGGGGCAACAATTTGTCAGGGATAGTACTTGGTTCTGCTGTGAAGGCAGGGGACTGGACTCAATGACCTTTCAAGGTCCCTTCCAGTTCTAGGAGATAGGCAATCTCCATTAATTTAAGTATGTGGAAGAGTCAGGAATAGAACCCAGGTTTCCTGGAGTCAATACTATCAGTAGATCCAGCTCTGTTAGAGCTAGGGCTGCAAACCAGACCTGACTCCCAGTATGTCTACACTGTGCAGCTATTTCAGGATACCAGAGGTATTCCGAAATAGCTATCCCGTGTCTTAACAAGCCGTCCATTATTTTGAAATATTTTTTGAAATAACAAGCATGCTTTTTCGGCATCCCTGTAACCCTCATTCCACGAGGGTTAAGGGATGTCTCGAAATAGCGTGTTATTTCGAAATTTGGCACCCTTAGATGTGCTGAATTTCAAAATAACCTATGTCAAAATAAAATCGAAATAAGATACACAATTTGCATAGCGCAAATTGCATATCTTATTTCAAGTTGACGGTGCTGCGTAGACCCCCTCGCCCGCAGAAACACCCCTTCTCTAACCCTTTGAGAAATGCTGCTTTTATCTACGCTATGGTAAAGGGTATGGAATATGCCTGAAGGTGGCTTTATCTCATGCAAACAGTTTCTTAACAGAGGGTCAGGACAGGAATGGTAATCTGGATTTCACGCCCCTCCTCCCCCTCACTGGTGCAGAGGGAAAGGCATTGTGCTGTGTTTGTTAGAATGAAAACAGTGTCTAAGCTGAGAGAATATGCATGCACATGCAAGTCCTCCTCGGGGGGGGGCCCCTCACCTGTGTGCCTTGCGAGGGCTGCAATGTTTCAGCGGGAGAATACGCCCCTTAGTCTGTCTTCAAGGTAGCAGAAGAACAAGGACCCTGCAGGTGGTTCCTCTTTTAACTCCCCATCAGTGAAATCTGTTGGACAGTGCACGGTGGGCTTCCGTCATGCCATTCATGTGTGTGACATGCAGTTCTGGATAGCGATAATCTTACTTCCTAAGAAGAGCTGGGCGTGACTGCCTAGCTAAATCTCTTACCTTCCACGGGAGACACCACAGTCCTAGCAACAGATACACAGATGGGTAAATAACTAGCAAGAGTCCAGTCCTTTGATGTAGGAAGTCAGGCATCTGATGGTCAGGGGCGCAGCTCTCGGTTGTGAGATGTAGGCCAAGCTCTGACACCTGTTTACTATGTGGCTTTGTATATAATGTTCCCTGTCTTTTTTTTCCATCCATGTGCAGAATAAATTTTTATGTGCACCATGGTATGTGTGGAGTGCACTACCAGTAGGAAAAAAAATCTAGCTGTAGGCACTCTGCTAATCATCTGGGTGGCATTTGAATCTCCCCTTAGTGGCCGCACAAGTGCACAGCTTACAGAGAGTGCTGCTTGTACGCCATCACACAGTGGATTGCATAGTAGAAGACATAGATTTGGTTCCTGGCTCTGCCATTGTCTGACAGCTTTGCTCTGCCCTAGTTTCCTCCTCCTGAAGAGGAACATTATCTGCCACTGGGTAGTGGTTGCAAAATGGTGCTGTAGAAGTTCAAGGTGTCCTTGGTATCCCAGCAGTAGGATCCGTCGGGCACATCCTGCAGTGACTGGCTCTGAGCAAATGCCACTGAGAAATAACAGCCAGTCTCTAAGAAGGTTTTGCACTTACATAGCTCTCACCATATGAGAATCTCTAACCATTAGGTTACACTCCCCTCTCTAAACTAAAATGAAAATCTGGGAGTCTGAACCTCTAGGTCCCCCTGCTCTAGTATTTAGGCTCTGGTCCTTTCACAGAGCTGGAAGGAGAGCCCAGGAGACGAGATTAGATCATGTTGGTTGTACGTAAGGACCTAAGGACCCTTAATCCTTGCTCAGAACCCTTCCTCAAATTCACAGGTCCCTAAAGGATGCTGTGAACATTAGTGTGCTTACAGTAAGCAACTGAAAGCCGATTCCACTTTGTAATCAAATTGTCTGGGAAACCCAGTAAGCTGCAATCGCCCGGAGGGCAGCTTTAGCTATCCTTAAGAAGCAGGGCTAATAAAAGTCTTGTGGGGTTCTGTTAACCTCTCTTGTTATGATCAGAGCTTTGCTAATCGCAGGGTGGGAGAGGCACTTTGATCTGAAGGTTGGAGGGGAGAGTGTAGAGGCCTTTTCAAATGCAAATTTCTTACTATAGGGCTGCAGTTAACTCTGTTCTCTCTGGGTTTGCTGGGGTTTCCATGTGGATCATGGGATCCTAGCTCAGTCAGCAGCCGTATGTGTGCGGCCATGACTATTCATATACCAAACGAATAGTCACTGTCTTTCATTCTTCGGGCCAAGAGGGCGTAAGTTCCTGATGGGCTCTGCCATTTCCCCCCCCGTGTTTCTTATTATTTTTAATACTGTGTAGCACTGGTGGAAGGGGCCAGTCTGACAATCCATGAGACTCGAGTCTCCCGGTTATCTAGAGGGCAGATACAGCTTAGGCCAGGAGATCCGAAGCACCCAAACAATTTCTCAAGCTAGGTACACTGTGTTTATTAATATGTGAGTGGCAGGAGAGATCAGAGACCAGAGTTCTGTAATCGTAGCTATGCAAACACAGATACAACATGTGAGTTTTGCACACAAAAGTTCATGATACTATATATATATATTGGTCCCTGAGAGCATGTCTACACTAGGAAATTATTTCGAAATAACTTATTTTGAAATAATAACTCCTGCAACAGCGGTTTCAAAATACCATGTCCACACTACAGGGAAGCCTCGAAATTAGTCTGAGGCAGGCTCCCTTAATTTGAACGCGCTACCTCGACTTAGAACCCGAGGAAGCACTGGGGGATAACTACTTTGAATGACTCTGGGGAGTAGTTATTTCGAAATAGCAGCAGCGGAGCGTCCACACCACCGCTATTTCAAAATAACTATTTCAAAATTAGCGATATTCCTTGGGGAAAGCAGGAGTTATTATTTCTTAATAACCAACCCCTTATGTTGAAATAACAGGTTTGGTAGTGTGGACGCTCCGCTTGTTATTTCGAAATAAGGGGAGGTTTTTTTCAAAATAACTCTCTAGTGCAGACCAGGGCTAAGGTGCTACAGGACTACTTGTTTTTAAAAGTGTCAGAGGGGTAGCGGTGTGAGTCTGTAACTGAAAAAAACTTTAAAAAACAACCAATACCCCTGCAGCACCGTTTTTTAAGTTGTTTTTAAAATTACAGACTCACACAGCTACCCCTCTGAGCGTACATCTAGACTGCAGAGTTTTTCCGGAATACCAGAGGTATCCCGGAAAAACTCTGCTGTGTCCAAGGAACATGTCTGCTCTTCTGAACATTTTTTTTTTTACGAGGAAGAAGGGATGTTCCGAAAAAGGTTTTTTTCCCAACATTTGGCCCAGTGTAGACAGGCTAAATGTCGGAAAAGCCTCTTCCGAAAAAAGGAGCAGATAAAGATACGCAAATTGAGGTTCACAATTTGCGTATCTTTTTGCAGAAGAACTTTGTAGTCTAGGCACAGCCTGAGATAGGTACAAGATGGTTACAGGGCAGTGCCTCTGCCACCCACGACTCTGTGGGAGCCAAGCACGGCCCCCCCCTGTAGGGACAGGCCACCCCACCCTAACAGGTGGTGGGCAGCCCCAGCAGGAACATGGGGGATGTCAGGCAGCACACCGTCCCAGCCCCAGCAGTGGGGAGAGGGAGCGCAGGTGATGTGTGATCCCTGCCTTCCTCGGAGCAAGGGGAGGGTGCACCCCTGGAGGGCACGTGGCGGGTGCCCCCCCCCCAGCCTCGGTGCACAGGTGGCACCTGGCCCCAGCCTTCCCAACCCCAGGAGGGCTGGTGGCATGGAGACTAGAGTGACACAATGAAGGGGGACAGGGGCTGGCGGTGGACTGTGGGCAGGGCCAGGTTGGCATTTGGGAAGGCAATGCCTTCCCCTGCCTCTTCTACCCATCGCCCATATTACAGTGTGAGAGTGTGGCTCTCCAATCCTGTGCATCTTCTGCAGTCATTTCCCCCCAGGCCGGGTGGGGGGGGGGGGTGGAACCTTATCACATCAGAGTGGGAGGGTCGGACGCCCAGCTCGCATGGGTGCAGCGTGATTTCCAGACTCATCCTCCGCGCAGCACACTGTGCATGTCCCACCAGCACATCCGCACGGCGGCTAACACCCCCGCGTGGAAGAGAACTCGAGCCTAGGGGCAGAGAGGAGTAGCTCTCCACGGCCCTTTGGACTACAGTGGGTTGGGCTGAGAAGGCCGGTAAGGGAGCAATTGTTGCTTCATGGGATGGTGATTTGTCTGAGGTGGGACACCATCCCACTGGGGAGTGGACTCGCTAGAGATTGTGACACACAGCAAACCCAAACATGGGTCCTGCATCCATTAGTGTCCATTCCACTACCCCCCGCCCCAATTCGCATGGATGACCCTGCAATCCATAGCTGGGCAAGTTTCAGAAGTGTAGCTGTTTCAGCAAAAACAAGAAGCCATGGGGCACCTTAAAGTCTAAGGCCTTGTCTATACTGAACAAAATGCCATTGCTGTGATCAACCTTCTGGAGTTTGATTTAGCGAGTCTACTTAAGACTCGCTAAATCAAACTCCAAGAGCACCCCTGCTTTTCCAGGGAGTAAGGGAAGCTAACGGGAGTGTTTATTCCCATCAGCCTCCTGCTGTAGGGATACCACCAAGCCGACTCCAGCTGTGTATTCTACATAGCTGGATTTGTGTACCTTAAGCTGAGCCTAGCATAGGCCTGGCCTAACAAATGTGTTTGAGCATAAGCTTTTGTGGGCTGGAGCTCACTTTGTCAGATGGATGTGTAATGCAGACAGGTGGAACCACACCTGGGACCTCTGGAGCTAAGTGCATGAGCCGCTACTGCTTGAGCTAAGAGCTTTCAGTTAAAGCAGCGTGCACTCTTTCTTTCTCTCTGTATGTGGGCTAAGTGCCACTATGTCGAACATACACCACACCCAGCAGGTGTGTGGGTTACACATGCTCCCGCCCACGAGAGCTTGTGCCTAAATACATTTGTTAGCCTTTGAGGTGCCACAGGACTCCTCATTGTTTTTACAGCTGGTCGGAAATTTTCCACTGAAACCTTTTTTTGACAGAAGATGACAAAATGGACATTTTTGCAACAACAACAAGAAAGGTCAGGTTTTTCTTGAAAAATTTGGAGAGTTGGGCTTTTCATCCCAAACCCCAAAATTTTTAAATAAAACATCAACAATAGAAAATGCAATTTGTTTGCATTTCATTTGTTTGTGGGAGGAAAAACAAGTCATTTGTCTCCTGCAATTTCTTTTTGAAAACATCAGAGTGAAGTTGGAAGGCAGGTTTGCTAGCATCAGACACACTCCTGGGAATTCCTGTTTGCCATCATGGCCCGATTAACATTTTGTGGGCCTGGTGCCAAATCTATTCTCAGCCACTACCGAGTGTCGGCCTGGTATGGCGGTGTTATAGTGAGTCTCAGAAGCATTTTTCATTTTGATCACACACTTCTGCAAGGTTGTATGAACTGCTATACACAGTTTCCTCAGCCCCGAGGTTTTTCTCATTGACATGTACACTCACCTGGGTTTACCAGTGTCTGCAGTGAGCAGAAATTTCATAGTGATCACATTTATCTCCTTCCATACCCAGACATGCTATACCCATGTCTCCCAGGCCACCCTATTTCATCAGTCACTGTATGTGGTCCAGGTCTCAGCTCAATAAAGTTCCACAGTACGCAACTATCTTATCCTTTTGGACAAATCCCTACCCCAGGAAAGTGGAACAATTTTCAGTTTGTGTGATTGGAGGATCCATAGTGTATGACTGTCCCACATAATGAGGCAAAGTTGAGGTGCTTTTGTTAGTTTTTTGTTCCACTCTGTGCGGAAATCACCAGTGCATTGTTACTGTCTTCTTTTTAAAAGAAAAAACCCCCTCTAAAAACCCCACAAAGCCTGGTAATGGCGGTTGAAAATCGAAACTCCAGTCCCAGTTAGCACTGTGACGATGCCAGCTCAATTTTATCCTACTTTTTCTACAACAGATTAGTGTGGATCAGTATTTGATTCTGGAGAAATAGGTACAACAGCAGCCCAAATTAACCTGGAGCACTCCTGTTCCAATCTGGAAACAGGTGCTAGGGCCCCTGTCTGAGCTTAGATAAATCTGGAAAGGAAAATCCCATTTCTGCTTCCGTGGCTGTGGAAACAGAGTGAAATTCTCCTGCATGCCTGGTATTAGTACCTAAAGCTGCTCAGGCCCTCTAGTACTGCCTTCCATCTCCTGGTAGGGGTCCACCCACTTCCCTTGCTAGACTTCAGACAGAGGTGCATTGCTCACTCAGTCCATTCAATTCCTTTCTTGGGGGCAGCAAACCAACGTCACTAGCACCCCTAGTCCAGTCTGGGGAAGGCGAGATCTGGGCCAAAGCCACCTACTCCCTGTGTGCACACATTCCCCATTCATAGCAGCAGCTCCTTCTAGCAGCCTGCCCTCCATTCACAGCAAGCTGCTGTTGTGCATGGCTCACAGCTTTCTCCCTCTCTCCCCCGCCCTTTCCTGTTGGGAGCAGCCAAGGGAACACTGGGAAATGTAGTCCTTTCCCTACTCCAGGGAAAGTTCTCTAGCCAGGGAGTTGGCCAAGGAACTACAGCTCCCCGGATACCTTGGGCTCCCCATTATGCCCTTCTAAGTTTGGACTGGGTGTCAGGGAACAACTGGCCCAGTAGTAAATCCACCACGGTTTGCCTTAGAATCCACACCAGTATTGTATGGACACAGCCATCATGAAAGCTCATTGTGAGTCTTCAGCACTGGCCCAAGGGTTTTTGGCGCCCTGGGCAAACTATGACTTTGGCGCCTCCCTCCCCACATTCAATATAGAGAAAACTGAGAAGTCTAGAATGTGAAGTGGCATTTGTTCACATGAGCAGTTAGGTGTTTGGAAATCAGGGCTTTGTTGTTACTTTAACTGTAAGAGACGACAGTGACAACACAATCTTACTCTTGCAAGTGCATGTGATGCTCCATTCACAGTCTTGTTAACGCCTCTGACCAGAGGTTTCAAGTCTAACATGGTACAGATTTTTCATGGGCACAGCGGCTTCAGGATCACAGCTCGTAACGCAACAGAACTGCTGTGGCATCTTGCTGACTTGGCTTCACTAAGCTGCAAGCCACACTGAGGGTATGTCTAGACCCGTGGTCCCCAACACGGTCCCCAACACGGCATTTGAATGCGCCCGCCAGGTGCTCGGGGCTGGCCTGGCCCTAAGCACATGGCGCATGGGCGCTTGCGGGGGGGGCGTGCTTGGCGGGGGGGAGCGCCGGCCCCGGGCACGCGGCGCTCGGCAGGGGGGGGGGGGGCCGGCCCCGCGCGCGCGGCGCTTGAGGGTGGGGGCCCCGCCCCCGGGCGCGCACGTGTCCCCGCCCCCTGGCGCCCGGCGGGCGAACGGCCACGCCCCCTGGCGCCTGACAACCTGAAAAGGTTGGGGACCACTGGTCTAGACTACATGGCTCCGTCACTAGACCTAGGAAAATGAAGTAGCAATTTAAATAATTGCCACTTCATTTACATCAAAATGGCCGCCGCGCTGTGCCCATCAGCTGTTTGGCAGCACAGCGGTGCAGTCTGGACACACCGCGGTCGACACGGGAAGCCTTTTTCGACTGCTCCAGTATGCCTCGTGAAATGCGACACATTTTAACGTATGGGCGTGCCCAGCCATGTTTCACAATGGGGAATAAATAATAGAGCTCAGCTTCTGACATGGCAACGACATACAAGTACCATATTTGATATGTTCGTTTATGAGGGAAAACATACTCATATATTTTTAAACAGAGAAAAACATTCACTTCCGTTTCATTTGGCGCCCCTAGTAGCTAGGGTTGCCAGGTGTCCGGTATTGAACTGGACAGTTCAGTATTTTGACTTAGTGTCCAGTAAACCAATTGAGAAAATATCTGACAGAAGCTTGCTTGGGACATACAGCAATTAAAGGGGCCACGACCGCATTTCGGCCCAACCTCGGACCCTTCGCCTTCCTCCCGCAAGGACTCCCTGGTTACTCCCTGGCACTTGTTTTTTTTTGGTTTTTTTTTTCTCGACAAATTTCCCCCAGTGTTTTTTGTTTTTGCTCAACAAATTTTTATCACATTTTTGCCCAGTATTTTTTTTTGAAACCATCTGGCAACTCTATAGCCTGGCGCCCTAAGAGACCACCTATATAGTCAGGCTGGCCCTGTGAGTTGTCCAAGCAGGGAGCAGGCAAAAGACCGATTGGAGGTTCGAAGAGTCACATACAGATGGCCAGTGATACATCCTTTCAGTGAGGAAAGAATTAATACTGGGAACTCACCACCTATGTCCAGGGCGGAGCGTGTTCTGTCATGCAACGAGTCTTCACATCCATTAGCCCAGCCAGGTGCGTTACTGAGCCAGTCTCGGGCTGTTCCCGCCTGGCTGCCTGCGTTGCTGGATTTAGGCAGCACTCGCCCTCCCCCCCCACCACCGCTGGATTTGGGCAGCACTCGCCCCCCCTCACCTTCAGGCCTTTTTTGGCTCCAGCAGCCTCCCTGTGAGTGGGGCTTCCCCTCTTGCAGCCAGTGACAGGTGGAGAAGGAAAGCGGCTGGGGAAAGACCCACTGTCCGGTGGGAGGCAGGGTGGTGCTGTGGAGCAAGTCCGGGGCTGCAGCTGATCCCCTCCCCCTCCACCATGGCCTTTTCCCTCCCCTTTCCCTCCTCCCCCGCACTGCTCACTTCTGGGGCCACTTCCTCAGTGGATCTCCCATCCTCCGGGGCTGCCTGCCCCTGCCCCCTCCTGCCCCTCTCCCATCCTCCGGGGCTGCCTGCCCCTGCCCCCTCCTGCCCCTCTCCCATCCTCCGGGGCTGCCTGCCCCCAGTGAGGCCTCCCCAGTGGCTGTCTGAGGGAAGGTGGCAAAAGGAGAGCGAGGCGCTCCAGCCCTTGTTCAGAAGCAGAGCTGAGGCAGGTCTCTCTTCAGCTTTCCGGCCTCTGCATCCCAGCGAGTCCCCGTCCTGCAGCCAGGACGAAGCCACAGGCCTGGGCCTGCACGCCACGGCCAGCCCCAAGCATCCAGAAACAACAAGCCAGGCCTCCCCGGAATCACACGGTTGGCTGAAAAATCTGGAGAGGATGTTCAAATGTGTTTGGCTTCTTTTTGGTTGCCTGCTGCTTCGGGAATCCTGGTGTCTGTTTTTTCTCCACAACCACAAAGGCCTGAAATTTCGAACGAAAGAACGAAAGAAAGAAAGGCTATGTCTACACTACAATGTAAAGTCAGAAAAAGGTACGCAAATTGCAAACCGCGATTTGCATATCTTTTTTCACTTCTCTTTCGGAAGAGGCTTTTCTGACATTTGACCCATCTACACGGGGCCAAATGTTGGGGAAAAAAACCCTTTTTCAGAACATCCCTTCTTCCTCATAGAACGAGGTTTACAGGGATGCTGAAAAATGCGTCTGCTTTTCCGAATTTTTTTTCGGAAAAGCAGACACATTCCTTGGACACGGCAGAGTTTTTCCGGGATTCCTCTGGTATCCCAGAAAAGCTGCAGAGAAGCATATTGGCCTTCTAGCCAGAGATGGATCTGATACTCAAAGCAGTAGCTGCCGATGACCACCATATTATGTGAAATATCTTCCCATGAAACCATTACAGGTATCAACATTGTTGCCTCGTCCCTCATAATCCATGGAGAGAAAAAGGTGCAGGATTTTTTTTTTAATTCATTGTTTCGTGCAGGTACTTTGCTCATCTTTGAGCTGAAACCCTCCAAACTCATTTCACATGGACTTTCATAACTCTTGAGCCCAGATCTTTAAAAGCTTTCAGGCACGGATGCATTCCACATTGTGAGGCCTAACTGTTTTAAGAGACTAAATTTCTTTTTCAAAAGAGATTGAGGCACATAGAAGCTAGAATTCCACCACAGCAATGCCCTAAATACCTTTAAAAATCTGCTCCTTGGTCACTGCTGACCAAGGCTGAACCAGCGACCTAGAAATGAAAGACACTATCGCCTAAGGTAGCTTCCATCTACCAACTGAAAAAGTCCCAAACTGTCAGGGTAGTCAAACACTGGAATAAATCGCCCAGGGAGGTTGTGGAATCCCCATCTCTGCAGATATTTATGAGTAGATTAGATAAATGTCTATCAGGGATGGTCTAGACAGTATTTGGTCCTGCCATGAAGGAGGGGACTGGACTCAATGACCTCTCAAGGTCCCTTCCAGTCCTAGTATTTTATGATTGTATAACTGGGGCTATGTCTAGACTGCAGGCTTCTTTTGGAAGAAATTTTTCCAGAAAAGATCTTCCAAAACGACTTCTTCTGAAAGAGAGCGTCTACACAACAAAAGCGCATGGAAAAAGCGATCTGCTTTTTCGAAAGATAGCGTCCACACCGAATGGACGCTATCTTGCATTTAAGCTGTGATTACTATGGGCAGAGTGGCCACCAGGGCACCTGTGCTTTTTCCTCTTTCCCCTTTTTTCGAAAGAACTCCCTCTTCCCCGTCCACACATGCCTTTTTCTGAAAGAGCTCTTTCGGAAAAAGGCTTCTTCCTGGTAGAATGAGGGTTACCAGTGTCAGAAAAAAACCTCTGATCTTTCAATTTTTTTTAGAAAGAACACAATTGCAGTGTGGACATAAGTGATGTTTTTTTGGAAAAAATGACCTTTTTTCCGAAAAAAACCTCTGCAGTGTAGACATACCCTGAATTACCACAATGAGCCAAAGTGACCCTGGTGTGAATCAGCGCCTGCCCTCCCCTCCCCCTGGTTCCCAGCCCCCCCAGCCTCCCCACCCCAGCCTCCATGCTTACCTGTTTCCGCAAGGTTGCTGGCGCAAAATGGCTGCCAGCAAAAAGACCAAGGGGAAGCAATGACTCCCCTGGGTCTTAGTGCTCAACCCCTCTCCTGTTCCTATCCCTGGACTCACTCTTAAAGGGGACATGCTGTTTTAATACTGTTTTGTTTTATTTTATTTTATTGGTTAATAAGTCTTGGAGTCCTTTTTTTTTTTTTGCTCAACAACTTTGGTCTCCCCACCTTTTTTTTCCTTCAACAGAATTTTTCCCGGTGTTTTTTTTTTGGGAGGGGGGCAGGCGGGTGTTCCGTATTTTTATTTCAACCATCTGGCAATTATATGGTACAATTGAGAAAGGCGGCCATTGTCAGCACTAGTGGGCTGAGACACTTTTGGTATGGGCTGAGACACTTTTGGTATTTTTATGTCTGATTTTGTAAGCAAGTAGTTTTTAAGTGAGGTGAAATGTGGGGGTACACAAGACAAATTGGACTCCTGAAAGGGGTACAATCATCTAGAATGGTTGAGAGCCACTACACTAATTTGCACCAGTTGAGGAGCTGGATTTTTAATCACTCATTAGTTCCCTCTGGTGTAAATGCAACACTCTGGTATTAGAGTGATAAGGTAGGTGAAGTAAAATTTTATTGCACCCTCTTCTGGTGGTGGAAGGTACAAACATCTGAGCTACATGGAGCTCTTCTTCAGATTGGGGGAAGGAAGCAGAAGAGCTTAGAGGGAAAGAAGCAGACTCCTTCCAATCATACTAACCTCATTGTTTCTGCTTGATTTCAAGAGATGCGAGTTGTGTCCCCACAAAGACGGAGCCCTGAAACGGACCGACAATGGAGGTAAATGCCCCTGCATAGAGCAGCCAGCTTGCTTTCTCATGGCATTGTCTGCTGGGGTCATGACAGCAGCTGTTCCAGATGCAAATTAACAGGTGCTGGATGCAGTTTAGGTTGTCTTCCAGTGGACAATGCCGAATGCGCCAGAGGAAGAAGTAACGTCTCCCCTGCCATACACATATGTACCGAAAAATGCAACATTATTCTCTGGCAAAATTCCTTCCTGACCCACAGCTGGTATTCTAATTTATACCCTGAAGAATGGGGATGGCCATTGTAATTTTCACCTGAACTAATGTCACTGCAGATGCTGCTATTGTTCCTATAAATACATAACTTACTAAACTATTTGCTTCAATCTTATGCTGTCGCAGCGAGTTACAAAGTTTAATTGTGCAAGGGAGTTGATTTTCTGAGAGAGCTATTCAATCCTTGTTCTCTCTGGTAAGACTTCCAGCAAAGGAGCCTGTTAGCAGGAAGGCAGCATGGCCTAGTGGATAAGGAAGAGGTTCTGTTCCTAGTTTTGTCACTGGGTTGCTGGGTGACCTTGGATAAATCACGTCACCTTCTGGTAACTTAGTTTTTCCCCTTCTATAAAATAGGAGAAATGCTTCTGCTTTGGGAAAACGAGCTAGTTGTTACTATTGTCATCGCTAGTGGCAGTTGTGATGATGGTTCAGCATAGAATTATAAAACTGGAAGGGACCAGTCACCTACACTCATGGCAGGACCAAGCACCATTCTAGATATCCCTGGCATGTGTTTCTCTAACCTGCTCTTAAAAATCATCTACAACCTCTCTAGGGGTATGTCTACACTACCCCGCTAGTTCGAACTAGCGGGGTAATGTATGCATACCGCACTTGCAAATGAAGCCCGGGATTTCAATTTCCCGGGCTTCATTTGCATAAGCGGGGAGCCGCCATTTTTAAAACCCCGCTGGTTCGAACCCCGTGCAGCGCGGCTACACGGGGCTCGAACTAGGTAGTTCGGACTAGGATTCCTATTCCGAACTACTGGTACACCTCGAGGCCTATTCCGAACTACCTAGTTCGAGGCCCGTGTAGCCGCGCTGCACGGGGTTCAAACCAGCGGGGTTTTAAAAATGGCGGCTCCCCGCTTATGCAAATGAAGCCCAGGAAATTCAAATCCCAGGCTTCATTTGCAAGTGCGGTATGCCTACATTACCCTCCTAGTTCGAACTAGGAGGGTAGTGTAGACATACCCTGAGTCTTCTCCTTTCCAGAATAAATAAACCCAATTCTTTCAATTTTCCCTCATAGTTCATGTTTTCTAGAACTTGAATGATTTTTGTTGCTCTTCTCTGGACCTTCTCCAATTTGTACACATCTTTCCTGAAATTTGTTATCCAGAACTGGACACAATACTCCGATTGAGGCCTAACCAGTGCAGGGTAAAGCGGAAGTATCACTTCTCTTGTCTTGCTCACAGCACTCCTACAAATACAGCCCAGAATGATGTTTGGTTTTTTTGCAACAGTGTCATACTGTTGACTCCTGTTTAGCTTGTGGTCCGTTATGGCCCCTAGATCCATTTGCTCTTGTTCACTGGGAACTGGACTGAGATCCTGCGACTCATTGCACGGAGACAACTGAAGAGACCTCAGATGGCAGCAGTTACTAATGAACAGATGTGGAAGGTTTAGATTTTTATCGGTAAATCTCAATTTCACCGTACACCATGAAAAATATTTCCATTGGTAATTGAAACGGCAAAATGAGAACAGTGCTCCTTGAGAACTTCTTAGACTTTCATTTGGGGATATTTGCTTGGTATATTTTGATGAGATGTTGACGATTTTTGTGTTAATAATTAAGCTTTCAGTTTGTGAATCTCAATGCTTACTGTCGTTAAATGATTATTGTCTGATCCCCCCCCATGTCCCACGCCTATGAAAATTTAAGTGGACAACAATAGAAAATAACTGCTCAAAAATAAAAATAGATATTAGTCACTGAAGTTATAAAATATAAAAAGCCATGTTTGCCAAAGCCTACTAATGACCTAGACGATATCTGAGCCGGGCAGGTAGACCAGAAAGACGTGAGTCGTTTTTAAGGTGAAATGTTCTCATTTTGGATGAGCGGCCCCTGCTGGCTGGAAAGCAAAGCGTGGTGCTAATCCGCAAGAGAGACAGGAAAGTTCTCCAGTCTGGAAGGAGTAGGCAGAGGGGACATGAGTGTTCCTCTGGAACATGGCACCCCCTGCTGGCTGGCCTCTGAACTGGTGCTAGCAGAGGCCCCCAAAGAAATTAATTGCTCCGTTTTCTGGGTTGCAGTGGCCATGAGATATGCAGGGCTGAGACAGACAAGGGAGTGGGCAGGGCTGATGGTGGGAAGAGAGGGAAAAAGCTGCCTAGTCTTCCCATGCAGGCACCTGGCCGAGTGGTCAGTGTCTGTCCCAGAGCTGGCTTGTCCAAAACATGAGGAGGGTGATAATAGCCTTGAGGCAGCTGGTCCAGAGCAGGCTGGGTGAGCGATGTCTGCGTCCCTGGATGCAGAGCAGGCCGGATAGGATGGGACACCCTACAGGTCAGCCAGTTCTTCACAGGCCTCAGAATGGGACAGGAAAGGAAGCAACGGGAGCTGCCCTACACCCCAACCTCTGCTGCCTTGAAGCACGGTGGAGCGTGGTCTCCAGGCCCGCCGCTTGCAGCCGCCCATGTCATCGGCTCTGCCGAGTGACGGTGGTGTCAGCAAAGCTGATTATTTTCCGGCAGTGCTGGGGTGCCTGCTCCTGGGTCGCACCAAGGCCTGGAAGAGTCAGAGCAAGCCGGGAGAGCTTTTCTTTGATGTCTTCCCCCTTCAGGGCAGGAACTCCTGCATTCTCTGGAGCTGCGGAGAAGGGACCTTAAAGGCGCTGGGACCACCAGCTAGAGCCAGTTACACGACAGCTGCCTCGCCACATGGCTAAGGGAACAACTGCAAGACAGGGATGGGCCCACTTGCGTGGGCCCTGACTTTGGCTGGGTGGGCAAGAATGGGGGGGGAGTGGGACAGGAGGGTTGGGGGCCCCCTCACCCTGCTCCCCAGCCTCCGCTCTCCATCCTAGAGTGCCAGGGTACAGCAGGGCAAGCCCCAAGCCCTGCTCCCTGGCTCGGAGCGTGGGTCAAAGTGGGGCAAGCCCCAACCTCCCGCTCCTTGCCCCAGAGTGTGGGTCACAGCAAGACACATCCTGGCAGGGGCAGGCCTGGCTGTAATGTGGCTGGGCCATGGCTCACTTGGGACCACCTGTGGCTACGCCCCGGCTGCAAATGGCAAAGCATCACGCTGGGCGATTGTAGTGTAATAACATGACAGTCATCATCCAGCAGTGTTACGATGTGGTTTGGCCTGTGCAGACAGCACTAGGAGTGTACCACCCTGTCACTGGAGAGCACGACAGTCCCCTGCTAACAGGGCTAGAAGATGCTTCTGTAACTACGGAGTCTGGTCCCTTCTACATGGGCTAGACCGAGCGATGTGCTACCAAAATTCCTCCCAGCATGGTAACTGGCTGGATAACCATTCCCAGAGAGGAGTTATCAATGGTTCACAGTCATGCTGGAAGGGCATAACACGGGGTCCGTTTGGGGACCGATTCTGTTCAATAACTTCCACAACGATTTAGATAATAGCATAGAGAAAATGCTTATTAAGTCTGCGGATGATACCGAGCTGGGAGGGGCTGCAAGTGCTTTGGAGGGCAGGGTCATAATTCAAACTGATCGGGACAAAGCGGAGAAATGGCCTGAGGTAAACAGAAGGAAATTCAACAAGGACAACTTAGGGAGGAGCAATCCGACTGTCTAGGAAGCGACTGTCTAGGAAGCAGTGTTGTCTTCAAGTTGTCATTGTCAAGTCCAAGTCGAGTCTCAAGTCACTACAGTTCACATCTCAAGTCGAGTCTCGAGTCCCTAAAGTCACTTTCGAGTCAAGTTCCAAGTCGATTCTCAAGTCTTAATTTTAAAACTGTCAAGTCACTTTTGTATAAGCCATCAATATCGGCATTTTTGGACCATTTTTTCACCAAGTCGATTTAATAAAATTAGCAAGTCTCAAGTCGAGTCTCAAGTCACAAACAATGAACCCAAGTCAAGTCTCAAGTTGAGTCAACTAGGCAACTTAAGTCAACAACTCTGCTAGGAAGGAGCACTGCAGAAAGGGATCTAGGGGTCCTTGTGGACCACACGCTAAATGCAGAAATTGATGCTGCTGCAGAAAAAACAAACGTGATTCTGGGCTGCACGAACAGGAGGGTTGTGAGCAAGACACGAGAAGCGATTCTTCCGCTCTGCTCTGCATCGATTAGGCCTCCGATGGAGATTTTGCTTCTGCCTCTGATTCCACAGGGAATCAGAACTTAACAATGAAGCCAGGGGGTGGGAAGGCTGCTGAAATGGAGAGGGACTTAATAATATGGAGATATACAGTCTCCTAGAGCTGGAAGGGACCTTGAGAGGTCATTGAGTCCAGTCCCCTGCCCTCACAGCAAGACCAAGCACCCTCCCTGACAGATTTGCCCTAGGTGGCCCTCTCAAGGCCTGAGCTCATAAAACTGGCTTTAGGAGGCCAATGCTCAATCCACTGAGCTATCCCTCCCTCCGAGCTTAGCCCCACACCATCTTATAGCAAGCAGCCCTTCCAGTTCTGGCTCCTCTGTAACATTCTGGGCTTTAGCTCTCGGTGGGTCGTCTGCGAGGAGGAGTGGACGTTGTAAACCCGCTGTCTTCGAGGAATCGCTGCCCCTTACATGAACCGCGAAGGCGCGCTCTCGCCATCTGGCTGTCTGCAGAGGGCGGCGATCCGTCGCTCTTCATGTTCACTGCGGGCGGGACAAGAAGGAATCCGCTTCATTTGGGCCGATATGCGGGCAAACCGTCTAGGGAGAGTGAAGCACTTGGCCCCCGAGTGCGGCAGAGGAATCCCACCCCGGAGGTGTTTAAGGACAGGCTGGGCTGCCCCTTGCTAGAGATGGTCGAGGTCTACGTCAGCGTGTGGGGACAGACAAGAGAGCCTCTTGAGGGACCTTCCAATTCTTGCACTTCCTTCCCTCCCTCCCTCCCTCCCTCCCTCTTTCTTTCTTTCTTTCTTTCTTTCTTTCTTTCTTTCTTTCTTTCTTTCTTTCTTTCTTTCTTTCTTTCTTTCTTTCTTTCTTTCTCCCTCCTACTAATCATGACCAGGGTCATCCCTAGGGGGGCTCAGGGCCTGAGTCAACACCTCCAAGTGCCCTGGGTACAGGGCCCCCTCTTCGCAGGCCCTGCTCCCACCCTGCCCCTGCCCAATCCCTTCCCACCAAGCCAGACTCCTGCTTTGCCCCCACCATACCCCTTCCACCAAGATTGCCCGCCCCCGGCTGAAGCCCTCTCCCCCGAGCAATACAAGCAGGGGAATTATGGGGGTGGGCTGGTGAGGGGCGGCAGCAGGGGTCGCCCCTCCCCACGCACAGCGGCAGCGCCTGCTCCGCTCTAGCTCTGCACCTACTTCCAGCTGTCTGCACCTCGCTTCTCCATGGCGGCAGGAAGCAGAGTGCCTGGGGTGGCCCGAACCCCCTTCCCCGCCCAGGTAATCCTCCAGGCCCCCCCCGGAACCTGCCCATAGGACGGTTGAGGTGGCCGCCGCAGGGCCCCCCAAAGCGCAGGATTTGGGGTGGCCGCCCCGAACTGTCGTATGGCCAGGGCGGCTCTGATCACCATGGCAGGATCTGAGCTCCCTCCCCAGGCCTCTGGCCTCGCCTGGGCGCCCCGTGTGACGTTCTCTCTCCCCTTTGCCCCCCGCAGGCTGGGCCCACGTCGTCTGTGCGCTGTACATCCCCGAGGTGCAGTTCGCCAACGTGCTGACCATGGAGCCGATAGTCCTGCAGTACGTCCCACACGACCGTTTCAGCAAGGTGAGGGGAGAGCTGCGGGCCGGACGTGAGGAGGGAAATTCAGGGGGCAGCGGGGAGATTAAACAACCGAATTTGTTCTGAAATGGAACGCGAGGCGTTTATGGACAGGGTCATGTGACAGCAGCCCCCCCACCTCCCACGCTTGGAGCATAGCTCTTTGTGGCCTGGCATGACCCCGGTGCTTAATTTGTGCCAGGCTCCCAGCCCCTTTTCTGTTACAAATGAAGCACTGTGTGGCCCGGCCGGCCTTCGGCTCTCTCTCCCGCTCGGCCTCATGCAGGGATTTGCTTGTAGACGTGGGGACTTTGACCAAGATTCCCGCCCACTGCCCCCCCCCTCCCCACCTTCGCCTGCCCTCCGAGGATGATCTGTTAACTCTTGCGCAGAGTGCAAACTGCTGAGCCCCTCAGCCCCGCCCTTCTTCTGGGAGCTAATTCGCACTGGTCTCCTCCTGAATTCAGGAGTCCTCCAGGCTCTGCCTGCGCTTGTGTGCGCCCAGCCAGGGAGACCTCTACCTCCTCCTATCTCCAGCTGCTTCTCTGCGGGGGAACCTCTTTTCTCTAGGCCTCCACAGGCCGAATCCGGCTCACCAAGCGGGTTGATCTGCTGCTCCCCCGTCCCCAGGCCAATGACGGCTCAGGGGTGGGGGAGTGCACAAAGCTTCCTCCCACCCTGGGAAAAAAAAGCTTCCTCCCACCCTGGCGCTTTGAAGTGCTGCGTGCTCCTTGCAGGGCGGGGGTGGGGGAGAGGAGGCTTCGTGTGCTTCCCCTGCCCCCTGGCCAATCAGGGCCTGGGGGCGGGGCAGTGTGTGAAGCCTCTTCCCACCCTGCCAGGGACATGGGTGCCTAGTGGGAATAGCGTTGCCAGGTGTCCGGTTTTCTACCAGACAGTCCGGTATTTGCACTCTCTGTCCGGTAGAAAAATTCAGAAAATACCAGACGTGTGCAATGTGCAGTGTCGGTATTTTCTGAATTTCCGGCCGGGCGCCAGACGGAAGCCTGGCGGGGGCGGGGGAGCGACTGGGAGGCAGGGCTGCGATTGGCGCTGGGAGCCCGGTGGTCGTGTGCAAAAGCCGGGCGGGGCGGGGGCAGTGGCCGGGATTCCCAGCCGCTCCCCCCGCCGGCTTCTGCACACGACCAGAGGCTCCCAGCGCCAATCGCAGCCCCACTTCCCAGCTGGGAGATTCTGGTTGTGTGCAGAAGCCGGGCGGGGGGAGCAGCTCCCAGCCACTCCCCCCGCCCCTGCCTGGCTTCTACTAGCAACTAGAAGGAGTGCCTGCCGGGGGCGCGGCCTGTTGGACTCCGTCTGCGGCCAGTGGCTGCATCCCCCCCGCCAGCTCTGCTTCCTGCCCCCCTGCCTCCAGCCCCCCCACCTCCTGTCCAGCTCCCCCAGCCCCATATCCCTCCCCCGCTCTGCTTCCCACCCCCCCTTCTTCCCGGCCAGCCCCGAGGCCCCCGAACCCATCCCCCTGCCAGTCCTGCCTCCCGCCCCCCTTCCTCCCAGCCAGCCCGGCCCCCTCCCAGCTGGTCCCTCCCCCGCCCGCCCACAATCAAGTGTGTCCGGTATTTTGGGGGGGGTCTACCTGGTAACCTTAAGTGGGAAGCGGGGGCAAAGGGGCTCCACCCCCCAGATCAATTATGGTCTGGGGGCGGGGAAGCCCAGAAGCATACTGGCCCCGCCCCTTCCAGATTAGGCTCGCCCCTTCCGGCCCAGCCCAATTTTTGAAGTGGCCCCTGCCCAAAAATTATTGCCCACCCCTGCTCTAGGAGCACCCTCTGGCCGCTGAGTCGGCAGCCTTTTCTCAGGTGCTAGGGGCTTGTTCGTTCGTTAGCTGCCAACCAGCTGCCTAGCCAATTAGTTACTGATGGGGAAGGGGAGGGCTGTGCTGGGCTCTCTCTCCTTAAAGAAGCCCCTTCCTAGATAGTCTGGGCCTTGACTCCTTTGGTAGGGACCAGCCACCCTGTGACGTATGTGACCCCTTACCCGAGGACTGATGCTCCGGTGATCAACTTTCCGGGGTTCGATTTAGGAGGTCTAGTAAAGACCCGCTAAATCGAATGCTGAGGGCACCCCCTCCCATCGACCACAGTACTCCTCGCCGTTGTGAGAAATGAGGAACCTTTTTTCTGTCGACCTCCTGCTGTGGGACTGCCCCAGAAAATCGATGCAAGGTACGTCGACTCCAGCCACTTAGCGCACGGAGCTGGAGCTGGAGTTGCGTCTCTTGCCTTGATTTCCTCCGCCAGTGTAGGCCTGGTCCTTGGAGCGGGCATTATGAGGCAGGAGGTGTCTCTCAGCCCTTTCTCCCTTTTTCTCCAGATGCCCCCACCTCCGTGCGGCCTTGCTGGGCCGTGTCTTATTCTCTGCGTTTCCTATCCGCTTCGGGCTCAGTCCCACGTATTTTATTCCCTTTGAAAGCCCTGCCGATAAAGTGACGTCTCAGGGTGAGACGGGACCGCAAGGGGCAGCCAGTTTAACCCCCAGCCAAGGCAGGATATGTTGTGGCTAAACCGCTCATCCACGGCAGCCGGCTCCCCAGCCTCCTTTGGAAAGCCTCCAGGGACGGAGCCTGCCCCGGCCTCCCTCCTCAGCCGTTCCCGTATCCTGCTGCTCTTACCATTAGGGAGTTTGGTCTGAATCTGCCATGCGGCCGTTTGAACCCACTGCCTCTTGCCCTGCCCACTGTGGCTGTTCTTGCACGTTACCCTGATCCCTTCCATTGTTGTCACCGCTTAGCCTCCGGCTGTGCTTTTGCAACCCCGTTACCGTCCCCCGGCCCTAGCCCAGGCAACCCGTCTCGGTGGGTGTGCAACACCTGATACTCTAGTGTGAGCCGCTTGTGATTTGTGGGGGAGGAAAAGTCTGACTGGGATTAGCACGAGTGGGAGGTTGAAAGCCTGGCTTGGCGAGGCAAGCCCTAGCCCCGCCCCTTCTGCAAAAGGCCCCGCCCCTTCTGCCCAAAGCCCCGCCTCTTCCATGCCCACCAGAGCCCAGCCCCCTTCTGGTCACTGGCCCCTGCCCTGCGCCCCCAGTCCCTTCCAATATGGCTGCAGGACCCCCATGCCCAAGGCTAGCATATCTCCCTGCCGCAAGGCTGGACAACTGGGCAGCCCCAGCATCCCTTCCCCCCCCTGCTCTGCTCCCCACACTGCAGCCCTCAGCCTGGCCCTCCCAGCTGTCCAAGCACCTGCGTGGCCCAGTCTTCCTGTCTGGCCAGGGTGTATAGGCACCTCCCCCACCCCGGTCCTTGTGGGAGGGCGATGCCTTCCCATGCCTATGTTACCTGTGTCTGTCCCCTGAATTATGGGATGGCAGGAATGGAGTTTCATCTGCCTCATGCATTGCAGGGAGAACAGGGCTGGGTCTCCCTTGGACCCACAGGTGATGGGGAATTCGGGGGCTGGATCTCTCTTTGACTCCTGCCGTGGAGGAGACACCTCACGCCCCTCTGTTTCCTTTCCCCAGACTTGCTATATCTGCGAAGAGCAGGGCAGGGAGAGCAAAGCCGCCTCAGGGGCCTGCATGACGTGCAATCGACATGGCTGCCGACAAGCCTTCCATGTCACCTGGTGAGTCGCCGCGGTGATGCCCTCCCTGCCGCCCTTGTGCCAGCTGTTTTCTCTGCCGTGTGGCCGTGCTAAGCAGCGGACAGGGCTCCACGCCAAGGGGAACCGAGCTCATCGCACTGGCCGGATATCGGGAGGAGGGGGAATCCCACCAAAACCAGGGGAGGTGGAGGGAGATTCCCAGGGGCTGTGTGAAATTTCACAAGAAGGACGCGGGTGGTGTGGTAAGCGACTGGGGATTCCCCAGGATTGGGTGAAATCCAGCGATGGAGAGGCTGACTCACCGCCCGGGGATGCATTTCCACAGGGCGTGGAAGAGCTTCATCAGAATGATGTTGTGTTTAAGGTCCCTGTTCTTGTGCCCCGAGAGCCAGCAAACAAAGCTTGGAAGGGCCAGGATGCCCTGCTTTGCGCGGGGACAGCCAGGCATCCTTGCTCGTGAGAAATCGTACCTTGGAATAGCCACAGGTGGCTCAGACCGGGCAAAACTCCCAAGTTGAGGTGGCAGAAACGTTTCTAGTCAAACGTTTTGTGAACATTTTCCCCACCCGCTTAGAGAGAGGCTGGAATGGTTCCCAAAGGTCCGGTTTGGGTGAATGTTCTCCGAGCGTTTTTCAGCCACTCCCTCTCTTGCGATCACAAACCATGAACAGGCCAGGATGGGAAGCCAAGCACTCCACATGTGGCCTTTTGAGGTTTAAGCTCTGTCTTCCCCACCTTGTGCGTTTTAGTGCCCAGATGGCCGGCCTCTTGTGTGAAGAGGAAGTCCTGGAAGTCGACAATGTCAAATATTGTGGCTACTGCAAGTACCACTTCAACAAAATGGTGAGTCCCTTTGGTTTGCTGGGAGGGTTTATTCCGACTGGAAAGGGGACACAGCATCTTGGGGGCTGACCCTGGATCGTCCTAATATAGCAAGAGGGAACCTGAGACTGTGTAGGAGATCGCCAACCTGTGCCATGAACTGTTGCCACACTTCAAAGGCAGAGGCGCCTTATCGATGCAAAATGAGTCCGTTCTATTCGATGAGTCGGTAACTTGATATTTAACATCCCTCGTTTGGGGTGGTGCAAATCAGGTCACAGCACCACAATAGGCGCAATTCACCTCCTCGTCCTACAGACGCTCTTCCCCTGCTTGTTTACGTGAAGCTGAGAGGCAGGACCAAACCTGGGACCTCAGTGCCAGAGCCTCTGACGCTGGAGCTATAAAGCCCGCTGGCTCCCAGTAAGGCTGTAGAGCAAATTCATTCTCTGGGGCCGTGAGTGGTTGAGCCTCCGCCTCCGGTGTGTCTTTGTGCACTGGCCGTGTGGCGTGCCAGGCCTGGGGAGTATCCCTTGAAGCAGGCTGCGAACCCACCGGTGGCCGGGCGCTCAGAACCAATCAGCGCAGCAGAGTGCGCGTGCAACTGGCCTGCTGGTCGCACGTACTGAGCATGCTCGTTTGGCTCCCCATGCGCTTTCTCCATGCCCTGGATAGTGGGTGAACCTAGGGCTGGGGGAGGCAAGCCCCCAACCCCGCCCCTGCCACCGCTGCCACCCAGGCCGCCGAAGGAGCCAAGCCCTTCAGACGGGCAGCCCCCACTCCTCCGGAGCATGGGTGGCCCCAGCCTTACCCCCACCCCAGAGCACAAGCAGCCCTGGCCCTGCCCCTCTGGAGCATGGGCAGCCTGAGGCCCTGTCCTCCCCTCCCCCCTTCAAGCACAGGGAGGGCACGCGGTGCATGGCTCCGGGCCTCCTGGAGGGCGGGCCGGCGCCCCTGCCCCCCCAACCCCAGCCTGCCTGGCCCCAGTGCACAGGGAGGGCTGGAAGCGCAGGGCTGAAGCTGAGGCAGCCCTGGGAGACAGAGCGCGGAGCTGCATGGGGGGATCTAGGGGTGGAGCGTGGGCGGGGCGAGCCAGGCAGTTTGGGAAGGCATTGCTTTCCCCTGCCTCGTACACCGCCCCCCCTTGTCATGGTGTAAAGGACAAGAGGCCGGGAGGAGGGATTTGCAGTGGAGACAGGGCAGAAGGAGAGTCCCGGGGATAGGAGAGGGGAAAGCAAATGTCTCATTAACCCCCTGTTGACGAGCTGGGGAGGAGGCTGGCAGGCTGTTCGTAATCTCCTTTCTAGTGAAGGGGCGACCTCCTCCATCCTCCCATCCCAAGAGCAGTCCAGCTTGCGCAGACCCGGCAAAGGGGCTGCATCTCCAGCCCGGGTCTTCCAGCCTCACGGCCGCGGCTACGCCGTTGTAGCGTCAGATGCTTGTACGTCGACGGAAGGGGGGGGGGGTTCTGAGCAGCGGTAAGGAGGCCAGCGGAAGAAGTCCTGGGTGCCCTAGGCATGTCTACACCCAGGGTTACCTCAGCTTAATGACAGCAATCTGGGGTGTGAATTTTTCACACCCCTGAGCGAGGGAGCTAGGTCGATCTAAATGTTAAGAATAGCTCAGGCCTTAGCCTTGGCTTTCCTGTAGGGGTGAAACTTTGGCCCAGCGCTCACCTATTGCTCTTTGATTATTGTCTATTCTCTTCTCGTGCCCGCACTTATCTCAGAAGACAGCTCGTCACCCTGGGGGCAGCTCTTTCATCACTGGGAGAAGAAGCCGGTCTGTGTCACCCACGCAGGAGAAGCCTGTCTTGCACCATGAGAGGCCAAAGAAGGTAATTTCCCCCTGGGGAGGTGTCTGTGTAATGAGGGGGCGACGAGGAGTCCTGTGGCAACTTAGGGTACGTCTACACTACATGCCTCTGTCGGCAGAGGCATGTAGATTTGTTTATTCAGCAAAGGTAAATGAAGCCGCGATTTAAATGATCGCGGCTTCATTTACATTTACATGGCTGCCGCGCTGAGCCGACAAACAGCTGATCAGCTGTTTGTCGGCTCGCCGCTAGTCTGGACGTTCCCCCTGTCGACATCAAAGCCCTTTGTCGGCAGCCCCGGTAAACCTCATTCCACGAGGAATAACGGGGCTGCCGACAAAGGGCTTTGATGTCGACAGGGGGAACGTCCAGACTAGCGGCGAGCCGACAAACAGCTGATCAGCTGTTTGTCGGCTCAGCGCAGCAGCCATGTAAATGTAAATGAAGCCGCGATCATTTAAATTGCGGCTTCATTTACCTTTGCCTACAACCCTAATCTACATGCCTCTGCCGACAGAGGCATGTAGTGTAGACACAGCCTTATAGACTAACTGAAGTGTAGGAGCATAAGCTTTCGTGGGCAAAGACCCACTTCTTCAGATGCATGTAGTGGAAATTTCCAGAGGCAGGTATAAATATGCAGGCCAGGATCAGGCTGGAGATGACGAGGTGGATCCAATCAAGGAGGGTGAGGCCCACTTCTAGCAGCTGATCTGGAGGTGTGAATTCCAAGAGAGCAGAAGCTACTTTTGTAGTTAGCTAGCCATTCACGGTCTTTGTTTAATCCAGAGTTGATTGTGTCAAACTTGAAGATGAACTGTAGCTCAGCAGTTTCTCTTTGAAGTCTGGTCCTGAAGTTTTTTTGCTGCAGGATGGCTACTTTTAGATCTGCAATTGTGTGTCCAGGAAGATTGAAGTGTTCCCCTACAGGTTTTTGTATGTTGCCATTCCTAATATCAGATTTGTGTCCATTGATTCTTTTACGTAGGGACTGTCCAGTTTGGCCGATGTATATAGCAGTGGGGCATTGTTGGCACATGATGGCATATATTACGTTGGTAGATGTGCAGGAGAATGTACCAGTGACAGTATGGCTGATCTGGTTAGGTCCTGTGATGGTGTAGATATGTGGGCAGAGTTGGCACCGAGGTTTATTGCAAGGATTGGTTCCTGAGTTCGAGTTATTATGGTGCGGTGTGTAGTTGCTGGTGAGAATATGCTTCAGGTTGGCGGGTTGTCTGTGGGCAAGGACCGGCCTACCTCCCAAGGCCTGTGAAAGCGAGGGATCATTGTCCAGGATGGGTTGTAGATCACTAATGATGCGTTGGAGAGGTTTTAGCTGGGGACTGTAGGTGATGGCCAGTGGTGTTCTGTTGGTTTCTTTCTTGGGCTTGTCCCGTAGCAGGAGGCTTCTGGGTACACGTCTGGCTCTGTCGATCTGTCTCCTCACTTCCTCGTGTGGGTATCGTAGTTTACAGAATGCTTGTTGAAGATCTTGTAGGTGTAGGTCTCTGTCTGAGGGGTTGGAGCATATGCGGTTGTACCTCAGTGCTTGGCTGTAAACAATGGATCGTGTGGTGTGTCCGGGATGGAAACTGGAGGCATGCAGGTAAGTATAGCGGTCGGTAGGTTTTCGGTATAGGGTGGTATTGATAACTTAATTGTGTAATGAGGGAGTAAGGACTTGATCCTAGGGGGTGGGAGAGAGCGTGGAGGACACACGTATCCTGCCTGATGTGTCGTGGCAATCCAAAGGGGTTTGCAGTGGGATAGTTGTCCATTGGGCTGCATTTTCGAATCGCACTCTAGAAATTCCTGCTAAATTTGGAAGCATAGCTGTCGGCGCCTGTGAAACTCTGCACGTACAACGGAAATGCATGTCAGGAGAGGTGCTCACGTCACATGCTTGTAAAGTATGCGTTGCACGCCCCTCCCTTCCCAGTGGTTGGCCCAGATGGAGGATATGAGTCTACTATTGCTACTAGCTAGTGGAGTTCCCTCCTTTGCTCAAATGGGATGAGGCTGTGCTGTAGTGCTGGAAGCAGTGGGTTTAAAGGTAGTGGATGACTTATGCTTGAGGTTATTATGCTCACAGACTTGGGAGACTTTGTTTTCAAGGCCCAAGAGGCTATTCGTAATATTATTTTGGCCAAGAGGTTAACTATAAACAATATAATTCATATAAGAAGGAAAGGCTTATTTAGCCAAATGAAGCACAGTCCTGTGGCTTCTGCCCAGCAGTGCAAAACTAACCCAGGAAATAATCTCATTTTGGTGAAACGATCATCGAGAAGAACATCACACTCCGTGATCTGTCTGGGCCGATTTCAACAAGTAAGATGCGTTCACCGAAATCATGGTAGGATGACATGCCATGTTAATGACAGAGACGCGGTGCTCTCTTGTTGACTACACTGAGCTCTTTTAAGACTGTGGGTACATCTATACAGCAACATTATTTTTAAGTAATTTGCATTATTTAAAAATAACTTAGTCCATGTCTACATAGCCGGCAGTTATTTTGAAAGAATGTCGAAATACTGTCAAGCTGGAGGACTGCTTACTCCGCCTGTAACCCTCATTGTACGAGGAATAAGGGCAGTCGGAGGAAGAGGGCTCTATAAGTTTTTATCAGCAGTCAACCTGTGGAACTCCTTGCCAGAGGATGTGGTGAAGGCTAGAACTTTAACAGGGTTCAAAAAAGAGCTAGATAGATTCATGGAGATTAGGTCCATCAATGGCTATTAGCCAAGTTGGGTAGGAATGGTGTCTCTAGCCTTTGTTTCTCTGGAGGTGGGTGACAGGGGAGGGATCACGTGAGGATTACGTGTTGTGATCCCTCCCTCTGGGGCATCTGGCATAGGCCACTGTCAGCAGACATGGTACTGGGCTAGATGGACCTTTGGGGTGTGTCTAGACTACATGCCTCCTTCGACGGAGGCATGTAGATTAGCCAGATCGGAAGAGGGAAATGAAGCCGCGATTAAAATAATCGCGGCTTCATTTAAATTTAAATGGCTGCCCCGATCTGCCGATCAGCTGTTTGTCGGCAGATCGGGGGAGTCTGGACGCGATGCCCCGACAAAGAAGCCTTTCTTCATCGACACAGGTAAGCCTCGTGAAACCAGGTTTACCTGTGTCGATGAAGAAAGGCTTCTTTGTCGGGGCATCGCGTCCAGACTCCCCCGATCTGCCGACAAACAGCTGATCGGCAGATCGGGGCAGCCATTTAAATTTAAATGAAGCCGCGATTATTTTAATCGCGGCTTCATTTCCCTCTTCCGATCTGGCTAATCTACATGCCTCCGTCGAAGGAGGCATGTAGTCTAGACACACCCTTGGTCTGACCCAATATGGCCGTTCTTATGAAATAAGCTATTTTGAAATAAGCGACGCAATTGACGTAGCTGAAGTTGTGTAACTTATTTCGAGTTAAGCTCTGCTGTGTAGACGCACCCTGCATGGATCAAATGCTGCTCTCAGTTTTCCTGAAGTCATTTAGATTTCCACCAGTGGAACCCAGAGTGGAATTTAGCTCATGGCACAATACAGCTGATGGTGCCTTGCCTCTGGAGAGGAAGTTCCTAAGGTCTTGCTGTGGGCGTCTGGCTTGATCGTTATTTTGTCCTGTCTTAATCCTGCAGCCTCCCATAAATAAGTAAACCAATTCACAGGCTGGTAAGAACCAAACTCCAGAACTTCCTGTTGCCTGTTGGGTGATGTCTATTGAATGGGTTTGGTGGGTCTTAGCCCCATTCCCAGTGGGCAGGCACCCTGCTTAGAAAAGCAACATGCCTGCAGTGAACGCCGCATGGCTTCCTTCTTTCAAGCCCCAGCTGAGAGGCTAAGCACTGAGGGTGCGTCTACACGGCAGCCTTATTTCAGAATAACAACCGTTATTCCAAACTAACAATGCGAGCATCTAGGCAGCCATTCCGACTTATTCCGGCTTATTCCCACTTCTGTAAACCTCATTCCACGAGGAATAACGCCTCTTCCGAAATAGCTATTTTGGAATGGCTGTAGTGTGGACACTCCTCTGCTGCTATTTCAATATAGCTGCTCCCTAGGGCCATTCCAAGTAATTACTCCCCAGTGCCTCGTGAGAGTAAATCGAGGCAGCGTGTCCACAGAGTCCTGCACTCGGGATGGAAGAATCCCAAGCCTAGTTACAAGCTGGGGACCAACCAGTTATGTAGTAGTTCTGCAGAAAGGGACCTGGGGGTTACAGTGGATGAGAAGCTGGATATGAGTCAACAGTGTGCCCTTGTAGCCAAGAAGGCTAATGGCATATTAGGGTGCATTAAGAGGAGCATTGCCAGCAGATCCAGAGATGTCATTATTCCCCTTTATTCGCTTTGGTGAGGCCACATCTAGAGTATTGTGTCCAGTTCTGGGCCCCCCACTACAAAAAGGATGTGGACGCATTGGAGAAGGTCCAGCGGAAGGCGACCAAAATGATTAGGGGGCTGGAGCATATGAGGAGAGGCTGAGGGAGTTGGGTCTGTTTAGTCTGCAGAAGGGAAGAGTGAGGGGGGATTTGAGAGCAGCCTGCAACTTCCTGAAGGGAGGTTCCAAAGAGGATGGAGAGAGGCTGTTCTCAGTAGTGACAGATGGCAGAACAAGGAGCAATGGGCTCAAGTTGTGGTGGGAGAGGTCCAGGTTGGATATTAGGAAAAACTATTTCCCTAGGAGGGTGGTGAAGCACTGGGATGGGTTCCCTAGGGAAGTAGTGGAGTCTCCATCCCTAGAGGTGTTTAAGTCTCGGCTTGATAAAGCCCTGGCCGGGTTGATCTAGTTGGGATTGGTCCTGCCTAGAGCAGGGGGCTGGACTTGATGACCCCTGAGGTCTCTTCCAATTCTATGGTTCTATGATTAGGGGAGCCTGGCTCGGATTAATGTTGAGGCTTCCCTGCAGGGTAGACGCGCTGTTTCGAAATGAGCTGTTCGGAGTATTTCTCCTGGAATAGCTTATTTTGAAATAAGCGGGCCGTGTCGACGTACCCTGAGTGGGTTGTGGAGATTTATGTCCCCGCTCCTCCCTATCGAGGGGGGTCTCCAGATCTGGGTTAAGACACACCCGCCAGCATGTGCGAGCACCGATTTGTAGTCACACAGGGGAGACGTCACTTTCCAGGGAGGCTTGTACAAATTCACAGGCGCCCCATTGCTGACCCGGAATGGGTACGTTTCCTGCTGTAGGCAAGGCTCAGATGCACCAGGCTGTGTTTACTCCTCTTGTGCGTGCAGCTGCTGGCGGGGAGGGAAAGAGAAAGCGCCTGTGTCCTGCATAGAGAGAGCTGGCGCTTGGCACAAGGTAAACAGCTGTAATGGAACGCGCTATTTTTAGCCGGCACCAGCTAGAGGGGTTGGGGGAGGGGGACGGGATCTCGGTGATTGACGGGAGCTTTGGAGCGCTCAGCTGGAGAGATAGCTGCCTGGCGCTGCCGAGGTCAGGGATTGGCAGATGGTTTCTGTGTTTACACGGACTTTGGCAGTGGGCGTGGGAGGGGCAGGATCACTGTCCTGTGCCCCTCCCCAGGTAGGGGCTGGGGAGATGTGGGTGGCCAGGCTGAGGTTGCAAAAGCTGGTTGGCACGGGAGGGCAAGCCGGAGCAGGAGGAATGTTTGTCTGTGTGCTGGACTTTCGGGGTGCTTGCTCCGGTCCTCCAGGTGCTGCACGGACCTGGGTGGACTCCGCCCACAGTGCCCCCTGCCTTGAGTGGATCAGCGCTGTGTTTGTACAGCCCCTTGCGCACTGCCGCAGTGCAAATCAATAATCCTAATCACAGAGCGGGCTAAGTGCAGATCTCTCGGCGAGGGGCGGATATGAAGCCCCCGACTCTCCCCCTCAGCTCTCATTGAAGTCGATAGGTGAGACGTGCCATAGGGGTTTGGCCCCTGTGAGTTGTTATGGGGCAGGAATGGAAACACTTGCTGCTCAACACAAACTGCACCCGGCCTTTGTTGTTAGCGCGCCTAACGCTGCGTGGGCGTTAACCTCGGCAACTGCCCAAACCGTTGCGGAGTGGGGAGAGCAGGGGGCTGCTGGATTCTGTGCCTGCTTCTGCAGGTGACCTTGGGCGAGGTCACTTTGTCTCCCTCCTTGTAAATCGGGAGTCGCAAGCCTGATCTCGTCCCAGGGAGTGCTGGGAAGTGATGCATGCTGGGAGAGCTCTCGGAGAGCTTTGATGACCTAGACGTGGGTGTTATCAGGGATACCGGTAAAGACCCGCAGCTGTCCTGCCCTCCCCTCTGGCCTTCAGGAGGGGCCTTTGGAGACTTTGGGTCCTGCCTTTGTTGCTAATTATCTGGATTCTATCCTGCTGCCCCTCGTAGGGGTGTCTGATAGCGATATGGAAGCCCCTAGTAGACATCGTATTGCTGGAGAGTTGGTACCCCTGGCAGCGAATGCTATGGAGCCTGAACGCCATTGCCCACCTTTTTGGCTTAGCGGCGGGGCCCTGGGCAGGAAGGATGCAAAGGAAAAGCCCCCATCAGATTTAGGAGAAGAGTTTCCCGTGTTGGCACTAGGGACGTTAAATATCGGTTAATTGAATAGTCGAGTAACCTCATGACGTTTTATCAGTTAGTCGACTGTTCTGTAGTCCTCGGGGGTGGGGCCGGCAGCCAGAGTATCAGAGGCAGCAGCACAGGGTGCGAGGCGGGAACTGGTCTGCGAGGGGAGCCGGTTTAAAAACCAACTCCCCTCGTGGCCCAGCTGCCTGTCGCCCTGTGCTGCTGCCTCTGAGCAAGAGGCAGCAGTGTGGATGGCAACAGTCCCTGTCGGGGGGGGAGGGGGGTCCGAGCTCCCAGCACGAGACAGAAGTGAGCCGGGCTGCCTGCCCACCCGGCGCTTAATACGCTTGAAATGCAGAGCTGAAACGGGGGTAGGACCCCGACCCAGTGTGAGCCAGAACTGAGCCAGGCTGCTAAAAAACGTACTGGCAGGGAGAGGGGGAGGGGGGAACGTGTGACATCCCCAGCTGGCACCAGCCCTGATCCCGTCAAAACACACATAGGCAGTGGGTGAATGTGGCACTGGGGGAGCCCCGCCCCCAGCCCCGCCCCTTCTGCCTGAGGCTCCGCCCTCACAGTAGCTAAGCTCACCCCACCCCCACAGACTCCCATGGGAGCCTCCCCAACCCCAGAGCCTCCCATGGGGAGGACAGGCAGCACAGCCCCAGCTTCCTTGGCCCTGGAGCACCACAGGGAAGCAGGCAGTGCGAAGCCCCACCGTGGAGCACGAGGAGCTGCACTATCCCAGGCTCAGCATGGCTGAAGCGCAGGGAGCTATAACACTCCACCGCCAAGAACGCCTACGTGCTTCAGCACGGCCACCGGTGTTCTGGGGGCCAAGTGTGGACGGGGCCGTGCCTGGCCGTTGGCCTTCCCCCGCCTCTTACGCCCCCCACCCCGGCGAGCCGTGACATCTCAGCACAACGGCAGGGCCTTCTGTTGTCATGCTGCTTCGGGGCGCCCCAGAGAAGTGTGAGGGCTTGATGCACTTGTGCCAATTGACCCTGACCCATTTGTCTTTCACGAGCGCGGGGCCGAGGGAGGGGATCGCTTTGTGGCCAAAGCTGGGGGGTGGAATTAGCGACCCCAGCACCCTGCCTTTGACTCTCGAATCACTCGGCTCCGTCCGGTGTCATTCCCCAATTCCCTGGCATCAGTGGTTTTCAACAGAATCCACAAGAGGTGGACTTTGACCACAGAGTAGCGTGGGTGGCTCTCACAGACAAGATCTTAGAAGGCGAGATCCTGTCTGCTGTGCACAGTCATTATAGATCACAAGGCACATTTAACAGAAAATGGGATTTGCTGTGTTAACCCCGGGCAAAATATTCCTTCCTTTTTCTCCACTTTGTCTGCTGGGCAGCCTCCTGGGCGCCTTCCGTTCCAGAAACGGCTGCATTTCAGATCCCGTCTGAAAGCCCCGGGTGATTCTTGTTGTGCATGGGGCGTAACCCCGTTGATTTGTAGGGGACTCTTCCCTCTGTGTCCTGCAGCAATCGTTGGTAACATTAGGGCTACGTCTACACTGGCATGAATTTCCAAAAATGCTTTTAACGGAAAAGTTTTCCGTTAAAAGCATTTTCGGAAAAGCGCGTCTAGATTGGCAGGATGCTTTTCCACAAAAGCACTTTTTGCAGAAAAGTGTCCGTGGCCTATCTAGACGCGGTTTTCCACAAAAAAGCCCCGATTGTCATTTTCGCCATTGGGGCTTTTTTGCGGAAAACACTACCGTGCTGTCTACACTGACCCTTTCGGGCAAGAGTCTTTCGGAAAAAGACTTTTGCCCGAACGGGAGCAGCATAGTTTTTCCAGAAAAGCACTGATGATTTTACATTAGATTGTCATTGCTTTTCCGGAAATTCAAGCGGCCAGTGTAGACAGCTGGCAAGTTTTCCCGGAAAATCAGATGATTTTGTGGAAAAACTTGCCAGTCTAGACACAGCCTAGGGGTATGGCTTTTTGCTTGGTCCTTGTAGAAGCAAAACTCGGGCGGAAGCGAAGAGGGGGGTGAAAACAGAGGAAAGAAAGACTAAAGATCTCAGAGGGTTGCCGGCTGAATTCGTTAGCTCTGTCTGGGAGGGATTGGCTTCAGGTCTGGATCCCTAAGCTTTGCTGAATAAGGGCTTTCCGTTGGTAAGGGGCGTGGAAAGAAAAACCCCCACAGCACCTGAGTCTCAAGCTTGATTCAATTGACTTGAGCGCACGGGGCTCAGGACTCAGGGCTAAAAATAAGAGACGTTCTTGCCTGCGTGGCAGCTGTGGCTGTGACATGGGGTGATGGGAGAGGGTCTTGGATCCCAGGTCTGGTCCAAGTAGGAGCATCTATGCTGCTGGTTTTAGCCCCGCAACTGGGCCTGAGTCAATTGAGCCAGGCTCTGAGACTCATTGCTGCCGGTTTTTCCTTTGCTATGCAGATGTACCCTTTAGGACCGGGGTGGGCAAATACCGGCCCGCAGGCCAGATCCGGTCTCCCAGGATTAGCGCCTGGCGGGGCCCCCACACTGCCGTATTTACCTGCCCCTCTGCCGGTACAGGGGATCACAGCTCCCATTGGCCGCGGATCGCTGTTCCCAGCCAATAGGAGCTGCGATTGACGTACCTGCGGAGGTGCAGAGTCGGGATGTGAAGGACTAGTCGACTATCCGATAAATAAATGCTTATTGGATAGTCGACACACTAGTCGAGTCCGCCCACCTTGCTGCTTCTATCAGAAAGAGGCAGCAGGGGGGCAGAGGAGCGGGTGCTTCAAAGCGGCAGTGCCGCGTGGAGCCCGGGACTTACTGCTGACCCTGGGCTCCATGCGGCGCTGCTGCTTTGAAAGGCCGCGGGGACCACAGCGCCAGTGGGGCGCTACTTGAGTTCCCTGCTGGCCCCATGGTCCCTGCAGTGCTTTTGCCTTGGAATTGTTGCTACATTTCAAAGACATAGGCGCCCTTACTGACTAATCGAATAGTCGATACAAATTGCATCGACTATTCGATTAGCCAATGAATCTAAATTTAACATCCCCAGTGCAGAGAAATATAGCGGCAGCAGCCCACCAGGAGCTAACTCTATGAACCACCACTGTTTTATTGCCCATCCCTGCTTTGGGACAATAGACACAGATGGAGTGGCCCTGCTAGTCTGTACGTCTGTCACTCTCAGGAACCTCCCAGCCCTTGTGGCTTCAGCAACCCAAATATTTCCTTTCTCTCGTGCGGTTCCAAAAATGAGCCGCTCTTCTTTTAAGGCAGTTTGAGGTTTTTCTCCAACCACACTAGGGCCACTACCCTGTGTTTCTTTGCGTTGGCATTTCCAAAGCATGCTCTCATCGCTCAACCATGCGGGTTTTTTTAAAAACAATGCTATGTAACGAGAAAATACTGGACGACCTCCAGATGCTGAATGAGGTGCGGACACCCCGTCACCCGTACGTCTGCCGTGAAACTTTCAAAACCCACCTATGCTCTGTAGGCCACAGTTTGCGATACACCTGAAGTTCCCAGGAATGGATGCAAACAGACTGACTTCTTCCTCTGTGAAGTGATGGACATTGCAAAAACATATGAATCTCAACCACTGCCATTGTCATACTATTTTTAGTATTAATTATATATTATTATTATTATCATTATCGTTATTTTTTTAAAATTTTACAGTTACACTTAGTGGCCATATCCCATGTCAGCGTTCCATTGTGCTAGATGATCTGTCTTACTATAAATGTGCCCCTATCTGTCTGTCTGTCATGAGTCTGTTTGTTCAAGAACGCTTCCTAAACGGTACGAGCTAGGATCACCACATTTGGTAGGCAGCTTCCTCTTATCCTAACGTAAATAACCACCTTGAATATTTTAAATAGAAAGGCGGGGTAAATATATTTAAATAAATAAAAATAAATAAAGCAAAGTTGGGGTTTGGTTGTGCCAGGAGAATGGGATGTGCCTGGAATGGGATTGTTTCTCATATAATGGAAAGGGAGAGGTATGGTAGAAGGGACGGTTATTTGTAGAATGGCCATGGGTGGGGAGGGGAGGCAGAAAGGGCCCAGAGACGGGGACCAGGACAGCTATAACCCTATTGGGCCAACAGGGGGCAGGAGTGGAGGAAGGGAGAAGAGAGGTGCTTCTCACCTGGCCCCAAAATGCTGCAGCGAGAGACGGCTGGGTTGTCCTCTCTCCATAGGGCAGCCTGCAAACTGAACCCCTCCGCCCCAGCCCCAGCCCACAGCAATGAAGAAAAACAAAGCTTGAGTTAAGGACCCAAGCAATGCTGGGTGTAAACCTTCTTGTATAGATACAGTCCGTGCCCCAAAGAATTTACAAGCTAAATATAGGAAGAAAACGACTTGTTTGAAGCTACATGGCAGTTTGGAGCCCCCTTCTGAATCGTAACACGATTGTCTAGCCACTGGACCTCACTGCCTATTTACGAGGGTTTATACCCACTGGCTGTGTCTAGAAAACCTTGCCAGCTGTCTACACTGGCCGCTTGAATTTCCGCAAGAACACTGACGATCTCATGTAAGATTGTCAGTGTTCTTGCGGAAATGCTATGCTGCTCCCGTTCGGGCAAAAGCCCTCTTGTGCAAATGCTTTACACGGGATTGTTTTGCGCAAAAAAGCCCCGATGGCGAAAATGGCGATTGGGGCTTTCTTGCACAAAACCGCGTCTAGATTGCGGAAAAGCGTCCGTGCCAATCTAGACACTCTTTTCCGCAAATGCTTTTAACGGAAAAACTTTTCCGTTAAAAGCATTTGCGGAAAATCATGCCAGTCTAGACGTAGCCATTGAGAATCTGGTCCCCGGGTGAGAAAAGGGTGAGACAATGAGCTCAACCATCCAACCCCCGTTATGTTTTGTGGGTGTGCTACGGTTCTGGTCTGTACCAGACCCAAATCTGCCCGTGCGCATTGGATCCAAAGTGGGGAGCCAAACACTTGTGAGATCAACCTCCGGGATATTTTTGTCCGGGTCGAATCCAAGCTCGATTCAGCCTCACCCCCAGCACCGATCTGAACCCCACTTGGAAAGTGGTTCTCTCGTTCGAGGAAGGGAGTCTGGCCCACCCCACCACCCACAGCAAATTCTTTGGATTAAGTAAATGGAGCAGCGCCAGTTTAAGAACTGAGGGTGGGAGTGGGCAGCTAACCTGAGCCCTCAACACAGCGGCTTTCCTTTTTTTTTTCTCTCGTGACCCAGTTGAAGAAAATGGTCGATGCCGTGACCCGACATAACGTGACTAGAGTGTGGGTTCCGGGGTGGAGCTGAGGGTGAGAGCTTCAGGGTGTAGGAGGGGACTCTGGCATTGTGTGTGTGTGTGTGGGGGGGGGGAGTCAGGGCAAGAGGGGCTAACCTCGAGTGCAATGTGGGGGTGTGGTGCAGTGTGTGGGGGGGCGCTCGGGCAGCTTCCTGCCTCTCCTGGCACCCCAAACCACATTGCGCCCCAGCGGCAGGTTCTAGCCAATGGGAGGGCCGTGCATGGAGCCCTGTGCCCCTCCCACCCACCCCCACACACACCTACAAGCCGGGCCTGCTGCTGGCCACTTCTGGGGTGCAGCACAGTCTGTGGTGCCAGGCCTGGCAGAGAGCTGCTTTAGCCCCCCTGTCCCCACTGATCCCCCTGCAGCCAGGAGCCCCCACCGCCCAGTGCAGGGGGGCACAGGTAGTTTGAACACCCCTGCTTTAACTCACACCCCAAGCCCTCCCTGGGCGAGAGCGGCTCCTCTCTTGCACACAGGCATCAGGGCAGGGGGAGCCCTCGGCTCCACACGGGGCAAGAGAGAGCAGAATCCGGCCTGGGGCAAAGGCTTCTCACTTCTTCTTTTCTCTCCTTCCTGCCGCTGCGCCCTGCCCTGGCCTCCGCCCTTTCTGGGGGCGAGACTAAGAAGCGGAGCCCCCTCGCCTCTTGCAGACTAAGGTCCCAACCCCCCTAGGAGCCTCGACTGCCCCCCCCCCCCCTCGAGCTGCTCTCCATGCTCCGGGGGCTGGTGCCAGCCGCAGACGAGGAGTGGGGCTCGGGGAAGGGAGCGGAGCGTGGACGGAGGAGGGGGAAGGAACGCCCCAGACAAGCTCCTTTTGGGCAGCCCAGGGATCTGGTTTCACTCCGCCTGCCGCTGGAGAGCTACACGTTGGATTGTGTGTCTCAGGCCCGCCCCCCCGGGAGGGCTCGGAGCCGCTCCGTGCCGAGATGCCGAGCCCCAGCTGCTAAGTCCTGCCCGGGGAGAAGCCGGCGTGCCTTCAGCTGCTTGCTTGGGGGAGCTGGGTTCGCTCCGGAGCCAGGCGCGCCCCGGCTGCCGCCGCAGGGAGGGCGCAGCGCCTGGAAGGTAGGGGGGGAGCTTCGCTTTTCGAGGCAATGGGGGGGTCCGGAGGGGGGTACATGTCCCTCGCGCCTCCTGCAATGAATCGGGGCTGCTTCCTGCCAGCCCCCCCGGCCGCTTTTCCAGGCGCCGTTGGCAGCGAGCCGGCAGATTCCTGGAAAGCGGATTTGCAGGGGGAAGGGGGCGCGGGGGGGGCAGGCTGGCAGTGCCCTTCCTCCCCCGCAGCCCGTCCCCCCCAGCCCCCGGGGGCGGCCCTCGCGGGACGTTGCGAGCAGCCACCTCGTCCCCTCCCTTCCCCAGAGGGAAGTGACACGTTTAAATGCCGGGGCCGAGCGCCGGGGGGCGGCACGGACGGGCGGCTGCCTGCCCGGCGGGCGTGGGCGGCGCAAGGGAGCCAGGTACGGACGGGCAGGACCGCGGGCTCCGGCTGCTGCCCGCTGGCTCGGCGCCAGCCTGTGGTTAACAGCCCAGGGTCAGGCGTCTGGGTGCCAGGGTAGCCCGCCTCTCTGGGTGACAGGGCCCCTGGGTGACAGGGTACCCCACCTCTCTGGGTAACAGGGTACCCCACCTCTCTGGGTGTAACAGCCCTGGGTGACAGGGTATCCCACCTCTCTGGGTGTAACAGCTCCTGGGTGCCAGGGTACCCCACCTCTCTGGGTGTAACAGCCCCTGGGTGACAGGGTACCCCACCTCTCTGGGTGACAGGGCCCCTGGGTGCCAGGGTACCCCACCTCTCTGGGTGCCATAGCCCCTTGTGTCAGCGTACCCCACTTCTCTGGGTGCCAGGGCCCCTGGGTAACTGGGTAACACACCTTTATGGGTGCCAGGACCCCTGGGTGCCAGGGTAATCCAACCTCTCTGGGTTTCAAGGCACCTGTGTAACCAGGTAACTGGACCCCTCTAGGTGCCAGGATCCCTGAGCGGCCGGATAATCCGTCCCCTCTGGGTGACAAGGCCCCTGCATATCCAGGTAACATAACCCTTCTGGGTGCTGGTGTCCCTTGGTGGCTGGGTAACCTGACCTCTCCAAGTGCCAGGGCCTGTGTGATTGGGTAACCTGACCTTACTGGGTGTCAGGGTCCCTGGGTGGCCAGGTAACCCAACCCCGCTGGGTGTCCCCAGGCAGCTAGGTAATCTGGACACCAGGTCCGTCCCCCCCACACCCCTCCGGAGCTGCTAGGTAACCTGGCCTATCACAGAGGGCCACAGCAGCCTGATACTTGCAAAGTAGAAGGTCATGGGTTTGAATCCCAGCACAGCGAAACTGAGGTCCCACCAGCACATTTCGGCCCTCTGATGGCCCATGGGGGGAGCGAGTGAGGGGATGATTTTGAGAAGCCAGAGAAGTTTCCTAAGGGGAGGAGAAGGGGCTGGCTGGGCCCATGGCCTGCAGCTCTTTGTGCTGGCTTGGAGCAGAGCTGCGACTCCACTTCTGGTTCCTTGCAAGGCTCCGGTTTTCATGCAGGAAGTGGCTGCCAAGCCAGTTTAAGCAGGGTGCAAAGTCTGGCCTCTGCAGGGCAGTTTTTTCCAGATATCAGAGAGAGCTTCCAAACTGCCCAGCCCCTGCGCATGGGGCCACCTGTTCAGAAGAGCCGAGCACGCTGTGTGCCGAGCTCTTGAAAAACAGCAGCTTATTGTAGGTGCCTGCCTTGGAGAATTCCTCTTTGGAAAACCTGCTTCCAATTGTGGGCGCTGAGTGCTTGCTATGTGTGTGTAGATATACACGCATTCCTAGCTACAACCAGATGCACTGCTCACTTATTTGCCATAGCCTCTATAGAGCTGACAATGAAAGGAGATTCTCCAGGACTTCCAATAGGAGAGGCCTGTGGTTTGGAGCAGGAAGTTCTGAGATCTGTCACCACTGCTACAGGAGTGGTTCTGAACTTATTACACATATTGGGCTGCATAGGTGTAACCTGGGGGGCAGGGCAGGGGCAGCCCAGACCCTAACCCCAAAGTGCCATGTTGATCTAGCTAGCTGCCCACCCCAGAACCCAGACCCACCATGTGGAGCCAGACGGCTGCCTGCTCTGGACCCTAGCTGCACGGCTGCCCTGGAGCTCATGGGCCCCCGCAACATGGGCTGGGCCAACTGGCCTACTTCCAGACCCCCACAGTGCAGCTGTCGCTGACCTCTGAACTTGTGGGGCTCAGCAGCTACCTAGACCCTGGAACCCTGACTTTACAGGGGTGGCTGGTAGCCCCCACCCTGGCCTGCCGTCACAAAGGAGCAGGCGGGGACCCAACCATTTTGGGTGATGGGTCTGCCCAGAACCCTCCATGCCAGGCAGTGAAGAGCCTGGCAGATCCCAGCACAGGAAGTAACCTTTAGCTCACAGCTGAGCTGGCCCACAGCTGTTCTAACTGGGCCCTGCTTCGAGAACCGCTGTGCTACAGCGCTACTATGGATGGCTGTCATATGTATTGTAGGGGCAACCACGAGGATCTCCACAGTGGGCCATAGATTTAGGCTGTGTCTACTCTGGGAGTGCTTTCCCAGGGCAGAAATACCCGCATAATATACTGGCCAAGCATTTCTTACCGTGGACACAGTTGGTACTGGCCCAGCTGGGCTATACCAGTAAAACCACACCCATGAGTGAAACAAAGCATGGCTTGTAAAAGCATGGCTTAGCTGCCACATCCGGGTTGACACGCAGGGCTTCTGGCTGCACAACTATATTGGGCAGAGGTCAAACCTGTTTCTTCCCCTAATCAATATATTAGGCCAGCAGAAGTCTGTAGTGTGGATGTGGTGTCATGTATATACGTGAGTGCAGGTGTACTCAGTGCCATGTGCTACACAAGCGGAAGTCGGGTTTCCTGGGTTCTGTCCCTAACTTCCATGGACACTCTGTGAGACCCATGGCAAAGTCATAACACTGCTCTGTGCCTCGGTGTTCCCATTTGTAAAATGGGGATATTAAATACTGAACCACTCTTGTCAAAACTTTTTTCTGCAACACCACTAAAAGAGTGCTTATTTTTCTTTTTAGAGAAATGGACTAGGAATCAGAACCCATTGAGGCCAGTCCTCATTCTGCCACTGATACACACCATGGCCTTGGGCAAGTCACTTAACTTCTCCATGCCTCAGTTTCCCCATCTGTAAACTGAGGGTGACATCTGTGTATCCTACAGGGATAGTTGTGAGGCTTGGTTAATTAATGTTTGCTATATTACCAGCCCAGAGCATTCAAAAAACATGAATTGAGCTCAGAAAAATCATGAGATTGGTTACAAATCATGTGAATAATATATATCTTTTAATTGCCTTCCGTTTTTTGAGACTTTAAGGTCATGCTTGCAAGCTTCCCACACAGGCTTCCACCTGCCTGCCACCCCACGCTGCTGCCTCTGATACAGAGGCAGCAGCGTGGGGTGGCAGCCGGTTCCCTGGGAGCAGGTGCGCACTGGGAGTCTGCTTTCAAGGAGGTGCCATGCACCTCTGCGTTTAAGCTGGCTTCTGGTCCCACTCCTGGGAAGATGGCTGCTGCCCGCACTGCAGGCACTGATACAAAGCCAGCAGCGCAGGGTGGCAGCCGACTCCGCAGGAGCGGGGCCCGGAGTTGGTGTGTAACCATGTTGGTAACCAATACACTCATACTATTTACATCCCTACCCAGACCAGATTTCATGGTCCATGATATAGTTTCCATGGCCATGAGTTTGGTAGAGCCCTACAAATACCCCTGGCTCTGCCGCTGACTCTTTATTTAGCCTTGGGGAAGTCACGCAACCCTTCATTTTTACAGCCTCATGTTCTTTGGGTCACTCTGGTTTTTTTGATGACAAGCTTGCAAGTGTCCCACATGAGGGCTCCGAAGGGGCTCAGGTTAGAGAGCAGGGGAAACCGACCTGCATCGCTGCTCTGGAGTCCTTCGCCCTATGGACAATATGCCGGAATAAAAATCTCTTGGTTCTGGAGTCAGTATTCTGCTTATGAGCTTTGATGGCAGGTACCGTTTCATGCTCTCCTTCTGCAAACTGCTTCATCGATGGAGCTGCACCACGGATGACTCTGACCTCAGGGCATTTTCCACACACAGGAAATAATTATCGCCCTCTGCCAAGATCAATACACCACGGAAAGAGCAGAGAGCCAGGAGCTTGAGTGCTGGAGACAGTTCTCTTGCGGGCCTGGCCCTGCAAGGTACTGAATATCTCTGAGGCTCGCTCACTTCCTTGGCAGCTGAGGTGCATGGCCCCTCCTCGAAAGTTCTCAGCACCCTACAACAGAGCTACTTAACTTTGGAAGCCCCAGGGGCCACAATGACACGCCCAGCACATGCCAAGGGCTGCAACTTAAGTGGGGTTGCATATACATGCAAATATATGCAAATAGCATCTTTCACACTGATGGGCATGAATACAAAGATTAAGGCAAGATTACACAATACGCAGGCCCCATTTAAGTTAGTTCTGCTGATATTAATAAAATGCAACATTTACCCCATTTCTACCCATACCACAGCACTTTTAATGAGCAATGGCAGTCCAGGAATTGATCTATTAAAACGTATCTCAACAGAAGACCGTTCTATTGACAACTTTTTTGTTTTGGCTCCCACCCGTGGGCCACATGTTGAGCCCCACGTAAACCCAGACTGCACCGCAGGCCGAAAACAAATGGGCTGCTGGCCACATGTGGCCCACGGGCCACATGTTGAGTAGCCCTGCCCTACAGGACCAGACTTTTCAGAGTAGCTTTGCTCCTGGTGCAGGAGGTTTGGAATGGAAACACGGAGGAAGCCACCCTTCCAGCAATCTCACCCTTAAATGATTAAATAAATAATTTCATCTGAAGAAGTGGGTTGGTGCCCATGCAAGCTCATGGTACCAGCGACATGTTTTGTCAGTCTCTAAGGTGCTACAAGACTATTAGTTGTTTTTTAAGTTTTCTAACTCGGCTCCCCCTCTGAACCTTTAAATCGTGTTATTCCTAGAGCTTGGCACTTCCACAAGACAGCCCTTTTCAACTTCGTGGCACTTTCGAAGCAGTCATTTCTTTTGCTGAGTTATTTGCCTCAATATCCTGCAGCAGTGAGGTCCCCAGGGTTAATTATAGGCCACCTTTATTTTCATTGAAACCCTCCTTTTAAATAATCATCATCATAAGTAATTCTCCATTATTATGATCGTAGCACAGAGGAAATCCAGTCAAAGTGCATGACCGCACTCTGCATTGTACACACACAGAAGCACCTTCCATCCAAGGGCCTTTATGAGCCAGGTTCAGCTTTAAGCCCTAGACTCTGATCTTGCATTGGATTCTGCACAGCACAGGGGTCTGCATGATCATTTCAGGACTAAATGTTGGCAGTTGCCAGACTGGATCAGACCCATGGTGCAGCTAGCTCAGTAGCCTGTCTCTGACAATGCCCTGCGCTGGATGCTTCGGGGAAGGTGTAAGAATCCTGTAGTAACAGATATGGAATAATCTGCTACCTATATTGGAACTTATCTTCAACTCTAGTAGGTAGAGATTTGCTTAACCATGATGTTTAATATCCCTTACAAATTGTATGTTAGCCTTAATGATTATTACTCTGGCTGTACTTGCTACCTCTATACATGTTCAGTCTCTCTTTGTATCTTGTTTAGTACTTGGTCTCAATTTCCTATAGCAATGAGTTCCACAAGTAACAGCAATTTACCAAGGGAGAAGGATAGCAGCGTATGGAGGTGTTACACTTGCAGATAGCACCCTTTTCAGCTGCCAGATTTATCTTTGGCAGTCAGAAATAAATTACAATAAAGAGAGCTATGCGGAGGATGGAAGCTGTGTTTCACAAAATATTTTGAGCTTTCAAAAATTGGCTTTTCTCCACATTGGAGCGAAAAGGAATACTGTTGAAATTCTTTGCAAAGGAAAATTTTGATTTTGTTTGTTGGTTTCAGGTCAATGAAAATGTTTTATTTCTGTTTTTTTTTAAGGTCTGTAGTTCTTGAGGCAGATGTTATTTGGGGGGTTATTCATTTAATTTTGGAGGGTATTTTTAGCAATTTTTGAGTTTTATGTAGATGTCCAAAAATGGAGGTTTTCTGGTGCTTTTTACTTTGTATATACTGAAGTATTATATGCGTTGCTTATTACAGCAGAACACACAGTGCAGAGTAATCTCTTTGTAACATCCCCTGTTGCACTTTAGTACTGTTTCAAACACTGGTTACGTCTATACTGCACCCTTCTTCCTCAAAAGCTTATGCAAATGAAGCATGGATTAGCATAGTGCCGTGCTTCATTTGCATAATTATTAGGGGCCATTTTTGCGCAAGAGGCTTTTGCGCAAAAAGGAGCTGAGTAGACAGCTCCTTTTTGCACAAAACCCCCCTCTTGCGCAAGAGCCGTTCTTCCTGAAAAAACGAGGAAAAACAGCTCTTGCACACGAAGGGGTTTTTGTGCAAAAAGGAGCCATCTACTCAGCTCCTTTTTGCACAAAAGCCTCTTGCACAAAAACGTCCCCTAATTAATGACGCAAATGAAGCGTAGCAATATGTTAATCTGCGCTTCATTTGCATAAGCTTTTGCGGAAGAAGGGTGCAGTATAGACGTAGTCACTGTTAACATGATCTAGGGACCCCTTAGGGCAGGGGTGGGCAATAAGACGGCAGCAGCTATATTTACCTACGTGGTTCCAGTGATTACAGCTCCTATTGGCCGCAGATCGCTGTTCCCAGCCAATGGGAGTGGTGGAAAGCAGTGTGAACTGGGACATCACTTCCTGCAGCTCCCATTGGCTGGGAACGGCGATCCATGGCCAATGGGAGCTGTGATTGCTGGTACCTGCGGCTGTGCAGTTAATATAGTAGTGGGGGCCCACCAGGGGTTAAACATGCTGAACTGGATCCAACCCGGAGGCCAGTATTTGCCCACCCTTGCTTTAGTACACACCAGCAGAATCGAGATGGAGCAATTAATGGGTAACTTACAGGGCACACTGGCAGGGTCTACACATGGGCCACTCATCTGCAACACATTAGTGCGCTTTGGAAACAACACCCCGCCCGCAGTCTTCATTAATGCTCCCTTCCAGACAAGTCACCACTTGTGGTGGTTTTGCAATGTTTCTTGGATAACCACCAAATTCTTTTTTATTGTTTTAATCACGGGGTTTGATCATTGTTTATTGGTGAAGGCCAGAAATCAAAAGCCCTAAACATTTTTAAAAAATTCAAAACAAAAAGCCATTTCAAAACAAATACATGACATACTTCTTTTGGATGATATCAAAGCAAGATGTTTTAGTATGATCAGACCTTTCCCCCGCCACTGTATCTGCAAAATAAAACTCTAGCAAAGCTGATCTGATGTTGCAAAGCATTTCCATTTTGATTGAATGGCATAATCCACAACCATAGTTCCCTTTGCATTTTTCCAACCTGCTCAGGTTGGGTATGTCTACACTGCCACCCTAGTTCGAACTAGGGTGGCTAATGTAGGCATTCGAAGTTGCAAATGAAGCCCGGGATTTAAATATCCCGGGCTTCATTTGCATTTTGCCGGGCGCCGCCATTTTTAAATCCCCGTTAGTGCAGACTCCGTGCCCGCGGCTACACGCGGCATGGAGTAGGTAGTTCGAATTAGGCTCTCTAATCCGAACTACCGGTACACCTGGGCTCCTGGAATCACAGGGTCTAAGCGTCTCCTGCCTTGTATCTGTCTCTTTTAGGGTTTTGTACATAGAGCCACATATCAGTGTGGTATATGCGAGCCTGCCCTGTAAAATCAGTAGCAACAGGGAAGTCTGTAACAGGCACTATGAAGTGTCTGTCGTATCTCCTTTTTGGAGGTAGCAACTGCCTGAGGTAAGGGTTTTTGGAGAGTCTCGTTTGTTTTACTGTGGGTTTTTGTGGGGAGTGAGGTGCTTGAGGTTGTGTGATTCATGCTATAGTGGAAAGGCTTTTTCAGCAAGGAAGGTTTTGTAATGTTTCCTAGAAAGAGTCAGGGCTTAGCAGCCCGGTGTGGGAAAGCACTCTATAGGGGCGGGTTATTCCTGGACCACACTAATGTGCTGTGGGTGTGTTGTTTGGAACATTGTCGTAGTCTCCTGGTGCACTTGAATCTCGTGCTATTTGCAACAGTACTGCAGTAAAGCACAGGACGGACGCTTTAGTGCACGCCAGCAGGGCCACATTATGACTTTCGTGGGCCCTAGGCACTTTTTCCTGCGTGGGCCCCTTCCTCCATTAAAAAAAAATCAAAAATTATTTTTGATATAACTTTAAATACTTCAACTTTTTTTTTCTGTTTTAGGCAAAATCTAATAGATTTTTGTGGGCCCTAAAAGTTTCATTTTTTTCGGATGTGAGAAAAAAATGAAAACATTTTCTTCGACCCTAAAAGTTCATTTTTGTTCTTCTGAGTTTAAAAGAAATTAAAACATTTTCATGGGCCCTTAAAAGTAGCGCGGGCCCTAGGCACTGTGCCTAATGGGTAAGTCGGCCCTGCATACCAGCAGTGTTGACTCGACAACCTCTTGAAGGCTCTTCCAGCCTGCTGATTCTATGACACGGATCTATTAATGCACAACACTTTAACACCATTTTGAAATCCCTCCCCCATACAGTGCATTGCCCCAGTGTATAGTTAGGCCCTTAGACGGGGTGGGGAACCCAGTAGCTGACCCACAGAAACATCAGTCGCGGCCACATGCAAGCAAAAAAACCTACCCCCCCCACCTCATTACTCACCTGCTCCCAAGTGAGAAGCAAACCCCCCCCCCACACACACCCACACTTAACTCAGCACATGGTGCATTCCATGTCTACCGGTGGGTACCAAAGCTTGGGGTTTCCAGCTCACGCCAGATCAAATTAAGCTGGGGGCTGTAGGTTCCCCACCCCTGCCTTAGACACTGGCCTTGCCTAATCTTCCCTGGAAGTTCTTTCTACCGCAGGATCCTTTTTACCTGTGCAACACAGGTGTAAACGGCTGCCTGTGACTGTCTACATTACCAGGTGGATCGATGCTGCAGCAATCAGACCACCGGGAATCAACTTATCGTGTCTGCTTAGACACAATAAATGGATCTCTGAGCATGCTCCCTCCAGGTGGCCAGGAAGAATCCAGCTGGGGTCAGGTGGGGCTTGGCTCCATGGGGAGGAGGGGAAGTTTGCAGAAGGGGCAGAGCCCCGTGCAGAAGGGGTGGGGCCGGGGCTTGCTTTCCCGCTGCCCATGACCTTTGCAGAAGGGGCGGATCCTCGTGCAGAAGGGGCGGGGCCAGTGTGACGTAGTGGGGGTACCTGGCTGGTTTCTATGCTGCTGGCTCTGGGGTTACCCCCACTGGCTGCTGTGGGTACCACGACCCAGCAAAACAGGATGAGTCACTATGCAAACCAGTATGGCCAGACACCTCCCATGGAGAGGAACAAAGGAAGGGGGAATGCTGCCCTGGCTGGGGGGCAGGGCTGGAAGAGTGTTAGTTAGTTGCTGGCTGTCTGGGAGCATGGAGGAGACAGCCTAGGGAAAGGGGCTGGAGTTTAGGGGCCCGGTCTCCCCCATCTCAAGGGGGCCTGAGGCATCCTAGCCCAGCTCTGTGACCAGATTACATCTGTGCTGTGCTGTATCCTGGAGAGGCAATAAACTTCCTCTATTCCACCGGCTGGTGCAGTCTGTTTGTGCCATTTCGGGGTGCAGGAGACGGGGGACCCCCAACACGCCGTCACAGCCGGGGCTTGCTTTCCCACTGCCCATGACCTTTGCAGAAGGGGCGGATCCTCGTGCAGAAGAGGCGGGGCCGGGGCTTGCTTTCCCACTGCCCATGACCTTTGTAGAAGGGGCGGAGCCTTGTGCAGAAGGGGCGGGGCCGGGGCTTGCTTTCCCGCTGCCCATGACCTTTGCAGAAGGGGCGGAGCCTTGTGCAGAAGGGGTGGGGCCGGGGCTTGCTTTCCCGCTGCCCGTGACCTTTGCAGAAGGGGCGGATCCTCGTGCAGAAGGGGCGGGGCCGGTGTGACGTAGTGGGGGTACCTGGCTGGTTTCTATGCTGCTGGCTCTGGGGTTACCCCCACTGGCTGCTGTGGGTACCACGACCCAGCAAAACAGGATGAGTCACTATGCAAACCAGTATGGCCAGACACCCCCCATGGAGAGGAACAAAGGAAGGTGGAATGCTGCCCTGGCTGGGGGGCAGGGCTGGAAGAGTGTTAGTTAGTTGCTGGCTGTCTGGGAGCATGGAGGAGACAGCCTAGGGAAAGGGGCTGGAGTTTAGGGGCCCGGTCTCCCCCATCTCAAGGGGGCCTGAGGCATCCTAGCCCAGCTCTGTGACCAGATTACATCTGTGCTGCGCTGTATCCTGGAGAGGCAATAAACTTCCTCTATTCCACCGGCTGGTGCAGTCTGTGCCATTTCGGGGTGCAGGAGACGGGGGACCCCCACACGCCGTCACAGCCGGGGCTTGCTTTCCCGCTGCCCATGACCTTTGCAGAAGGGGCGGATCCTCGTGCAGAAGGGGCGGGGCCGGGGCTTGCTTTCCCGCTGCCCATGACCTTTGCAGAAGGGGCGGAGCCTTGTGCAGAAGGGGTGGAGCCGGGGCTTGCTTTCCCGCTGCCCATGACCTGCTGCCTCTTCATTTCATGGGGTGACCCCTGCCTCAAGCGTTATGTGAATGGCACTTCCTTAGTCACTTTCTTTACCCCCCACCCCTCTCAGATCTCATGATTTTACAGACATCCGTCCTCTCCCTGCTTTGTCAGCTCTTTCGATCCTGGGCTTTGCTGCCTGAGTCACCCTCTGCTCGCTGGTCCTGTCAACCATGCACCGACTGTCCCACGGCCTGTAGTGCTGTGAGACGGCTCAGGAGGAGCGAGGACAGAGGGGAAGGCCTGTGGGAGAAGAGGAGAAGGGCTTGAGTGGTTTGAACTCAGCCAGGGCTCGTTAAACCCTTCCCTATATCATCTTACCAGAAACTGATTCGGGGGATCCTGCTGATATTCTGCACGCCAGATGTGCGCTGCAGCTGGGGGAGAGACAGCAGGTCGCTCCCAGCCCGAGGATGTGTGGGGAGGCGGGGCTGGCGTGAACGAGAGGCGTAAGGAAGAGGAAGATACACGTGTACACCCCTGCGTACCTCTCCTCCACTTTTTTCTCCCTTTGCAATCTCTGTTCCCACCTGCACAAAATTCCTCCTTTCAACCCTTTTCTTTCCTTTGCAGAATCGGAAGGACAAGGAAAGACCTAAACAGAAGCACAAAAAACGTCCGGAGTCTCCCACCAGCCTCACCCCCTCCTCTGTGCCCGTCCCTGCTGAGAAGGTACCAGATCCGTGAGGTGCTTGTGGGCAGGGGTGGGGGTTCTGCCGCCTTTACTTGGGAAGCGACAGGCAAAAGAGGCTTTCTCCCTTTATTTTGATTCCTGATTTCTCATGTTCTTCCCTCTCCTGCCTGTATTCTCTCTTCCCCTCCCCCTCCACCCTGGGAATTTCACATTGTGCGGGTCTCTCGCTTTCTGTCAGTGGGCAGACGGCTGAACTCCCCAGTGGCTGAGTGGCTGGTCCTCTCCTGTTCAGGTTTACAGCAATCAAGGATACAGTACGTCCAGGTGGTGTCCTTTCTGCAGCTGTGCTGTAAACAGCTCAGACAGGTGGGACCACTATGTAAGGGTAGGAAGAGACGACTGGAGACCAAGGTCCTGACGCTTTGTTCTGCTCTCAGCTCTGAATGCCCTTTGCAAATGCCAGTGAAGCCTCCGAGGCAGACAAATAGTTGAACTGTATTTCCTTCAGATCTGGGGAAACTGAGGCACGGCAGGGCTGATTCCCTGCTGCCCTTCGTGGAAGATATCAGAGCGTCCCACTTCCAGGGTTGGGGGCATGCAGTGCCCCACGGGGGCTATTGCAGTGGAGTGTAAATTAGAACAGCCGCTCTCTTTCGTGCTGGGGCCACGCCACACACGGAGGTGAGGTGTCTTGCCCCAGGGTCACATGGGAAGCCATGGAAGGGCAAGGACTAGAACCCAGACATCCTGACTCCTACGGCAGGAGGAGCAGAGCCAGGCTCCGGCTAGAACCCATAGAAAACAGCCCAGCAGCCTCTTAGAAAGACTGTTTAAAAGGTAATAGAGATGTAGCCGTGTTCCTCTGGTCTTGCTGAAACAAAAAACAGGACTATGTAGCACTTTAAAGACTAACAAGATGGTTTATTAGGTGATGAGCTTTCATGGGCCAGACCCACTTCCTCAGATCAAATTGTGGAAGAAAATTGGCATTACCATGTATACCAAAGGGATACAATCAAAAAACAGACATCAGACAGTTTCACAAAGAAAAAACAGTTTCTTGTCATTTCAACCAGACTGGGCATTGTTTCAATGACCTAACTACATACATCCTGTTTCAAAGAGACTTTAACACCAGACTACAAAGGGAAGCCTCAGAATTGTCATTCATGCTTAAATTTGACATTTTACGAATGGGCCTTAACAAAGATGCTAATTATCTTACCCATTACAAAGATAGCTTCCCCAATTATCACCCCTAATATCATTATCTCATAGACACTAACCTCCCCCCCCCACTCTCATTCTGTTCTAAAATCTGATTTGTCAATTTTATGTGTTCATTTTTTTTTATTATATCCCTTTGATATATATGGTCATCCCAATTTTCTTCCATAATGTGATCTGAGGAAGTGGGCCTGGTCCACGAAAGCTCATCGCCTAACAAACCATCTTGTTAGTCTTTAAGGGTACGTCTAGACTACAGGCTTTTGTCAACAGAGATACTGTCTACAAAACTTCTGTGGACAAAGAGCGTCTAGACTACATCCAGTTCTGTCGACAAAGCATGCTGCTTTGTCGACATGAGAGTGTAGACGCAAAGGACAGTGTAGATGCAATAAAGCCTTCTGTCGACCGAACTCTGTCAACAAAAGGCGTTATTCCTCATAGAATGAAGTTTACCGCCGTCGACAAAACTGCCGAGTTCTGTCGACGTTATGTTGACAAAACTCGGTGGTAGTGTAGACGCAGGTATAGTTTTGTCAACAAAAGTCCACTTTTGTTGACAAAACCCTGTAGTCCAGACACACCCTAAAGTGCTACATAGTCCTGTCTTTTGTTTAAAAGGTAGAACAACTGCTCCAAGTGAAACAAAAGCACCATGCGCTGTTGGCATCTACACAGGGGTGACGCTCTTTCAGGGGGGCCCAGGAATGGGGTGGCAGCAGGTCAGAGGCCCAGAAATGTGCCTCATCAGGTTGGAAGGGAATCATCCAAACAGCAGGTCGGAACTGAGGTGCAAGAGCAGAGCAAGGCAGGATCAGACTTCAGACTGGGAGAGCAGGCGGGCGTTGCTGGGCATTGCACCGGTTGAGCGAGCATGGAGTCCTGCCCGTGGCGTATTTGCACTCTTCCAGCCCAGAGGTAGTGCGCTTAGACTCCCGCGTGGCATTAACCGAGTGGCTGGGGGCTGATGTGCTAAGAAGATTATTTCCAAGCTCATGTTGAAATTCAAAACCTGGCTCCCGACAAGCTAGAGTGCCTCTTAGACAATGGCCCGCTGTCTGCCAGACCTTTGTACGAAGGGGGGAAGGGCTGAGCCAGTTTATGCAGCACTTTGTAAGCTGACATTCAGGTGATCCTGAATATACTGGCCATTACTAAGTGGCAAGGGCCATAGTCTTTCCACGGGTGTGTGTGTGAGTGTGAGTGTTATTCATCTTCATAACAATGAGTGGCATTCCCCTTGGGCCTGCTGTGCACAGAGCTTAGGGTGTGGCACAAACCGGCTGCTGCCGAGATGCACCCCCTTCTGGGGTGGAGCGCAGCCGCTGCTTCACAGCATCGTTCAGGACTGGAAGGGGAACATCTGTGTGCAGCTGCAGAGGGGTACGTGAGGCAAGGGGTGGGGAACTTTTTTGGGAGTCTGGGGCTGCTGACCACAGACAAATCAGTCGGGGACCCCGCACAAAAATGAGAAGCAAAACAAAACGAAAAAACCCAACCAAACAACCCTGCCTGGGAAGGAGAAAGACGCTCCCCACGTCCCCCTCGCACACCAGAGCTAGGGGGGCCCAGGCTAGTCGATTGTGTGGGACCCCAGCGCTCTGGGGTGCAGCCAAAAATGAGGAGTTCAGTGAGTGTGTGGGGGCTGCTGGGATCTGGACGGAAGGGAGGGTGCAGGAGTGGGTTGGTGGTGGGAGGGCTGGGTGGGATGCAGGAGCAGAGTAGGAGCTGAGGTCTGGGTGGGAGGGGCTGCAGGGGGGAGAAGCCCCCAATACAGGGGGGAGAAGCCCCAAGCCTTGAGGGCTGGATCCAGGCAAGCCAGGGCCCCGATCCAGCCCCCGGGCTGTAGGTTCCCCACCCCTGTATAGATCCTGGCGCCGGTACATAAGAACATAAGAACGGCCGTACTGGGTCAGACCAAGGGTCCATCTAGCCCAGTATCCTGTCTGCCGACAGTGGCCAGCACCAGGTGCCCCAGAGGGGGTGGACCGAAGACAATGATCAAGCCATTTGTCTCCTGCCATCCCTCTCCAGCCTCTGACAAACAGAGGCCAGGGACACCATTTCTACCCCCTGGCTAATAGCCTTTTATGGACCTAACCTCCATGAAATTACCTAGCTTCTCTTTGAACTCCGTTATAGTCCCAGCCTTCCCAGCCTCACACGCTGTGTGAAGACTACACCAGTGCAGTTACACAGCAGAAATCTCTTAACAAAAAGGGGCCTGCTCCCCCGGCACCCGCGCTGGGCACCTACACAGGCAGCCAGCAGGCGTGTGTTTGATCGGTGCACGTCCCATCCCCGTCCAGCCACCAAGCATATTGCTGCTGCGCGGGCGTATCTGGCTGCTTGCATCAGCCCGGCCCGTACCCTCCGGCGGTGATTGCGTCGATGCACAGTGCAGAACGGCCCGGGGAGGAGTCCCAGTGCCCCTGCAGCCACCGGGATGCACCGTGCGGGTTGAGAAATGTTTTGCAGTGCATTGTGGGATAATAGAAACAACCCAGCCAGAGATCTCTGGGACATAGGGGCCGTGACAGTGTGACTGGTGGGGGCTGGTAGAATTACCCCTCCTGGAGCTAGTCTGGGACAGTCAAGTGCTCAGAGCGTGAAGGTGGGTGGCAAACTCAAAAGTATGTACGGCTGGAGGAGTTGCTAGTGCTTTGCCATCGCGTATAGTTTTACAGCGAGTGAGGCAGGGCAGGCCAGTGGGTAGAGCATGAGACTCGGCATCAGGAGAGCTGGATTCCATTCTTGATACTGACTTGCTGGATGACCGTGGGCAAGTCATTTCCCCCCTCTCTGTGCCTCAGTTTCCCCTCGCACCCCACCTCCCTCACTCTTGCCTGTTTAGGTTGTAAGTCCTTTAGCTTTCCCTGATAATGTATCTGTTCCGTGTCTAGCACAATGGGGGCTTGATCTCAGGTAAGCGCTACTGTGATACCAATAATGGTTCCCCCCCACCCCCCAGAGAGGCTCCAATACTATGGTGCAGAACTAGAGATAGAGACAGCCGCATTCTTATCTTCAAACCCCAGCCAAGCACTCCCTTCTCCCCTCCCTGCAGTTCAACACACTCCTCCAGCTGCCACCTGGCAGACAAACCAAACCTTGTTAAAGTCTCCTGCAGCCGCCCCCGCCCCCCCTCCCGCCCCCCCGTCCTCCTGGACTCCACTAGCTTATCCCTGCAGTTGGCCTCGCCCACCACATCCCAGTGGCTCCAGAGGCAAACCGGTGTTCCCAGTAAGCTGAGCACGTGTGCGGCCATTGAGGAGAAATTCAAATGCCACTCAACTGATTAGCAAAGTGCCCACAGCTAGATTTTATATTTCTGTTGGTGGTGCCTATTCACACATGCCTGGGTGCGCGTCACAATTATTCCGCACATGGATGGAAAAGATTAAAGGGGACACTGGGCACCAGGGTTGCCCGGACCTGCCTTAGGGCCCGTGGCCAGGGCTCCGTAGCCAGAGGATGAGGGACCCCTGGGAACGGGCATTGCTGGGCACAGGGGGGGCAGGTTTCTGGGCAGGAGGGCAGTGAGGCAGGGCCGGCTGGAAGCAGAGAGCTGGGGTTGGGGACACAGGTGGGGGGCAAGTGCAGAGGGTGGGGCAGAAGGTGCAGCGGTTAATAGTAAAGGGGTGTAGGATGGGGGTACAGGGAGCCCAGGGTGCCAGGGGAAATGGGGGAGAGCTATGCCCACAGCCGTGTCTCCCAGGCACATTGTTTCTTGGGCCCCCGGGGAAGCCGGCAAGGTCTGCAAGCACCAGGCTTTCTGGGGAGCCGCCTTCCGCGGGGTCCGGGGAGAGTCACCAAACACGCAGGCAGAGCGGCCCTGCCAGCAGACCTGAATGCAAGCGGGCAGGACGCCTGCGTCCAAGCCCCCAGTCCCATCCTAGGGCCGCGGGGGCTGCATTCTCCCCCTCTCCTGGCGCCCGGGGCGGGGACGGAGCACGGGCAGCCTTGGCACCCGCCCCAGACCGGGGGAGCCTGGCAGCGAATCTCTCTCCATGTGGCCGGGAGACTTGGTCTTCTGGTTGCCACGGCAGCCCCCTCTCCGGAGGGATTTGTGCGTCTGTCCCAGCACGCAGAGAGGCCGGCGCACGGCTCGGCAGCGCGTTAATGAGGGCCTGGGCTGGGGGAGGGGACGGGGAGTTGTTCGGTGCCAGCCGCAAGGAGCAAACACTTGCTAAGGCCTAAAGCCTCCGTCTGCCTGTCCCAGAGCTCGCCAGCCTGCTCCAGGGCCTGGAGGAGCTGCTGGTGGGACGGGGGCCTGGGGCAGGCGAACCTCTCGGGGGGCAGTGGGGCAGGGTGTGGGAGGGCCCCGAGCTGTCGACACGCCCCATGCTGCACCACGCATCCCCCCCCCCCAAACCACATAGAGCCGTCCCTACGCAGCCCAGCACTGGCACCCCCGGGAGCGGCCACTTCGCATCGTTGGGGGGGGTGAAGCTGTGGGGAAAGAGGTGGCCGACCCTGCCGGACGGACCGGACGCCTTTTAGCACAGCTGGCCCCAGGAGCAGGGTTGGGGGGGGGGGGGGGGGGCGCAGGCCAGCGGAGCTGCAGGCGACGGTGCAGCCGGCCAGAGAGAAGCGGCACTTCTCTAGCCGGTTGCCTTCTGCTCTGGGAGCCCTCCGGCCCACAGCCACCCCTCCGTGAGGGGGGGCTGGGCACTGAGCCCTGGGGAGGGAGTGGGGGGCGGGATGGCTGGCCCGGCGCTGAGGTGGACGGGGAGCAGTTGAGGGATGGGGATGGGGGTGGCCGGACCAGCACTAAGCTGTGGGGAGCGGCGAGGGGACGGGGTGGGGGCAGCTGGAGCCCTTAGGCATCTTGAAGCGGCCCAGGGCGCTGTGAAATTTGGGGCAATTTGGTGCCCCGAAAGTAATGGTGCCCTCCGCGGCTGCGTGTTTTGCCTATCGGTAGGGACGGCCCTGCTGAGAGAACCCCCTGCCCCCAATTCTCTATGGACTGAGCCCCCCCCACCTGCTATACCCAGCACCCCCCAGACCCTGCCACAGTTGCACAGCGCCCTGCACGCCGTCACCCCTACCCAGCACCCCACACCGAACCCCCAGTCCCTAGTGCTCCGACACACAGAGCTCTTCCCTGCCCCCTCCCAGCCCAGCACCCCCCCACTCAGGCCCTCCAGAGACCCACTTCCCCACGCCCTGCCTCCCAGCCACACCCACCAGCCCTCGGGGAGGTAACTGTGTCTGCCGGGATGAGCCCCCAGGGCAGCGGGGCAGGTGGGGAGTCGCCCTGGCCCCTCAGGAGTGGCATGATCAGTCAGGCCAGGGCCTGCCCCCGCCACGCTCCCTCAGGACCCACTTGCTGGATGGCCTAGCCGAGCCCCCCCACTGCCCCACTGGCCAGGGAGACAGATGGGGAGCAGCAGAGACTTCCCAGAGCCGGAGGGGCTCTGGGGTCCAGCCAGGAGGCAGAGAGAAGCCGGCAGGGAGGCCACGGGTGAAGAAAAGCCCTCAGCCCACTGGCAGGCAGGCTGTGGGGAGTGGGAAGCCAGAGGGCTGAGGGGGTCTCAGGGCACAGGGCAAGCAGAGCATGACAGAGGCTTCTGAGCATTGGCCCGGCTCCATAGTCGGGGGGAGTGGAGACCAAAAGCCGGTTTGACCCTCTCCTTTGCTGCCACCCTCTTCTCTAGAGCCTCAGGCCGCTGGGAGTAGAGGTGTGGGGGCAGGCAGCCCTGGGGAGGGACAGAAGCCCAGCACGGAGCGTCTCAGCTCCGGAGACCCGCGTTCAGTTCCTGCAGGCAGAGCTAGATTCCTGTGAAAATCATTCGGAGCGGGGCTCCTGACTCCAAGTCAGCCTGAAACGCCAGCGTCTAGCTGCACCTCGGCCCAGCGGCTCAAAGGCACCCGGCTCCTGACGCCCTTGGTTCCCGTGGAAGTTAGGAGCCTAACCTTTTAAGAAGCGGAGCCCTAAATGCCTTTGAAATGCTGACCCTGGGGTACGTCTGGACTAAACCTCTCTGTCGACACAGAGATGTAGATTAGGCACGTCAGAATTGCTAATGAAGCCAGGATTTAAATATCCTGCGCTTCATTAGCATAAATATAGCCGCCGCTTTTTTACGACACGGAGCTTTTTCGAAAGAAAAAGAAAAGGCAGTCTAGACGCAGATCTGTCGAAAATAAACCCGTTTTCGAAAGATCTTGTCAACCTCCTTTTTTGAGGAATACAGGATCTTTCGAAAAAGGGTTTATTTTCGACAGATCCGTGTCTAGACTGCTGTTTTTTCTGGAAAGAGCTCCGTGTCGTAAAAAAGCGGTGGCCATGTTTATGCTGATGAAGCGCGGGATATTTAAATCCCTGCTTCATTAGCAATTTCAACGTGCCTAATCTGCATCTCTCTGTCCACAGAGAGGTGTGGTCTAGACACAGCCTGAGGGTGTGTCGACACTGCCAGTAAACTCCTCCCTGCCGCTGGCCCGTGTCAGCTGGTGCAGGCTCACGAGGTTCCAGCTGCAGGGCTGTTTGGTTACGGTGTAAATGTTGCAGCCCGGACTCTGGGACCCTCCCCGCTGTGAGTCGCTCTGTACTTAGTCCCCTCACGTGGAAAAGCCGAGGGAATAGCGGCTAAAGAGCGTGAGCTGCTCCCTAATGAGGGCTGTGCCGGTCCCATGGGCAGCGGATCCCTGAGATGGCGTGCAGGGAGCCAGGAGATGGGGAAGGAGTGCTGAGGTGGGGAGGATCCCGGCACGGGAGCTTGTGCACCCAGAAACTCGTATTGCAGCCGATGCCCAGGCCACTGCGGTCTCAGGTAGCCGAGTACGGTGCACAGCAGTGGTGCTGGCGGGAGCCCCTGGGGAGCCATCCTGGCCCCGCCTGCTGCACTTGCAGTAAATCTGCAGCGTTTCCTGGCTGCCCCAGCTGCTTTCTCCCGCCAGCTGCAGGCATCCCGATCGCTTGTTGACACGCACCCGCACATGCTGCTTCGGGCTGCCACATCTGGCAGGCAAGGCCGGCTTGTTCTGCAGACCAAGCAAGCCATCCCTGCCTGGGCCTCCCCTTCCCCCCCCCCCCAACAGGTCAGGTGCTGGGAAGGGGTGGGGTGGGGGGGAGATGCATGTGATTGAACATTTCCATCCTGGAGGCCAGGCAGCTTTCTGGGTTTCCCAGTGTTCTCTGAGCCCGGCTGCCACTGGCAGGCAGGAGCTCCATCCTGGAAGAGCCTGGGGACATTTTACCCCAACAGGCCTGTTTCCTCTTGATTTGCCAGCCCCGCAGCTGCATGGGGGGCAGCGGGGGCAGGAGGAGAGCTCCAGGGCCCCCTTGCTTTTGGAAACCAGTGCAAGCCTCAGCTAAGCACTTGGGACGCTCTCCCTCCCCACACTCCTCCTTAGTCTGAAGCATAGTACAGGCCCATGGAGCAGTCAGGGGGTTCTCTGCAGCCTTGGGCAGGGCTGGCAAGAGGGCGAGAAAGACAGGACAACTGTCCTGGGAAACTGAGCTTAGCCGCCCCCTCCTCCCCGAAACATCTGTAACATCTGTGTAAATAAAATGGAATGGGGAGGGCGGAGAAAGGGAAGATCCAGGCAAACATGATGCCCAGCCCGTCGAGAGAAATGTGGGGTCCTCGTACACATCCCGGCAGGCCTGATCTTGAAGCCTAGTCCAGCAGGTACCGCGCTGCCCCGCAGTGTCTGAGCGCCGTCCGGTCCCGCAACACGTTCACACCCGGATTGTACAGCGATAAGTGTGATGTGAGAACCCAGGCAGGGCAGAAATCGCGCGTGGGTGTTTTGCCGTTAGCATCCCCAGGAGCCAAGCAGGCCCTGAATCTCAGTTGCTCGGGTTCTCCCTCCTGAGGACAGAGGTAACGCTTCCCTGCGCCCTCCTCAGCTGGCGTCCGTCACTGGCACTGCGAAGAGCTTTGCGGGTCTCAAAGGGAAGGTGCTACAGAGATGCAACGTGTTGTTATCGGGTCCCCCTGGAAGTGGGGAGTAGAGCCCCTAACTCCCTTCAACGCTGGGGGACGCCCCCAGGCAACGTTGCCTCTAATCTTTTCCACCCATGTGCAGAATAAATTTGGCATGTGCGAATGTGCACCACCAGGAGCATTTGGATCTCTCCTGGGCGGCAGCCCAAGCCTGCAGTTTACAGAGAGCACTGCGTTGTTGCTACGAAGTAGCTGCATTAGAGCTCTTCCGACGAGGGGGCTGCGGTGGTTTGATTGAGGATTAGTTTAGAATTTGGAAAATGGCGGGGAGCTGATTTCCCATTCTGCTCCGTGCGACCTTGGGTCAGTTACTTAATCCCAGATTTTTAAAGGTATTTAGGCACCACCGTGCTCAGCATGGCCCTGCCTAACTGGTTTAGGCGCCTAAGTCTCACTTTCAAAAGGCACGTAGGAGCCTAAATCCTATCACCCATCAATGGGATTCTGGCTCCGGAGTGCCTAAATCTCTTGGGAAATGCAGCTGAGGCTCCTAAATCAGGTAGGCCTCGCAGAGCCCGAATACCTTTTAAAATCTGGGCCTTTGGTCTCTCCGTGCCGCCGCTCCCCATCTGTAAAATGGGGAGAACAGCACAGCCCCCGCTCACTAAAGACTGCGAGGCCCCAGGCTGCGTGGCGATGGGGCCGTTCAGGGACCTTGAGCAAAAGGCTCTCGCTACAGGTCTGACCCAGGGCCAAAGCTCGCTCTCTAATAGGCAGCTGGTTCTTGCTGGCCCCTTTGGTTGGCTGCTTCCCTGCATCCGTCTGTCTGGCCTGGGTGGGGAGAAACTGCTGCTGTTTCTGGATCATTCACTCTCCCATCCTCCCCACATCCCCCCCCCCCTTCCCCGTCAGTATTAGTTTAATCCAAGGCAGGCGGTTCTGTACAAGTGTCCCCCCCCACCCCCTGCTTCCTTGTCAGTGGTTCCCTCTAGCAGCTCATCCCACCAATCAGAGCGCAAGGAGATGCTCTTCTGATTTCTGATAAATAAATGAATGAATGAATGAACAGCTCGGTTCTGCAGTGTCGGCCGGGAACCAGGTACCGCTGCGAGGAGGGTAGCGTGTGGCTCTGGGGCTGTGTGTGGGGGGGGTCAGAGCTGGTCTTTCCATCCCCTGGCTCCCGGATTGCAGAATAGGATTCCTCGTAAGAAACGAGGACTCGTCCAGGCTGGGGACCCATCTCTGTTGTTGTTTTTTTTAAACAGGCCTTTAAAATGTAAATAGCACTGAGTTTTCATGAGGGACCTGTCATGTTCTCAGTACGGTGGGGGATGGGGGGAAGGTTCACTCCACAACATGCTCCCCCCACCACCCAAAACACCCATATGCACACACACACACAATATAGCCAATGGGATTTGCCTCCCTTCTGGTGAATTTAGTATGGGGAGAAAGCGCAGCCTCGGTGTAGCAACAGGACAGGTACAGAGTGGACAGCGACAAGGAAATTTTTCCATCCTCAAACTGCCTCCATGCTGAGCTGGAGGGGTCACCTCTTGATGTGGTCTAGTCTTTTCTAGGCTCTGTCTTACGGTAGCGCCAGCGGAGAGCGAGGCCTCCGTTGTGCTAGGTGCTGTACGTTTACAAGCTCGCAGCCTAAATGGACACAAGGCGGGGAGGGGAGCCGGTGGCATGAAGCGGGGGAAGCAATTGTCCTACACCCCGCTGGCTTGGAAACAGAAACCAGGCTTTCTGCCTTCAGAGGCTATGTCTACACAGCTTCCCTCTTCTGCAAAAGCCTATGCAAATGATTAGCATATTGCCACGCTTCATTTGCATAATTAATTTGGAGCCGTTTTTGCACAAGAGCCATTCTTCCTGAAAAAATTAGGAAGAACGTCTCTTGCGCAAAAACCTCGTGTGCAAAACCAGCTCCTAATTAATTATGCAAATGGAGCAGGGCAATCCACGCTTCATTTGCATAGGCTTTTGTGGAAGAGGGAAGCTGTTTAGACGTAGCCTGAGTGTGGGGTGGGGCAGAAGTCGGAGGGTTTATTTTGCTGATATGGACAGCTGATCTGGGCTGCAACCGCCAGCTGCTTGCACATCACACCGCCTGTACTGCCAGTAACCGGCCTGCACCCTGGTGGGAAACTCTAGCCCCTGTGAAGTTTTGCCATTGACTTCTGTGGGGGGCCAGGCTTTCATGGCTGCAGGTGAATGGCTCTGTCACCCGTGGCCAGTCCCCGGAGCCGGCATCGCCCCTCTGTTGATTGAACCTAGTTGTTTATTTTTAATTTTGCAAACCAAGATTTGTTTTACAACCGGGGCTGAGTGAGAGCAACTGGACATTTCTTACAGGTCCGGTCCTATGGCAACCCAGGTCCCTGCCAGCTCTTTCAATAGCTCCCTGCTGGCTTTTGCCGCAGCTCAGCCAGCTCTTGCCGGAGCTGCGCACCATGGCGCGCCCACTTCCTTTCCCCTCTCTTTACAACTCTGATTTCACCCTTGTCCCCTGCACTGCCTTCCAGACAAGAGAAGTCTCTGTCACACGGCTCGTCTCCCCCTCTCTGCTTGTCCGTAGCCTTGCACACCGGGTTGGAGGAAGAGAAGGGATGGATTTGTGGGGGGAGTCTCACCGGCTTTGTCCCCATTCTGACTCCTGCCTCAAGGGACACGTGTCAGCATTAGGGATTTAAATATCGGTTAATTGAATAGTCGAGTATCCTCATGAATTCTTATTGGTTAGTCGGCTAGTCTATCATCCCCGGGGGGGCGGGGCTGGCAGCCAGTGCATCCCAGCCCCACTCTGGAGGAGCCCCCTGCCTCTCCACACTGATGCCTTCGTGGGGTGCCAGGCGGGAGCTGGTCTGTGAGTGGAGCCGGTTTAAAAACCAGCCCTTCTCGCCGACCGTCTGCCTGTCGCCCCGTGCTGCTGCCTCTGATAAAGAGGAAGCAGTGCAGAGCGGTAGCAGCCCGTCTCAGGGGAATCTGAGTGCCCGGACCCAGCGCAAACTAGAACTGAGCCTGGCTGCCTGCCGGCGCAGCTCCTAATACACTTTCAACGCAGAGCTGCAGCAGGAATAGGTCCCGGACCCACTGCAAGCCAGGACTGAGCCGGGCTGCTGGCCAGCCTCCTAAAAGATGTCCTGGCAACTGGGGGGTGGATGGAAATGCATGTAGTCTCTAGCATTAACCGATAAGCTTTTGCTAACCGCTTAATTGGTGAATCAACTCCACTATTACATCCCTAATCGGCATCCTGGGACAGCGGCTTGGGACAGGAGGCCTGTTTTCCCTGTGGCTTTTGAACAGCCCCACTGCAGCCCAGCGCGCCCAGGCTCCGCTCTCCCTCCTCTTCCTCCCCTCCTGCCCCCCGCTCGCAGATGTGGAAGGACAGAAGGATTTTCCTGCTCCCTCTGTGATCATAAATCAAGAGAGCTTAACCTTCAACATCCAGAAGTTAGCGATGAGAAAACACAGATTCTCCCCCCACTTACCAATTTCCACCACTCCCTTCCTCCTGTCTTTTATATCCCCAGCACATCTGGCAGGCATTAGGCTGCCAGCCAGTGCATTGTGCGGAAATGGGGATAGATTTTTATCCAGGCATTGATGTGTCTGTTGCACATGTATTTCTTACTCTCTCCCTGGAGTCAGGGAGAGCAGAGTCAAGGTCTTGCTCAAATCTGCCCCTCAGTCGGCTCTGGGGGTAACGCAAGGAGCTTGCCGTAGCTCACAGGTGTTTTATTTGAGGCTGCGACTCTCCTATTGCGGCAGTGGCTAGAAAAGTGGCTTGAGCCAGCACGGCTCCTTCTAACTGTGTTTATCTGACGTAGCATCATGCAGGCCCCATCGTTACTGGGCCACCTTTGACCTGGGGAAAGGCTAAAAGCTCCATAGCCCAGTGCGGATGCCCTGAGAGAGCCAGTTCCCAACCTACCCGACTTTCCTCCTGGTCATCCCTCCGCGCTCCCAGATCCCCTAGCATCTGGGTCTGGGTCTCTCGCGCTCGCTTTCACACACATAGCTTCTCTGAGGGTTTTCTGCAGCATCTGTTCCTGCAGCGCGGCTGCCCTGCCAGTTTAGCTTTGCAAAAGCATTCTCCATAGTCGATCAGGAGAAGGCTGCAGGTGCCCTTCCAGGTTAGAGACCCTGAGCCGCCTGGGCAGACCAGACACGGGTAGCAACACAATGCGAGGGGGGCTTGGAGGGAGATGCGTTAATGGATGCTTGGTGGGTGGGCAGCATGGGACTTGAGCTGCAGAAGGAGCCCGTCACGGAACAGAGAAGCTACCGTCCCTCCCTGGGTAGGCCTGGCGTCACGTGGACCAGTGCGTCCAGTTCTGGGCCCCCTGAGCAAGAAGGATGCTGCTACCTCTAAGGGAGCTCAGAGAGGAGCCTGGGAACTGTCAATGATTTAGATGATGGCATAGAGAGTATGATTATGAGGTTTGCGGATGATACCAAGCGGAGAGGGGTTGCAAGCGCTTTGGAGGACAGGGTTATAATTCAAACTGATCTGGACAAGCTGGAGAAATGGCCTGAGGTCAATAGGATGAAGTTTAATAAGGACAAATGCAAAGTGCTCCACTTAGGGAGGAACAATCCGTTTCACGCACACAGAATGGGAAGCGACTGTCTAGGAAGGAGCATGGCAGAAAGGGAGCTGAAGGTCAGAGTGGATGACAAGTTAAATAGGAGTCAACTGTGTGACACTGTTGCAAAAAAAGCAAACATGACTCTGGGCGGCATGAACAGGAGTGTTGTGAGCCAGACACGAGAAGTCATTCTTCCCTTCTACTCTGTGCTGTTTAGGCCTCTGTTGGAGTGTTGTGTCCAGTTCTGGGCACCACATTTCAGGAAAGATGTGGAGAAATTGGAGAAGGTCCAGAGAACAGCAGCAGAAATGTTGAAAGGTCTAGAACACAGGACCTATGAGGGAAGAGTGAAAGAATTGGGCTTGTTTAGTTTAGAAAAGAAGACTGAGAGGAGACATAAGAGCTGTTTTCAAATATCTAAAAGGGTGTCACAGGGAGGAGGGAGAAAAATTGTTCTCTTGGCCTCTGAGGATAGGACAAGAAGCAATGGGCTTAAACTGCAGCAAGGGAGGTTTAGGTTGGACATTAGGAAAAACTTCCTGCTTGTCAGGGTGGTTAAATACTGGAAAAAATTGCCTTGGGGGGGGGGGTTGTGGAATCTCCATCACTGTAGATATTAAAGAACATGTTGGACAGACACCTGTCAGGGATGGTCTAGCTGGTGCTTGGTCCTGCCGGGAGGGCAGGGGACTGGACTCAAAAAACCAATCAAGAGAGAGCCAGCTGCATGCACATCTGGACTGACTTTTGGCCCCTGTGTCTGTCTCCTTTCCAGGCTTCCACTGCCCACCATGAGGGTATCAAAGAGACCTCAGAGGTTAGCAGGTCAGAGGTAAAAGGCAAGAAGTCCTCCAGCCATGGCACCAGCCACAAGGGGAAAAAGACGGGAAGCGGGAAAAACTCGGCCAGCTTCCCCTCAGCCCCCTCCGGCAGCACTTTCCAACCTGCAGGTAAGGGGGAGGTGTGTAATGGTGGAGGGAGGGAGGAGAACAAAGGCCGGGTGGAGAGAGAGAGACGATCTTGCACGATGCTAACAGTAGGAGCAAAGTTCTCCCGCAAAGCAAAGTATAAATCCAGCCCATACACGGTGCAGTGCGGCTAACTCAGGGTTCTTGGGCCTCCCGTTGGCAGGGAGTATCTGGCTACGTTGAAGGAGGAATTTAGAAAGAGCTAAAAGCAACAGAGAGTCAAACTTATCCCTTGTGCGACTCCCTGGAGTTTCTTTTATTGGGCTAAATGAAATTAACAAGGGCTGGCTTCTTAGCAGCTGAACAGCCAGGTGGAGCAGTGCGGTGGGGGTGGGGAGGGAATCCAGACCTCACTATTCAAGTCACAAACCTTTATTTCTGTTGCTGTCTAAATACAAAGTGAGAGCCCCAAGCCAGGTAGTGTTAGGCTCCCCAACACTTGTTAAGATATCCCTTGTAATAAGGGGGGGGTTCCGAGAGCCCTGCTGAGAGGGTCAATCCAGGGCGAATTGCTTAGAGACAGGGCGACTTACACACCCAGGTTATTTCTACGCTACGGGGCATTATCGGCAAAAGGCCAATTGTTTTTTCAGAAGAGGCTTTTCCAAAATTTGGCCCATCTACACTGAGCCAAATTTCAGAAAAAAACCTCTTTCGGAAGAGCCCTTCTTCCTCGTGGCCTGAGGAATACACGGCTCCCCGAAAGAGCGTGTCTGCTCTTCCGTGAAGTCTCCATCCCTAGCGGTGTTTAAGTCTCGGCTTGACAAAGCCCTGGCCGGGTTGATTTAGTTGGGATTGGTCCTGTCTAGAGCAGGGGGCTGGACTTGATGGCCTTCTGAGGTCTTTTCCAGCTCTATGGTTCTATGATTCTATGACACAGCGAGTTTTTCCAGGATACCTCCTGGAAAAACCCCGTAGTCTAGACATAGCCTAAGACAGGAGGTCCTCCACTGGGCACCCGAAGCCAGTCACAAAGAGCACTTCTGGCTAGCAAGAAGTTATACAAGCCACTTCCTTAGACTCTCCAGCTCTCCGCGCCTCCGCCAGTACCACTCCTTATGCAGATGAGAGGTTATGAAAACCAATCTCCTCAAATCAAAAAAGCTTTTTACTGATCTGAAAGGACCAGCCACATTCCCAGGTCAATTTATAACTCAGACGTTGTCCAAAAAAGCAAGCTCTTAAAGCTCTTAGCCAAGACTTTAGAATCTAAACGAAGGAAGGAAGGAAAAGAAATTTTAAATTGCTAAAGAAATCAAATGACATACACCCTATTACATACAAAGTTATTGGGGCACTCTTGTAGCCAAGGTGGAACAATCTGTTGTCTTAAATCAAGTCTCTGGAACACAACTAGTTAGGATGGGTCATCCGTCCTTTTTTCAAGCTTCAGTTCATAGGAAAGATCCTGCAGAGGTGAGAAGCCGGATTGAAGGCAAAATGGAGAAACTTTCAGAGTCCTTTTTATATCCTAGGGCACGTGGCAGGACTCCCATTGTTCTCTGTGGGAAAGCTGTGGGTTGAACCTCTCTAGTCCGGCATTTTCTGGTGCGGTAACCTCTGTGGTCCGGCATGATGTTAGTTCGCTGGATGGCAACTTATCATGGGTGTTGCCAAGTTTCCCATGGTCCCATAAAGTTTGTTTACAACCACCAGTCCTGGCTCTCTGGGTTCTGTGCTGTTTTTTAGCTCTAATTTACCCCGAAATGGCTTCTAAGAGCCCAGGAAGCAGTGGAAGCGTTGGCCATGCTGCCAGACAATATTGACCTCCCTTGGTTTGGCAAATTCTGTGGTTCAGCACCGGTCAGGTCCCGACACAAAATGGATCCATGCATCTGAATAGCATAAACAGAATCAGCAGCTTAGTATAGACACCTCCCTTGGCCCATCTGGTGCAAACATATACCAGTGATTGCACCGATGGTTTGAACGGTCATCTCCCAATCCAGGAACGTCACACCACCTCAGCTAGAAAACTCAGGGAGTGTGAGCTAGCCAGGCACTGACAAGGAGTAAGGACAGCTGGGCTCTATTCTTGGCTTTGCCCCAGATGACCTTGAGCAAGTCCCCCTGCCCTTCCCTCAGTTTCCCCATCTAAAATTATACTGACCCACCTTCTGGGGGATTTAGAAAATTTCATGAATGACTGATTGTAAAAGCCCTTGAGGTTCCACCAGAGTCTTATTGTTATTAACTCCTCCCGGGGAGGGAATAATCAGCTGCAGATTAGGGATGTTAAATATCAGTTAATTGAATAATTGATTAACCTCATGAATTTTTATCGGTTACTCAACTATTCAGTAGTCCCCAGGAGTGGGGCTGGCAGCCAATGTCCTCTGGCCCCACTCCCGGGAGCCCCCCGCCACCCTGTGCTGCTGCCTCTGTATCAGAGGCAGCAGCATGGGGTGCCAGGCGGGAGCTGGTCTGCAAGGCGAGCCAATTTAAAAACCAACTCCCCTCGTGGACCGGCTGCCTGGCACCCTCTGCTGCTGCCTCTGATACAGAGGCAGCAGCACGGGGTGGCAGCAGCCCCTGTCGGGGGGGGGGGGGTGAGTGGAGTCTGAGCTCCCAGACCTGGTGCGAGGTGGAACTGAGCCAGGCTGCTAGCCAGCCTGCTAAAAAATGTACAGGCAGAGGCAGGGGGAAATGTGCCTCGTCTCTAGCATTAACCTATAAGCTTTTGCTTATGGGTTAGCTGTGGACTGGAGTGACCCTCCTGAATGGGCCTGTCTGCCCTGCAAGGAGAGGAAGGTTCCATCTGTCAGAATAAAGGGAGGAGGGAAAGGAAAATCCTCGGAGACAGCCTGTGCAGCACCTGCCTTTCCCTTGAGTCAGTGGTCTCCCCTCCTTCACTTTGAGATGGGCCCAAACCAAAACCCTGCATCCAAGCACCCCTGAGCCTTGGTTCTGACCTCGCTAGAACCTCCTCTAGCTCCTTCCATCCCGTGGGACTCTGAACTAGGCTGGAGGGGCAGTCACTTCCCCACAGACGGTTCTCTGCGTGATGGTGGGGGATTGGGGACAAAATGCCTCTCTCTCACTGAAGGGTGTAGTGGGATCTTTAGTGTCGCCATGGGCCTGCTAGCTCACCTCTTCTGCTCTCTGCTGGGGAGGACTGCTGCGCAGTGTGTCCTAGACCCTATACTGCCGATGGTGATGCTCCGTTAGCTCAGGCATCTGGGGCTCGTGCAGCAGGAGGAGCCGAGTTCTGAATTGCTGCTTCCCTCTTCTCTCCTCTCTGCACCCCCTAGGCACCTCGTGCAGCTCGCTGCAGTGCTCCCAGGAGTTTGTGACATTCCCCAAGCTCGAGCAGGAGGAAGAGAAGTACCGGAAGCCCGTCTCCTCCACCTCCTCCTCCTCCCACTGCTCCCCGCTGTATGAAGGGCAGAAAGGGGACGTCTTTGAGCAGAAGGTCATCTTCTCCGGCTTCGGGTCCATCATGCGCTTCTCCACCTCGGCGGTGAGCCAGCAGCGGGGCCACGTAGCCTCCCCTGTGGACTACAAGGCCTCGAACCCGGTGAGCGGCCCCTCCGGGGGAGGCGGCGGCGGCAGCCACAAGCGCATGCCGTCCCTCAGCATCGAGGACGGGGAGGTGCTGAAGGAGAAGAAGCACAAGGGCAGCAAGAAAAGCAAGCACGGGCCAGGCAGGCCGAAGGGGGGCAAGAACAAGGAGGTGCCGGGAACCCAGCTGGCTGGCTCCACGGTTACCTCCTCCTCGCCCTTCTCCGGGGGCTCCCTCGTCAGCTCCAGCATCGGCAACTCCTCGCGGTCCTTCAGCCACACCGCGACCCTGCCCAGCCTGAGCCTGGAGTCCCCGCTGCTGGGCTCAGGTACGTTCCCCTCAGCACCCCTCCCATGGCGCAAGGCTCTCTTCATCCAACTTTTCCGCTCTACGAGGCCCTCCTCCCACAGCATTTCAGTCCCTGGCCCCCATTGAAATCAGTGAGCGTTAGACCCCTAAATAGCTTTGGAGGATCGGGGTGTTGGCTGCTGTCCTAATCCCTTCCCCATGAACACAGGAGTCCAACTCCGGGTTTTTTTCTTCTTGGCTCTGGAGTGAATCCATTCCGGATGGCCATAAAAATCTAGTTCAGGTTCTCCGTCTTTCCAGCCTTCCTGCTCCACCCTGGCCTGTGCCTCCATCCAGTCCTTACGACCATAGGAATCCAGTTCGTGTTTTGACTTCCTTCCTAAGGCTATGTCACCGGGAAGGGTTGGCCACAAACGTGCTGTCGCCAGGCAAAAGTCGCCAAAAAGTGACCATGAAATGTCGACAACGGGAGGCAGAAAAACTGGTCAAACCAGTTTTTCTGCCTCCCGTTGTCGACATTTCATGGTCACATGGCTGGCACCCCTCTTGACAGACAGAGCAAAGCATTGTGGGAGCATCCCACAATGCAGTGTGGTGGGAAGGCAGAGCTGATCCCTGCACTGCTTGGGATTCCCGCCTAGCTCTGGGAGCTCTCCGTGCTGAGGAATGTCAAAGCAGCATGGCAGCTTCTCCAGCCCTCCCCCTGCAGCAGCCGCCTGCCCGCCACTGGGTTCCTAGCAGGGCAGAACAGGAGCATCCCAATGATTTGTTCCTTGTTTGTTCCCCAAATGGAGCAGCTCACTTCGCTGTCAGACACTTCCTGGAGCTTCGAAAGGGGAAGGGGTGCAGCCTGCAGGGCAGCAGAGATCCCGAAACACTGAGCACAGCCATCACGGCAGGCATTGTAGGATACTGACAGAAGCCAGTTCTCTCAACAAAACAAACAGCAGAGTCCACACTGGCTATTTGTTGACAATAAAGAGAAGGGAAAAGACAAAAGTCTTTCGCAGGGCTGGAAGTTTTATGTCACCAAAACTGGGTGTTTTTCCTGACCAAAGTCTCATTGCAGTGTAAACGCTCTCGCTGTTTTGTCGCCAGTGTAGACACTCCCTAAGACTGGGTCCAGAATCCGTCCCAGGTGAGCACAGGATTCCAATGTCAGGTTCATCTCATCAGGTGCATTGTCCTGCATCCATTCCTGAAGGCCATAGAAATCCAGTTCAGGTTTTTCTCCCCTCCCATGTTCTGTCCAAGCCTGTGACCTGGTATCCATTCCAGCTGACGGGAGGATTCAGGCCAGGGTTTCCTTCTGCAACTCCAACCCAATGGGCCTTTCACACTCACCTTTGTACAGGTGCAATCCAATAAAGGAGAGTCTGGAGGAACAAGGGGTAGGATGGTCCCCATCAAAACCAGATGTAGCTGAGATCTGGGTCCCAAACCAGGGATGGACACACAGGGTATGTCTAGACTACAGGCTTTTGTCGACTGAGGCTTTGTCAACCATACCGTCAACAAAGCCTGTGTCGAAAAAGCATCTAGACTACAACCAGTTCTGTCAAAAAAGCAAGCCGCTTTTTCGACAGAGAGTGTAGATGCTCTTTTTTGAAAAAGCACAGTGTGGTTCAATAGCGCCCAAGGCCTTATTCCTCGTAGAATCAGGTTTACCGCCGTCGACAGAACTGCCGCGTTCGGTCGACTTACTGTCGACTGAACGCGGCGGTAGTGTAGACGCAGGTTTAGTTTTGTTGACAAAAGTCCACTTTTGTCGACAAAACTCTGTAGTCTAGACACGCTCATAGATCTAACGTCCCCCTTTCTAGAGCAAAGCCATCTAGCAAATGCCTGTTCTGCTTACGCCGGAAGCAAGTGAGCGCTGGACACCGAGGCCTGGTGTAACACAGCTTCTGAACTAGTGTTGTTAATTCAGCTAGGGGGTGATTTTGTTTTTATTTGACCTAGGACTGATCTACACTAGATTGACCCAGCCAGGTTGCTCAAGCATGTGCAAAACCCCCGACCCCGTGAGAGGCGTAGTCCTATGTCGATAGCACTACGTTGATGGGAGACTTCTTCCATGGACCTAGCTATCGTCTCTCAGGGCAATAGTGAAGGTAGAACCCCTCCTGTCACTGTTATAAAGATATGGCGTAGTCACCTTCCTTTATGGGAGTACTGGCATAAATACGCCTACCTAGTATTACCTGGTTAACCAGTCTTACTAACCCAGGGGTGGGGAACCTTCTTCCTATCATGGGCCGCTAATCCCCAGAAAAAAATCAGTCGCAGGCCACACACAGCCCCATGGAGGGGGGTATGGAAGTTCTGGACTTCCCCTAAGCTCCGGCGTGGGGCCAAAAAGAAGGGGTTTTACATGTGGGCAGGAGCTCCAGGTTGGGGTGTGGGAGGGGGGTGAGGCCTTTGGGGTGGGGCTGGGGATAAAGTGCATGGGGCGTAGGAGGGGGCTGCAGGCTTGGGGGTGTTGGGGGGGTGTGGGGGGGGGGTGAGGCCTTTGGGGTGGGGCTGGGGATAAAGTGCATGGGATGTAGGAGGGGGCTGCAGGCTGGGTGTTGGGGTGTGGGTGGGGGGGGTGAGGCCTTTGGGGTGGGGCTGGGGATAAAGTGCATGAGGCGTAGGAGGGGGCTGCAGGCTGGGTGTTGGGGTGTGGGTGGGAGCGTAGGGTTGGGCAGGAGTTGGGTGCTGGAGCGAGCGGTGGCCGGGGGCATTTACCTCAGGCAGCTCCCAGGGGGTAGCACAGCAGGGCTGAGGCAGCCCTGGCCCCATGCCTCTCCGGCAAGTGGCCGGCACATCCCTGAAGGGCCGGGGGGCATGTGGCTCCGTGTGCTGCCCTCCCCCGCAAGCAGCACCCCCACGGCTCTCACTCGCCCTGCTCCGCCCTGGCCAACGGGAGCTGAGGGGGCCGCGCCTGCAGGCGAGGACAGTGTGCAGTGCCTCCCTGATCCCCAAGAGCCAGCGCTCACAGCTCCAGCCCAGGGGCGGGGGGCAAGGCTCAGGGCTTCCACCCCGCAGCACCGAGACTTGCCGAGGGCCAGCTGGAGATTCCCCGCCCCTGCGCCACCGAGCCCACACCAGGGGTGTAGAGCAGGATCGTTTAAAAGGGGCAACTTTTACGTGTAGACAAACCCCGAGTCCTCTTGCCCTGGCCAGAAGGGAGGCCGGGGCGCTGAGCGGTGGCAGGAAGGGGTTAAGGCAAAGGAGCAGGGGGCGGAGTCTGGCGCTTGAGCCTGCTCCTGGGCCTTGACACTTTTGGCAACAGAGCCGGCTATTGTGGGGCCGCTTGCAGATGCTCCGATTTAGGTCAAATTGGTCGGGGAGGGGGGTTGTAATTATGTGGCATGTGCCTGGGAGCAGCAGCCTAGTCTGGGCGGGCGGAGAAGTGGGGGCCGTAGTCCAGGGAGGAGCCCGGAGGAATTGAGGCAGCCTCCATAGTCATAACCTGGGGTGATAGTCGGCCTCCTCCCCCACCCGGGGAACCACAAAAAGACGTGTCAGGCAAGGCTGCTGCCACTGGCTCGTTCTCCCACCTCCTCTCCGCCTCCTGGAAGAGGATGTTGGCAGAAGTCCTGCAGGATCCCAGCCCCGGGGGCCGCAGGCTGCTGCAGCCGGGAAAGTCAGGCAGAACCCCTCCCTTGACGGTCCTTTCTTCACCCTCTCCCCGCATTTATCCAGCCTACCTGCAGCGTGCTGTCTGAGCATCGCCAGCCATCGGAGGGAGCGCGTCTAGAGCAGGAGAAGGGCCGTCTGGGCTCCTGGGTTCTCTTTGCAGCTTGGGCTTGGTGCCTCGGTTTCTGTGTCTGTAGAATGGGCGCATCGTGAGGCTGCGGAAGACTTTGACATCATCAGGTGGAAGGGCTGAGCTCCATGGCCACTCACTCCATGTCCCAGGGTGCAAGGGGCACCTCTGCTCCTGGCAGTCTGGGGCTGGAGGTAACAAAGCTGGCCATATAGGACCATGAGCTAAAACAGGGAAACATCAGGCCGGAGGGCCAGATGCGGCCCCGGCTTGCCTGGATCCGGCCCCCAAGGCTCATGCCCCTCCCTCCATTCTAGAATCCAAGGCAGTCAACGAGATGCTCCATGTGTCTGGTCTCTCGGGCAGCAGGAAGCGCTCTGGGGCCTTGACTTTCAAGTGTCTGCTCAAGTTTTGGGGAGCCCAGCGGGAGGCACCTGGGGGCTGGTTTTCAGGCGGCGCTGCACCCCCAGAGTTCCAGACGAATCCACAAGCAGTGAGGGTGCTCGGCTCCCCCTCTGCAAAATTACACCCGGGTGGGGTCCCCAAAAGGGAGGCACCCGAACTGGTGGGCGCACAAAAAGTTTCGGAGGCAGGGAGGATTCTAATTCGAGCCTATGAGGCGGGGCAGACACCTACATCACTGTCTGGGGAGAATTCGGTCCCTGCAAAGGAAGATCAGAGGGTGATCTGATTACAGTGGCCCTCTGGAAGGAGACATGACCAGGTCTGAAAAGGATCTTGACACCTTGGCACCGGCTAGGGCACCGGGCCGGGAGCTAGATATTCCCGTGGCCTCTCCTGGCTTTAATCCCCATCCGCTCTGGATGCTGAGCTCTCACCCCCCATGCTGTGTTTTCCATACAGGCATCTACACCAGTAACAAGGATCCCATTTCCCATGGCGCGGGGGTGCTCCGGGCCGTGTGCAGCACCCCGCTCTCCTCCAGCCTCCTCGCGCACCAGGGCACCTCCTCGCTCCCTCAGCTCAACCGGTCCCCCTTCGCCAGCACCATCCCTGCCTCCTCCTCTTCTGCCGTGTCCACCACCCAGGTAAGGGGGCTGGGGCGGGAGCACATGACCGGGGGTGGGGGCACAGCTAGGTGGGCCGGAGGCTGCCATGTATGTTTCCTGAGCGCGTGGGAGACCACGCTGCCCGTGCCACACCTCCCGGGGCGCCGTCTGCCCTGCCCCTGCTGCCTGTGGAGCGCTGAGGAAGGCTTTCTCCTCCATCGCTGACCCTCCCCCAGGATCAGAAGGACGATCCCATGGCATGGGTGGTCGGGAATGTAGTCAGGGGAAGGCAGAGCCGTCCCAAAATTGCCTACAAGACCCACTGCCTAAGACTGGGGCTGCGGTGCAGCAACCTGGCTCTGGCCACTGGGGAAGACAGCCCGGCTTTCCCTGGCTGCCAAGCAGAGCCAGGCTGGGGCCGCAGCATGGCAGCCACAGCTCTCCATGTGCCCTGGAAAGATTGGCTGGGAGTGGGTGTGGCCTCAGGTGGAAGGGGCGGGGCCTTGGGCAGAAAGGGGCGGGGCTGGAGCTTGCCATCCCCCGCTGGCCTTTCACCCAATGCCCATGTGCCATGGTTAGGATGCTAGCGCAGTACCTAGGAGCCTCTGTGCTCTGCCAGGGTCCCCATGTGACTTCAGTTAACTCCCTTAGCGTCTCTGGGCCTCAGTTTCCCCACCCGTAAAATGTGGCTAATAGCCCTGCCTAAGGATAAAAATGTAAGTTCATGGTACTACAGATGCTATGGTCATAGGGAACAATGAAGTACCTAAGGGTATGTCTACACTGCCGTCCTAGTTCGAACGAGGGTGGCTAATGTAGGCATTCGAACTTGCAAATGAAGCCCGGGATTTAAATATCCCGAGCTTTATTTGCATGTTCTGGGGCGCCGCCATTTTTAAATGCCCCGTAGTTCAAACTCCCTGCCCATGGCTACACGTGGCACGGACTAGGTAGTTCCAATTAAAGCTCCTAATTCGAACTACCATTACTCCTCATTGCAGGCGCCTGGGAACATGCAAATAAAGCCCGGGATAGTTAAATCCCGGACTTCATTTGCAAGTTCGAATGCCTACATTAGCCACCCTAGTTCGAACTAGGGTGGCAGTGTAGACATACCCTAAGGGCTTTTCTCCACTGCACTGGGAATGGGTGCTGTGGCGATCAATCCACCAGCCAGATGAGAAGAGTGGCCGGTGTCAATGGGAGAGCCTCTCCCGCCGTCCTTCCCACACACAAGATGCCGTGGTGAGCACGCCGGGGCTAGCATAGACACAGCCTAAGAGAAAGTCTTAGCCAGGAGTGCTGTATGATTTCTTCTCTCAGGTCAGACCCCACCCCGATACTCGTGGTTCATCGGAACCACTGGGATTGGAAAGATCAATCCAGAGCAAGCTCTCTTGTGACTCTCCCGCTACTTCCTCCCTTTCATTTTGGAATATTTTCCCTGCTGCCTGGGGGAGTTCAGAGGAGGCGTGGGAATGCAGCATCCGGTTTCCCAGGCTGGTCAAAAGTTTTCTGTCTCTCTTGTTAATTTCCCCCCCTGCAGGTATTCTCCTTGGCAGGATCCACCTTTAGCCTCCCCTCCTCCCACATTTTCGGAAGCCCCCTGACTTCTGGCCTGTCTATGAACCCTCTCTTGAACCAGTCTGAAAGCAGCCGGGCAGGTATGTGAGTCGCCAGGTAGGTGAGTTGGAACTCAGAAACCCTCCCTGGGTGAATTGAGATGACACATCTGCAGTGAGCCCCCCTCCTCCTGCTGTCTCCCCATCCCAAGGGCTGGAGGGCTGAGGCCCTGTGCTAGGAAGTAGGAACTGTTGAGATCAGAGGCTTTGTCAGCTCCGGCTATGTCTTCCTTGACTGGGATGTCAGCAAGCCCAGGGGTCATCCTGGGATGTGAGCTCACAGGTTGCAGACTGCGCCTATGGGCGTGGACTAGAACGGTGCCAAAATATAACCTGTTTGAGATTTCATCATTTGAACACACTCGATCTGACTAGGGATGTACAAGTGTAGCCGATAAACCGATAAGCAAAAGCAAATAGGTTCATGCTAGAGACTACATGCTTCCCACCCAGTACATTTTTTTAGCAGGCTGGCCAGCTCAGCCCTGTCTTGCGATGGGTCCTGGACCTACCGCCGCTGTGGCTCAGCATTTAAAGCATATTAGGAGCCAGGCAGGTAGGCAGCCTGGCTCAGTTCTGGCTCGTGCTGGCTCCAGGAGCTCAGACTCCCTCCCTCTCCCCCCCCGCAGACAGGGGCTGCTGCCACCCTGCACTGCTGCCTCTCTATCAGAGGCAGCAGCACGGGGTGGCAGGCAGCCGGTCCACAAGGGGAGCTAGTTTTTAAACTGGCGTCCCCCACAGACCAGCTCCCACCTGGCACCCTGCGCTGCTGCCTCTGATACAGAGGCAGCAGTGCAGAGAGACAGGGGTCTTCTTGGGAGTGAGGCCAGAGTGCACTGGCTGTCGGCCCCGCCCCTAGGGACTATAGAATACTCGACTATCCGATAAAGAGTTTATGAGGTTACTCGACTCTTCGATTAACTGATATTTAACATCCCCAATCTGCACACACGTGGTGAAAATATGTTGGAAAAGTTGGCACCAACTTTTGCAGTAACAGCGTTGGGCCTTTGTTTTGTTTCGGGATGATTTCATCCCCCTTCGACTCTGCCTTCTCCATGCACCGCAACAAAGGCGGCAATTTGCACATTGAAACCATTCTGGCACCAAATGAGCCCTTGGAATGGTTTGGTATTTTCCTTTCCAAAACAGGCTCATTTGCCTTGGAAAAGGGCCGAACTCATGAGAGGGAAACTTCCTGCATTACAGTGAAATTTTCGTACCAAGCGAGCTCATTTTGTAGTTTGCAACGAAATGCAAAAAGAAAAGCCCCCTGCCCCGATTTCCAGCCATTTTGCCTTTGGGTGTAACTATCTCGCGCTCCTCTGAGCCAGAATTTTCAGGAGGTCAGAGAAAGTTGGATGCTGAACTCTTGGGAAAATCTACCAGTACGTGCCACAACAGGGCAGGGGCCGGCAAAATACGGAGGCGGCCTGCAAACCTTCAGATCCGGCCTGCCACGATACTTCGGGTTGCCAGTGTCCTGTGGCCCTGTGGGACCCTAGGCAGGCTCCCCACTGGCCGCTGCCCCACATGCCGCTTTGAGCGCAGCAGTCTGGACCATGCCTGAAGGCCCCGTTGGGATACTGGCCAGGATAGGCGCCTCCCGGTCAGAGCCCACACCTGGAACCCCACCCCCTCCCTTAGCCCAATTCCGTGCCCCAGGTCATAACCCAAAACCTCAGAACTCCTTCCTGCAACCATGCCCCTGGTCACACACCCCTTTCAGACCCTGCATCCCCTCTGCACCCCTCCTACAAGTCAGAATCCTCTCCTGTACCCATGCCCTCTCCCAGACCTTTCCCTGCCTCCTGAACCCCGATCCCCTGCCCTAGATCACAACCCCCCTCCTTCACTCAGACCCCACAGCCCCTCCTGGGCCCCAATTCCCACCCCCGAGCTCCCTTCTGCATCCAAACTCCATGCCAGACCCCGCCCCTCCTCCATTAATATCATAGGTTACGTCTAAACTGCAGGCTTCTTGCGCAAGAGCGTGTCCACACTGCAAAAGCGCATCGGAAAAGCGCTGCATGGACACTCTCTCACAAGAAAGCTCTGATTGCCATTAACAGAACGGCCACCAGGGCACCTGTGCTTCTTTCGATAGGCTGTTTTTGAGCAAAAACCCCGTTTCCTGTCCACACACACCTTTTTCCGCACGAGCTCTTGTGCAAAAAGATGTATTCCTTGTAGAAAGAGGAATATCTGTACCGCAAAAACCCCTTTGTTCTTCCAATGTACTGTACATTTTCTTGCGCAAAAACACGCTTTCAGTGTGGACGCTCCGTGAGCTTTTGCGCAAAAACTCTGCAGTCTAGATGTCGCCTCCGACCCTGCATCCCCTCTTTCTTGTCATCTTTTGTGATCTCTTTGTCCTAGGGATGTGAAGGTTTAACCGGTTAACCGGAAAACCTCACCCTTAATGCAGGCAACTTTACTACTGAAAGTTAATTTGTGGGGGCTGGGGTAACTCCTCTCCTGCCGTGGGCAGGGGCTGCTCCAGCCTGGGTGGGACAGTGGTACACCTGAGGAAGGTGAGGAGAGGAATTCCAGCCCAGTGGCAGGTGAGGGGGCCGCTGCCCCCTTTAATCAGTTAACCAGTTAAATAATGTTTAACCAGTGAGCCAGTGAATCGGGATTTTACATCCCTACTTTGCCCCCAGTCCCTGATCTGTCGTAGGGATTGGTTTGCGTACTGGAATTGTTGCTCTGTGTGTCCTGGGAGGTAGGGCAGGGCTCTTACCCCCCTCTTGCTTCTGGGGCACCGTGGCGGGGAGCACTAAGTCACTCACGGGATGTCACACGGGCTGCTTTGAGCAGGGGGGAGTGGAACCCTAACCACTGAGCTGCCCTTCCTCCTGATCCTGCGTTCTGGAGATGGGTTTCTGTGAAGATGCTCCCAACCCTCCTCCTCCTCCGTCTTCATGTCCTCTAGAGCATGGGTTCCCAAACTGGGGGGCATGAAGAAATTCGGGGGGGGAAGTGAGGTGACCCAACCTCCCTCCCATCAAGTTTTTTTTTTTTTGCTCAAGTTTTGCTGCTAATTTTTTGGGGGGAGGGGGCGAGGGCTTTTCAGAAATCAAAAAGGGGGGCGTGATGCCAAAAAGTTTGGGAACCACTGGTCTAGAGTGACTTTGAGAAGGTGGCTACTTCTCCCCCGGAGGGGAGGAGCCAGTTGAATTTGACTGACAGTCAGGCACACCTATCTGGAGGGGAAGGCGGGACTTCCAGTCCATCTGCCATTCCAGGAGGGGCCTCTCCAAGGGGACTCCGCAGAGCTGCTGCCTGTCAATAACCAGCTTGGGGGGGCATGAGGGGGTGGGGATCAGGGAAAGGCAATGGCTTCCCAAATGGCCAGGCATGGTGCCCCCCCCCCCTGCACTCTGCCCCCAGACTCCCCCCATCTCCTAGGCTGCCTGTCCTCCCTGTGCTTCCGGGGCCGGGCAGGCTGGGGTCGTGTGCCACCCGCTCAGAGGGTGGGCGGGTTGGGGGCCTGCCCTTACAGTGGGGGGGCTTGGCTCCCACAGACAAACCTCAAGCAGCTGGGGCGAGGCCTCCCCCAGCCTGAGGTTCACCTATCACCCACATTGGGGGGCCATGGCCCCCTGAATCCTGCCATCCCTGCCTGGTTCCCACAGGAAAACTCCTGGATTCCTGTGTGTCATAAATGCGTCTGGGACCGGGAGGAGAGGAGAGGAGAGGCGGCCAGCTGGCAGCGTCTGGCGCTCGCAGCGTCTGACACGTCCCCGAGTGATGGGGGACATATGCTGGCTGAGCGGCAGACGTGGGGGCGGGGAAGAGAAAGCGCCTGGCTGATGATTGGATGCTGCTCTGCTATCTGGGAGTATTGCGGGGGAAGAGAGCACCCCCCCACATACACAGCCATGAATTGTCGAGCATGCTGAGCACCCATCGCTGGGTCCAGGTTGCCTGAGAAGCCTGGCTGGGCGGCTGTGAAAATCTGCCCAGTTATGTGGGTCTAAGAGGGAGCTGGGCCCATGGAAAACTGGCCCTGGCCCCTTTGGGAAACTCAGCATAGCGTGGGGAAAAGGGCAGCTTCATTCGCACCTGTCCGTGCTCTGTCTGTCACGCCTCTGTCTGTCTGTCACAGCTCTGTCTGTGTCACAGCTCTGTCTGTTGGTCTGTCACGCCTCTGTCTGTCTGTCACGGCTCTGTCACAGCTGTCTGTCTGTCTGTCACAGCTCTGTCTGTGTCACAGCTCTGTCTGTCTGTGTCACAGCTCTGTCTGTCGGTCTGTCACGCCTCTGTCTGTCTGTCACGGCTCTGTCACAGCTGTCTGTCTGTCTGTCACAGCTCTGTCTGCCTCAGCTCTGTCGGTCTGTCACGCCTTTGTCTGTCACGGCTCTGTCTGATGGTCTGTCACAGCTCTGTCTGTCTGTCTGTCACAGCTCTGTCACAGCTGTCTGTCAGTCTGTCACGGCTCTGTCACAGCTGTCTGTCTGTCACAGCTCTGTCTGTCACGCCTCTGTCTATCACGTCTCTGTCTATGACAGCTCTGTCTGTTGGTCTGTCACACCTCTGTCTGTCTGTCACAGCTCTGTCTGTCTGTCTGTCACACCTCTGTCGGTCTGTCACGGCTCTGTCTGTCTGTCATGGCTCTGTCTGTCACGGCTCTGCCTGTCAGTCTGTCTGTCACGGCTCTGTCTGTCTGTCACGGCTCTGCCTGTCTGTCACGGCGTTTGCACACCAGTCCTTCCCACAGGCCCTGCAGCAAAAACAACCATCCAATTTTACAGATAAAGGCTGTTCCAAAGGGGCGGGTGAAGGGGGCAGACAGGGGCACGCCCCCGTCATATCCCTCCCCCCACAACTCCTGCAGCCCTGGACCGGGGCGGGAGATGACAGTCTCTCGGGCCCCGGGGCCACAGACGGAGAGGGGGAACCAGCTCCTCTGACCGAGGCAGGGGGTGGCGGAGGGCACAGAAAGTGCCCCTCCAAAAGTGGCCACATTTTTTCCTAAGTGTCCAGAGCTGGGACTGGAACCCAGCGCTGTCAGTTCCAGGGCCATGCGCCCCTCCCAGACGGGGCTGTCTAAAGAGGCAGGAGGCGAAGGGACACGAGATGAGGAGGCCTCTGAGGTACGACAGAGAAGTCTGTCTCAGGTGACCGGCTGCTGGGTCTGTCCCACATGCTCTGGGAGTCACTGGCCGCCCCATCTGGGGTCAGGAAGGAATTCCCTCCCTGGGCCAGAGGGGCAGAGATCCTGGGGGTCTTCCCCTCCCTCTGCAGCATGGGGCTCAGGTCCCTTGCCGATTTAAATGGCGGGTTCTGTGTCACTTGACATCTTTGAGTTGCGTCAGTCACTCTGCCGAAAAGGTCTCTGCCAAGTCGTCTGCATCCAGGCCGGGCCATCTGGCTCTGCCCACAGCTGGTCCTGGGGAGGGGGGTCTTTCCGCTCCGTGACTTGGTCCTGCTCAGAAAGGGGCGGCTGCAGCTTAGAAAATGCCCCGGGGCGAATCACAGCCTCCGGATTTATTTACCCTCCCAGCCCCTCGGGGGCGGGGGCAGGGCTTTTATCCCCGTGGTACAGAGGGGAAACTGAGGCACGGCGACTTGGGCCACGTCACAAACTGGGGGTCCAGCAGGGACCTGAACACAGCTCTCTGAAATCTTTGAACCACAGGGATGCCCTTGCTCTCAGCTCCCTGCCCTGCCCTGCCTCCCTTACCCCATCCAGAGGAGCGAAGGGGCGCTGATTCCTGGGTGCCCAGCCAGCCTACAGACCCTGGAGACAGGCGCCTGCGCAGGGGAGGGGGGGCTGTTATGTAAGGGGTGGGGAGCGGAGAGAATTGCTCCGTGCTGCCACCCGGCGGAGGCTGTGGCACTAGCAGCCCCTTGGCTCAGGCTACTAGTTGCCAGAGGCAGAGACCCGCCTGTAACCCTTTCCCTGCCTCTGTTTCCCCTCCCAGAGCCCGACCTGGAAGACTGCAGTTTTGGCTGCCGAGGGACCTCCCCGCAGGAAAGTCTGTCCTCCATGTGAGTGCCTTTCAGCCGTCCTCCCTCGACACGGGGGGGGCTCCCAGGTGGAGGAGAAACTGAGGAACGCAATGTGCGGAACGGGGAGGGAGGCAGCCCTGTCTCGGTGTGGCGTGGGGAGAGGGCAGGCTAGGAAGGGGTAGAGCAGAGCCTTTCCAGGTGTGGGGCAGAGACCGTGTGGGGCTGGTCTGAGGCAGGCAAAGACAGCAGCTTCCAGTGCTGGGCAGAGGTGAGGGGCTCGGGGAAGGGGGTGCAGATACAGGCTTTCCCGCTGTGGGGCAGAGGGGCTTAGGTGAGGGGGGAAGGGTGCAGATACAGGCTTTCCCGCTGTGGGGCAGAGGGGCTCAGGTGAGGGGGGAAGGGTGCAGATACAGGCTTTCCCGCTGTGGGGCAGAGGGGCTCAGGTGAGGGGGGAGGTGGAGGCAGATACAGGCTTTCCCACTATGAGGCAGAGGGGTTCAGGTATGGGGTGAGGGATGCAGATACAGGCTTTCCCACTGTGGGGCAGAGGGGCTCAGGTGAGGGGGGAGGTGGGAGCAGATACAGGTTTTCCCGCTGTGGGGCAGAGGGGCTCCGGTGAGGGGGGAGGTGGGGGCAGATACAGGCTTTCCCGCTGTAGGGCAGAGGGGCTCAGGTGAGGGGGGAGGTGGGGGCAGATACAGGCTTTCCCGCTGTGGGGCAGAGGGGCTCCGGTGAGGGGGGAGCAGATACAGGCTTTCCCGCTGTGGGGCAGAGGGGCTCCGGTGAGGGGGGAGGTGGGGGCAGATACAGGCTTTCCCGCTGTGGGGCAGAGGGGCTCCGGTGAGGGGGGAGGTGGGGGCAGATACAGGCTTTCCCGCTGTGGGGCAGAGGGGCTCCGGTGAGGGGAGGAGGAGGGGGGTGCAGAGACAGCCCCTTCCAAGGTGTCTAGAAAGGAGGGAAGGAGCCTCGTCCTTTGACAGCCTCTGTCCCACGGCCGCTCCCCAGGTCCCCCATCAGCAGCCTCCCCACCCTCTTCGACCAGACCGTGTCCTGTGGCAGCAGCGGGCCGCTGGAAAACGTCCCCCCGGCCACCCCCAACATCGAGCAGCTCCTGGAGAAGCAAGGCAACGGGGAGGCCGGTGTCAACAGTGAGCTGGGGAGGGGGGCGGGCCGGGGGACCCTAGTGGGGCTCCAAAGGCAGCCGGGCCCGGCCAGGGGGCGGGCTTCTCCCCCTGGGTTTGGGGGCAGGAGCGGGGAGGCGTTGTCTGGGGCGATCGGGGCACACAGTCCTGCCCAGGGCGGGGCAATGGGGGCGAGCGGAGCTGAGACAGCCCCTCCTGGTGTGGGGCAGGGGCTGGGAGGGGCAGCCCCTCCCTGCCGGCGCGGGGAGGGGAGCTCCGTGCTGAGCGGGGCCGAGAAGGGGAGGGCAGCGGGGGGCGGGGACGCCCCTGCACAGTAGATGCTCTAACTGTGTCACCCCCCGTATATCCCCTCTTCTCCTTCCCACCCCCTCCCTCCCCTCCCCTCTCTGCCCGCCCCCCGCCCCCCTCCCCCCTTTCGTTTCCCGCAGTTGTAGAAATGCTCAAGGCCCTGCACTCCCTGCAGAAGGAGAACCAGCGGCTGCAGGAGCAGATCATGACCCTGACGGCCAAGAAGGAACGGCTGCAGCTACTCAACGTCCAGCTCTCCGTCCCCTTCCCGGTGGTGACCACCAGCAACGGCCCTGCCGGCCAGGCCCAGTACCTCCTGCCTGCCAGTGGTGAGGGGCAGCCCCGGGATCGGGGGTACCCCGCATCCCTCTGTAACACCCCCGCCGCCCCGGGAGCCTGCCACGGAGCCGCTCTCTGGGCCGGGGGAGGAGGCGTGAGAAAGCCGGGTTCTGAGATTCTCGTGGCGCATGACGCCACGCCGGAGCCGACCATTGGCTCTACGGGCTGTCCCTTTGCCCCGCCCTGGCGACGCGGGGCTCCGCCCCTGACGATCGATTCCCGTTTTACCCCTGCAGTGTGCAACAGCGACTCCCTGAGCATCAGCAAGAGCTCGCCCTGCAAGAACAGCTTCGGGATCGAGAACTCCCTCTCCACCTCCTCCGAGGTACGGCGGCCGCCCAGACTAGCTGCAGGGACCCCCCCCACAGTCTCGCTGCTCCCTATCGAATGAGAGCGTCTGGCAGGGTGAAACCAGCCCCTACCCGGCACCCGGGCGTTCTGTGATCTCAGGGGCTGGCTTTCTGCTCGTGGGGCCAGGGAAAACAAGGCCTTGGGCTCCTTGAGCTTTGCCGGCTCGTCGCCGTGGCTCACCCACCCCCAGCCGGGGCATGGCGGCCGTGGGGATGGCCGTGCGCAAGGCACTGTACACAGGGAAGTGCGGAGGCTGGCGGTTTGCTCAGGCGGGTCCCTCGAGCTCGGGGATTTGGGGGTGAGCTTCCAGCCAAGCATGTGGGAGCCCCGCTGCCTCCCCCCACGTGCAGTGACCTGCCCTCTCCTGGGCACCTCCCCCCCCAGACGCAGTAGAGGGAGCTGAGCCCCCCCAGGTTCAATTCTCCCCCATGTCTCTGCTTCTCCCCCCAGGATCCGCACTCGGGCTGTCCCAGCCGGAGCAGCTCCTCCCTCTCCTTCCACAGCACCCCTCCGCCCCTGCCCCTGCTGCAGCAGAGCCCCACCTCGCTGCCCCTTCCCGTAGGTCAGCAGCAGGTCAACGGGCTGGCCCGGGCGGCGGGGGGCAGCGTGGCAGCCAGTCACAGCCTGTCCACCGGGCCTGCCATGGAGGGGCTGCTGGGGAACCTGCTGGGGAACGTGAACAGCGCCCCGCCGCAGAACGCCCTGACGCAGGCCGGCGGGCCGCCCACCCTCCAGCTCACCGGCCTGAGCAGGTGAGACGGGGCCCCAGGTATCGGGCAGGGGAGCGGCCCAGGCCTACCCGCAGCGCCGTCCTCTCCCGCACCGTCGCCTCCTCCTCCCTCCTGCGCCGCAGCCAGGCGAGTTCCGTCTGCCCACAAACAGATCCCAGCACGAGGCGTGTCCGTGGCAAAGGGAACGTGGCCATCCCGGACCACACACACGCACCCCGTGGGATCATTAGCTCTCCAAAGCAGCGATGGGCAAGTGAGGCTAGTGAGTGGGCCTCGGGAGGACCCCTTCTCCCTCTCTGTGGGCTGCAAGATTCTCGGAACCCAGACAGCCTCCCGGGATAGAATGTGCCTCCAGCCCCGTGTGGCAGTGCAAACGAACACACGTGGGACGGTTTCGGCTTGCATCAGGCCCCCTCGTGCGCGTGCCTCGTGCACGTCCGTTCCTGCCCTGAAGAACTTGCCATAGAAACAGACAGAGGGCGGGAGGGGAAACTGAGGCACCGAGCAGCAAAGTGACTTGCCCAAGGCCACACAAGGGGTCGGTGACAGAGCTGGCACCGGTGCCTCCCAAGGCAGTGTCCTGCCCACTGAACCTCAGGCAGGCAGCTTAGAGTGACCCGTAAGGGAATTTCATCAGTGTGCGCTCGTTCAGGAGCCTGGCTCGTAGCTCTGCTCGGGGCTGGGAACGGGGTGCAGACATGCCCCACCAGGAGTGGCAGGCAGCAGGCAACACTCACATGCCATCTTCCCTGCAGCGTGCCAGGCCTGAGCCCCCTGACGGAGCAGCAGCGGCATGTCTTGCAGCAACATGAACATCAGCTGCAGCAGCTGCAGCAGCTCCTGACGTCCCAGCCGCTAAACCAGGTAAGCGTCCATGTCCCGGGGTCCTGCCCCCTCCGGTAAGGGCATGGCCTGACGTTTGAATGGGGAAGATTTAGACCAAGGCCTCTCGCCATGTTTGCTCAGGCCTGGTCTGCGAGCACAAGTTGCCACAATTCCCCATTGGGCTTATGACTGTGCATCCTTAACCTGGGATCAAAGCGGCATAGACCCTCTAATATTTTTCCATCTATGTGCAGAATAAACGCCCTGCAGCATGCGCGGATGTGCACCACCAGTAGCAACATACTGCCGGCAGTGGGCGCTGTGGGTGCTCTGCTAGTCAGCTGGGCGGCACGGCAATCTCTCCTGGGTGGCCACCCAAGCGATTAGCTGCCAAGGCACCTGGGTTAATCTGATTCCCAGCCACACCCAAAGTCCCGCCAAGTTCAGTAACTGCAGCCGGTTAGCCAATGCTGGCCCTGCGTTCAGAGTCCGATTGCCGCTCGGGCAGGCGCACACCCACCCACGCACGGTCGAGAACAGCAGTGTAAACGGGGCCGTGTGGGTCTCCGTGTGCTGGGGAAGCTCACCGGAACCAGGATAGGTACTTCTCTGGCTGGTCCATGCCAGCTGGCAGAGACCGACACTTGGGTCCAGCTATCTTGGGGGTGTCTGGTGCTGTGGCGGCCCCGGCTCGGATCGCAGTGGAGAAGGGCCCTCTGTGTGCTGCCCTGGTCCCAGGGAGCCCTCTGCCGAGCAGTTAGCGGGACTAGGAGACTGAATGAGAAAGCAAGGCAGCCCACGCAGACGTGGCATTTGGTCGCGGGGCAGAACCAGGGCGATTTCCACGCCCAGCTGGGAAAGCCTATGAAGCAGGAAAAGACTAACAAGGGCCAGATTCATAAGCACATAAGAAAATGTCCAGACTGGGTCAGACCAAAGGTCCATGTAGCCCAGTGTCCTGTCGGCCGACAGTGGCCAACGCCAGGTGTCCCAGAGGGAGGGAACACAACAGGGAATCCTCACGTGATCCCTCCCCTGTCACCCACCTCCAAGGAAACAGAGGCTAGGGACACCATTCCTACCCATCCTGGCTAACAGCCATTGATGGACCTAACCTCCATGAATCTATCTAGCTCTTTTTTGAACCCTGTTAAAGTCCTGGCCTTCACCACATCCTCTGGCGAGGAGTTCCACAGGTTGTGCACTGAGTGAAGAAAAACTTCCTTTGGTTTGTTTTAAACCTGCTGCCTATTCATTTCATTGGGTGACCCCTTGTTCTTATATTGTGGGAACAAGTAAATAACTTTTCCTTATTCACTTTTTCCACACCAGTCATGATTTTATAGACGTCTAGCCTATCCCCCCTTAGTCTCCTCTTTCCTAAGATGAAAAGTCTAAGTCTTTTTAATCTCTCCTCATCTGGGACCCGTTCCAAACCCCTCATCATTTTAGTTGCCCTTCTCTGAACCTTCTCCAGTGCCAAGAGATCTTTTTTGAGATGAGGCAACCACATCTGTGTGCAGTATTCGAGATGTGGGCGTACCATGGTTTTATATAGAGGCAGTAAGATATTCTCTGTCTTATTCTCTATCCCTTTTTTAATTCACCTCCCAATTAAACAGTTGAATTCCTCTGACTTCACTAGGGAATAGCCCTGACCTACCCAGGTTAAATGAGACCTGGGCTTGTTTAGGAGAGGGGAGAGACTGCTTATCCTGCTGTCTTGTCTCACTTGCTTTGCATCGATTTGGCACCCCGAGGAACGTGAACTGCACGGCTTCCCTACTGGTGCTTTGTTCTCAGCTGGTGTGTGTCCCCTTGTCAGGGGCACGTGTATAAACAGCAAACACACCTTGTGTGCTGGAAATCATGGATCTTTTCCCTACTTTGTTTACGCTCATGAAACTTCAGTGGAGTTAATCCCAGGTTAAGACGGTGGAACAATCAGGCTCCGGGCGGGGCGGGGGAGGGATGTAAAATATCATGGGCCAGATTCCCAATTGATGTAAGTCAACATAGTTCCATTGCTAGGAGTTAGCCACACTGGGGTATTCTATTGGTCAGTGGTTTCCATGGAAGCGAAAGTGGTCTAATTTGATTGGAGCCCATCTCTACCAGCTCCAGGTGAGTAGGGTCCCTTCCATCCTCCCAGGATTTGGCGCACTGAGCCTATGTCTACACTACCGGGGCTATCCCGGAAAAACTCCGCTACGTCCAGGGAACGTGTCCGAAAATTTTTTCGGAAGAGCACACCTGCTCTTCCAGAAGCCGTGTGTTCCTCATTTTATGAGGAATAAGGGCTCTTCTGAAAGAGGAGGTTTTTCCAACATTTGGCATGTAGACAGGCCAAATGTCGGAAGGGAAGTTTGGAGGAAGGGAAGGGAACTGAGTCAGTAAGAATTTGTAACAATGAATTCCACAAGCTGATGGACATCCGGGCATTAAATAGTGCAGAGAGGTTGAAAAGGGGCAGGATACATTGGTAGGCCAGTGTGTTTGCAGGGATTCTAAAGTAGGAGTGGTCCACTCTCATGCTCCCGGGTGTCTGGTGATGACTAAAAGGGTCAGGAAGGCTGCCCAGCCTGACCTCGCCGCAGCTCCACGTCTACACTAGGAAAATGGATCATTTTCGAAAAGGTGATCATGCGCACAAGCTTTCTCCTGACCCAGCCTCTCTCTCTGTCCCCCGCTCCAGGAACAGCAGGCCTTGGTGTTCCAGATGATGCAGCAAATCCAGCAGAAGAGGGAGCTGCAGCGGCTTCAGATGACGGGCACCTCCCAGCTGCCCATGACCAATCTCCTGACGGCCACCTCCGCGCCCCTCCTCCACTCGAGCGCCACCGCCCTGATGACCTCCGCCGCCCCACCCCCGCCCAGCGGCAGCTCCCTCCTGGCATCTATCTCCCCCCAGCAGCTCAACCCCAGCAACAGCCTGATGGGGACCCCGACAGCCTCGCCCCTGAGTGCTCCCGGGAACAACCTGATGGCTGCGGGGGCAGGGGTCCCGCCGGTCCTTTCTGCACAAGCCAACCCCTTCCTCACCCTCCAGGCAGACGGCAGTGCCCAGAAAGGAACGGTGTGTAAATCGTTAGAGCGTGGCGCACACTAAGAGGCGGGCTCTGTCCCAGCAAGTTTGCAGTCTCAATAGGGGAAACTGAGGCAGGATCTTGTCCATCGCTCATGACACCTCGTTGGGGCAACACCCCTTCTCAGGCAGAGGCAGATGATGATTTTTGAGGCCCTGGACCAGAGAATGTGGGGGGGGGCTTCCTCATCTCTTCCGCCTGCCCTCCCTTCCCACCCGTGCTCCTGCCAGGGAAATAGATTCAGGGGCTTGCCCAGCTCTGTCCACCTACACGGTGCTCCTACCAGAGCTGCAGGATCCCTGGGTGTGTACAGCAGGTCAGGGCACGGGGGCACCCGTTTTTCCAGATTCCCCCCATTAGCCAGGCCCTGTTGGCCCAATACCTAATCCACCATTGTTCTCAGGTGCTGACCTTGGTGGCTTCCCATGGTACAATCCAAGGCATTGCCTGTTGTCACACACACACACACACAAGAGTCGGGCACAGAGAAAGCAGCCCAGCATTATCTGTTGTCAGAGACACACACACACACACACACACACACACACAGAGTCGGGGCACAGAGGAAGCAGCCCAGCATTGCCTGTTGTCACACACACACAGAGTCGGGACACAGAGAAAACAGCCTGGCATTGCCTGTTGTCACACCCACACACACACCCACACACACACACACACACACACACAGTCGGGGCACAGAGAAAGCAGCCCAGCATTGCCTGTTGTCACACACACACAGAGTCGGGGCACAGAGAAAGCAGCCCAGCATTGCCTGTTGTCACACACACACAGAGTCAGGGGCACAGAGAATGCAGCTCAGCATTGCCTGTTATCACACACACACACACACACAACCGGGGGCACACAGAAAGCAGTCTGGCATTGCCTGTTACACACACACACACACACACACACACACACACACACACACACAGAGTCGGGGGCACACAGAAAGCAGTCTGGCATTGCCTGTTATCACACACACACACACACAACCGGGGGCACACAGAAAGCAGTCTGGCATTGCCTGTTACACACACACACACACACACACACACACAGTCGGGGGCACACAGAAAGCAGCCTGGCATTGCCTGTTACACACACACACACACAGTCGGGGGCACACAGAAAGCAGTCTGGCATTGCCTGTTACACACACACACACACACACACACAGTCGGGGGCACACAGAAAGCAGCCTGGCATTGCCTGTTACACACACACACACACACAGTCGGGGGCACACAGAAAGCAGCCCAGCATTGCCTGTTACACACACACACACACACACACACAGTCGGGGGCACACAGAAAGCAGCCTGGCATTGCCTGTTACACACACACACACACACACACAACCGGGGGCACACAGAAAGCAGTCTGGCATTGCCTGTTACACACACACACACACACACACACACACACACACACACACACACACACACACACACACACACACACAGTCGGGGGCACACAGAAAGCAGCCTGGCATTGCCTGTTGCCAGAGTCAGGCCCCCAGACCTGAGAGTCCAGGGATGGGATCTGCTAGGACAAGGCCCCGTCCTGTTGTCCTGGAGACAGGCCGAGAAGGCGCAGCCTGGCAGAGCCCATGCCAGCATCAAGGAGCCTGCTGAGCCAGGCCCAGGGAGGTCGTTAGCGCAAGGGTCTCTGCTGTGTCCCCGTTGGGAGAAGCCGGCTGCGTCCCCCTGCATGGCCAGGCTTCCTCGGGGCTGCTCCTGGGCGGGGCTGCCTGGCTGCTCCGTGCTGACGACTCTCTCCTCTGTCTCTTTTTTTTTAAAGAGCATGAGTGAAAAGGGGGCTGCTCTCAACCAGGACAAGGGCTAAGCTTCCCCAGCAGGGCAGCGGCCAGCTCCTCGCTGCTACAGGAACGTGGCTTCCCACGCGCGCGGGACTGGAAACTTTAGCGCAATGAGCACAAGGCTTCTGAGAAGGGCTTCCCGGCCGCGGGAAGTGTCGGGGGGGTGCTTTAGAAGACAACGTCTCTCTGGCCAAGGCCTGGCATCGGCTGCCCTTCTACGAGGAGCGGTGGGGCAGGGGGAGATTCCCGCTGGTTGGCTCCTTGGCGCATTTGCACGACGTGAAGTGAACCGTCTCCCTGCTCAGCGGAGGGAGAGACGTCCTCGGTGCTCTGCCCACGCCGGTGTGTGCATGTGAGTGTGCGTGTGTGCGGCCTCTTGGACGGGGCCCTAAACCAAGACCCTAAAGCATCCTCGGCCAGGGCCGAGGTGGACGGGTCGTCTCTCATTTTCGGCACGGCCCTCGGAGAGCTTGTCGTGCCCTCCTGGGGCTGCCAGATCTGACTCCGCTAAGACAGTGGGGCACGGGCAGGGCGCAGTCGGGGCGGGGGGGTCTGTTCCCTCCGATGGGGAGATGAAGAGGATGTGAGCTGTGAAAACCCTCCCTCCGACCTACCACTGGGACTTCCCTGCAGCCTGTCACCGTAGGAGACCTCACGGAGAGGTTCTTCCCTCAGTAACCACCACACATGGCCGCCCCACCGGACCTACACCCACCGCGGGAAGACGTGAGTGGCAGAGCAATGGAAGGGGACTGGCATTACGGGTGATTGCCACCTTCTTACCCCAGCTGCTGGGGGGTAACTCTGCCCTTAAAGACACTACGGGGACCTCCGTGCCAGCTGCAGGGAAGACGCCAGTTGGTCCGCGGGGTGTTGTCTCTTGCACGTGAGACGCAAACTCCTTCCTCTCGGCCTGTCTCTTGTTCTCTCCTCCCAAGATCTACAGGCCCGGCATTCCCACTTGGAAAGGGCTCGCCGCTGGCTTGCTTCCTGCCTGCCCCACTGCAGGGCGGGGTGTTCAAACCAGGCTGTCTTCTCTCAGGGCTCAGAGGAGGCAGGTGCACCGGGGCCCAAAAATCTGGTACTTCTGTTTCCTTCCCCATGCCCCGGATGCAAACGGCAGAGAACGTTTTCCCGTGTCGCTGGCATGAGGTGGCGCAGGAACCAGTCTTCCCAGCCCAGGACATCTGCCACCTCGCTGCTTCGTGCTGTCTAGTTTTAACTCCACCTTGAGAGCCGGGTCTGTGACAAAGAAACTTAGTTCCTCCAAGGCTGGACAAGGCAGGGTTTTTGGAAGGTCAGGCGGGGGAGTTGCAGGAGGGGGAATCGGCGTCAAACGTTTGAATCCCCCCGTCCCGCTCAAATCGACATCTCGTGGAGGTAGGGCGTGTGTGGGTCTGGCAAGACTCCCACGACGGAAAACGCGGAGGGTCTTCGAAATGTTCGCAGACCTTCCCGGAGACAAGTTGTTTTCAGCACAGTCCCACCGCCTCGTCTGGTTTGCACTATTCAAATTTGTCAGCGGTGGGGCTGTGCTGATGCCAGGGAAAAACTCCTCCCCGTCCGACCCCGTCCACGAAACCCGTTTCCCGTTTGTTCTTTGGTTTCATTTTAGACATTGATGCCCCAGTGGTTGAGCAGAACTAAAAGCAAAGAACGCGCCCCCCTCCCCTTGGTTTCTGTCCGGGGAATTGGGCAGAACAATGCTCTCTGTTTCCAAAAACTCCTGGTTTGAAAGCTGTTGTTTAACAACCTCAAGAAGCTCCTGGGAAGATGGAGACGGCAGCTAGAAAAGTGAAAACGGAAAATAAAAAGCAGATTTGCTCCCTTCCCTACGGTCTCTGCAGCATGGACGCAGGTAGGAGAGACTGGAAAACGTCCATCGGCCTGCTACACTTTCCAAATTGGAACACTGGAATTCCATTGTAGACTCCCCTGAGTTTGAGTATTCTTTGTTTGACCCGTCCCCTGCGTTGCACGATTCTGTGCCTGCACTTTTTCGTGTGTAATTTTTCCCCCTTTCCCCTGCCACCAGGGGGGCTGCATCCTGCAAGCCATCCCCTCGGCGATCCTTTTCCGCCTGCACATCAGCTGGTCTGCGCTGATCTGGCGTGTGCGGACACAGTTCAAGGGGGCTTGCGGCAGGATCCTGCCCGTGAAAAACTGCACATGCAGAATTACAATCTCAGAGGCTGTGCTGAAAACCAGCCCCGAAGTACCCTCCTAGCTGCTGTCCTGGGTTTGTCCAGTCCTTTACTGTAGAATTCCACAACTGGGTTGGCACCTACCCCTGTTAGGTAACAACCACCATTAACACAGTGTGGGGGGGAGCATTTATCTCCCTCCCCCCTATTTCATTCCAATCAGGCTGGCTGTGTCTACATTGGCACCCTTTTCCGGAAAAGAGTGCCAATGTAGACACAGCCCCCATGTCTAGACTACAGGCTTCTTTCGGAAGAAGCTTTTTTCAGAAGAGATCTTCCGAAAACACTTCTTCTGAAAGAGAGCGTCCACACTGCAGAAGTGCATCAAAAAAGCAATCTGCTTTTTCGAAAGAGAGCATCCAGACTGAATGGACGCTATCTCGCATATAAGCTGTGATTGCTATGGATGGCGTAGCCACCAGGGCACCTGTGCTTTTCCCTCTTCTTCCGAAAGAACTCCCTCTTCCCCGTCCATACACGCCTTTTTGCGAAATAGCTCTTTTGCAAAAAGGCTTCTTCCTCATAGAATGAGGATAACCAATGCCAGAAAAACCCTTCTGTTCTTTTGATTTTCTTGAGGAAGAACGCAATTGCAGTGTGAACATTCCTCAAGTTTTGTCGGAAAAATGGCCGTTTTTCTGACAAAACTCTGTAGTGTAGACATACCCTCGGTTCTAGTCACGATGCAATGAATTCATTCTCCAGGACAAATGAAAGTGAATCCATGGAGTCTTTTTCCCAGCCAGCATCTCCTTTAGTGTTGGTTCCATTCAGGGTCTGGTTTGGTGAATTCCTACCTACCCCGTGTGTCTTTGACACATCTGTTTTTGTGTTGGCGTACCAAGCCTCGTAGCTTTGTAGATCAGACGTGGAAAAGGTTGAGTATAATAGGAGAAAGGAAGAGACAGATAGCACTTAAAGAAAAGATTTCTGTTCTCTTCCAAGAGCACCTGGTCCCTTTCAAATAAGCTCCTTGATTAGTCCTGTCAGGAGATTAGGATGAGTCAAAAGGCCACTTTTAGAAGGTTGACATTAAACTTTGGGTCTGCGTGAAAAAAAGAAAGAGGAGAGAAAAGATATAAAGCTAAAGATTATCTGTGTTTTTGGTTGCACTGGGGTACACGGTTCTTTACCCATTTTAATGCTAATGTCACATTTAGTATGTTGCATGTGTCCTTTTTTATTATTAAATAAAAGAGAAAAATGTGTATATTTTTGGCAATTTAAGGTAATGTAGCTAAGATCTATTTTTTTCACGCTGCTTGACTGTTCTTTATTATAATAAATAATATTAATATTAATATTGAGGATCTGTTTGATACATTTAGAGTTTCAGAACTTAACTGAGGAAGGGGATTGTGTGTTGGGCGGGGAGGGGGGGGAATACAAACATGTCTTGGTTGCCATGAAAGCTACCGACAGGGTCGGAATGATCCTCATGAAAAGGAAAAAAATGTTGCCCATCATTCATTTTAAGGTTCCATTTCTATAGATGTTTTAATAAATGGGTTAATCAATTGTAATGAGGTGTTTTAAAGTCTAGTGAGTTAATAGGCTACTTCAGATATTTCTATAGCACCTTCTCCTGATGTGTTTATAACCCTCTCTAAGACATACTATCCATGTTTATTACACACACCACTTAATTGTTTCTTGAGTCGTACCAACCATTGCTAAATGAAACCTTATTATAAAATAGGACCAAAATGTTATGTCTGCTCATTGTTAATTAAAAAAAAATTGAAGGATGAACTTTTCAAGTGCCGAATGGGATCTTTGGGGATGCGATCCTGTTGAAATCGGGGGTGGCTTTTGCGGGATGTGATCCTATTGAAATCAGGGGGCGGCTTTTGCGTGGATTTACAGAAAGCCCCCGATTAAAGAAAACACCGAGGCAAATGCAGGGCGGCATCTGGACATGTCTTTAACGTCTCACAGAGCTGATGGAGTCAAGGGGACTTAAATGCACCTGTGTACGTGCTGTCCTGCAGATGGGACGCTGTCTGGGAGTGAGGCTTTCAGCAGGGCTAGCCGGGTGCCTTGGACCTGGTTTCCATGGACGCTCTGCCGCGTGCAGCTCCAGGGGAGGCGATGGGGAGCTGTGAGTTCATGGCATCCTCGAGAGAATCAGCTCTGAGGGATCTTAAAATTGGGATCCCCCAAATGGAAGCACCCAAAAATCACACCCCCTTCTTGGAAAGGCTTGAGCTAATTAACTGACAAGAGGTGAGGGAAAGAGTGTCCAAGTCTTGTCCCCTAGGAACTGGGAGCGCAGTTTAGTCATGTGGTCTTGAGATTGCAGGCTGACCCGGACCCCTGGCTGGGGCGGGAGACAGCCTGAGCTCTGACCTGGTCCCAGGTGCCGGAACCTTTGTGGAGGGCCCTCCCTCTCCACAGCTGGTTTCACTGGCAGGGAGCCAGCCACCCTCTCCTGGTGCGACAGCAGCTCCTGGTGGGCGAAAGGTGTAATTGCACCTTATTCTGCAGGGGGGAAAAATCTGGGGGGGACATGAATTCTGCGCATATATTTCTTTTGTTAAAAAGGGGGAGGCATCGCCTCCTGCCCTTCCCCAACAGCAGTAGCTACCTGCGCTTGAGATGGCTTTGTGAAACCAGTAGGGATAGACATCAAACAAAACCTTGGCTGCCATACAAAACTGGCCCTTCCGCCTGATTTCCCAAAGGGTCCTACTTCCACTTAGGCAGTGAAACAAACAGACCAGGCGTTCCAAAGAGCCCTGCACGTCAGGGGCTCAGCTCACTTGAGATCTGGCTGCTAATTGAGATGCCTGCGAGAGGATTGGTCTTAGGAAATCTGGCGCTGAGGGTGGGGCGGAGCCCAAGCATAATCAGCCCCATGTCAGAACCAGGGATGTTAAATGGTGTGTAATTAGCTAATCAAGGAGTTGGAGTTTCCATCGATTAGTCGATAAGGGGGGAAACCCCGGGAGCTCACCCCACTGCGGGTCTGCCTTTTAAATGTATTAAGAGACGCCAGGCAGACGTGCAGCAGAGGGGCGGGGGGAAGACACCACGTGTGAGCTGGGAATCAGCTGTCCCAGCTCCCGCCTGGTCCCAGCTATGCCTCTGCCTCCCCTGCCCTTCCCAGCATGCTGGGGGGACCAGCTGGCTCCCCCCAGCACCAGCTTGTACTTCCCCGCTGCTGCCTCTGATAGAGGCAGTGGGGGGGAGGGAGCGACTAGTCAAGTCACCACTCGACTACCCGATAAGCCTATGCTTCTCAGGTAGTTGACTAGTTGACTAGTCGCTTACATCCCTAGTCAGAACAGGACAAATCTCACAGCTTGAATGTTGGAGGACAGTTTGGATCCAAACACTTGTGGTCCCCACTAGGGATGTAAAATCCCAGTTAAAATGTTAACCGGTTAAATGGAATGTTAAACATTCCGGTTAACCGAGTTCCCACAGGCAGAGGGCTACTGCAGCCCAGCTGGGCCGCCAGTTAACTGGTTACCCATTAACACCACTAGTTCCCATAGCATTCATCTTTCAGTGGTAATAAATTAGCCCCTTTATCCTAGGATCCAAGCACCTTGCAATCTGACATGTATTTTCCTCCCAGCACCCCCGTGAGATAGGCACGGCTATTATCCACCTGGTACAGATGGGAAAACAGGCACGGAGGCTCCCAGAAGTTTTGGCATTTAATCCCCGTTCATTTAAATGGGAGCGAAGTGCCTAATATCTCCGAGGATCTGACAGGTGCTGGAACGAAGGCTGTGAAGGGGGGCCGCAGCACCCCCTGGCTTGAAGTGAGTTCCAGTCTATTCAGGGTTTCCAGGTTGGTACCACTGCCTATAAAGCATTCCTGGAGAAAGTCCCTAAAACAGTGTGCCATATTGGGGTGCTTTAGTGGGAGCATTACCAGCAGATTGAGGGAAGTGATTATTCCCCTCTATTCGGCACTGGTGAGGCCACATCTGGAGTATTGCATCCAATTCTGGGCCCCCCGTTACAGAACGGAAGTAGAGGCATTGGAGAGAGTCCAGCGGAGGGCAACCAAAATGATTAGGGGGCTGGAGCTCAGGACTTATGAGGAGAGGCTGAGGGATTCGGGTTTATTTAGTCTCCACAAGGGAAGAGTGAAGGGAGATTGGAGAGCAGCCTTCAACTCCCTGAAGGGAAGTTCCAAGAGGATGGAGAGAGGCTGTTCTCAGTGGTGGCAGATGGCAGAACGAGGAGCAATGGGCTCAAGTTGCAGTGGGAGAGGTCTAGGCTGGAGATTAGGAAAAACTATTTCACGAGAAGGGTGATGAAGCCCTGGGATGGGTCCCCTAGGAAGGGGATGGAATCTCCATCCCTAGAGGTTTTTCAGTCCCAGCTTGACAAAGCCCTGGCTGGGTTGATTTAGTTGGGGTTGGCCCTGCTTTTAGTGGACGGTTGGACTTGATGACTTTCTGAGGTCTCTTCCAACCTTATGATTCTGTGAATCTATGAACTCATGCAGCCAGCTCTAGGGTGGAGCACAGCAGCTGGTTAACATCCCACAGCTACACTACACAAACGGTCTGCGACGTATCCATTGAAACGAAGGGAGAATTTTAGAGAGGCAGAACCGCATTGGACTTTACCCAGTATGTCAGGGTTAACACTTCTATTTTTCTTCTTCTAACTGGAATAATTGCTCTCTGGCTAGGTTATTCTACAGCTGCCAACAGCAGGGTATCGTGCACCTTGCGGTGATACAGCTGGCCGGTTGGAAACAGGGTTAGGTGCATGATCCATCTGATCTGGTACAGCAAGTCCTGTGTCTCTAATGGAAAATGCCTTTGGGGTCTGTCATAAACACAAGAGGCAGCTCAAGCTGCATTGTGCTTCCTAAAACCATTCTGGGCCACAGGATCACTCCTGACATCGGCCTTAATTTGGGAAAGCACACACTTCATTCTCACTGATTTCAGTGGCACTTACTTCGGGGTTGTCACCCTGCTGGGGGAGGTTTTCTACAATCATGGGTGAGGTCAGAGAACTAGCTACTAACGGCCAAAGCCCATTTGCTTCTTTTTCTCCGGTGTTGGGTGATAGGAATGAACCATCAGTTTCACACATACAGAATGGGAAGCGACTGGCTAGGAAGGAGTCCTGCAGAAAAGGGATCTAGGGGTCAAAGTGGACCACAAGGTAAATAGGAGTCAACAGTGCGACACTGTTGGAAAAAAAAGCAAACGTCATTTTGGGCTGTATTAACAGGAGTGTTGTGAGCAAGACACAAGAAGTCATTCTCCCGCTCTACTCTGCGCTGGTTAGGCCTCAGTTGGAGTCTTGTGTCCAGTTCTGGGCACCACATTTCAGGAAATATGTGGAGAAATTGGAGAGGATTCAGAGAAGGGCAGCAATAATGATGAAAGGTCTAGAAAACATGAGTTGTGAGGGAAGACTGAAAGAATTGGTCGTGTTTACTTCAGAAAAGAAAAGACCGAGAGGGGACATGATAGCAGCTTTCATGTACCTAAAAGGGTGTTACAAGGAGGAGGAGGAGGAAAAATTGTTCTCCTTAACCTCTGGTGATCAGACAAGAAGTAATAGGCTTAAATTGCAGCAAGAGAGGTTTAGGTTGGACATTAGGAAAAACTTCCTAACTATCAGGGTGGTTAAACACTTGAAATCTCCATCTCTGGAGATATTAAGAGCAGGTTAGATGCACATCTGTCAGAGATGATCTAGATGTTGTTTGGTCCTGCTGTGAGGGCAGGGGACTGGACTTGATGACCTCTTAAGATCCCTGCCAGTTCTAGTATTCTATGATTCTATGATACCTTGTTCCCTATAAGCTGGGTGCTTGGGCGGCCACCCAGGAGAAATCCAAGTGTCACCCAGCTGATTAACAGAGTGCCCCAGAGTGCCTGTTGTAGCTAGTTCTCTGACCTCACCCACAATTCAAGAAAACCTCCCCCATCAGGGTGACAACTCTGAAGTAAGTGCTCAAGTGCCACTGAAATCTGCATGTGTTTCTATTAGTAGTGCACATTTGCACATGCCTTAGTGCGCATAACAAAATGTGTTCTGCACATGCATGTAAAAGAATTAGAGCGGGACCATTGCTTTGACCCCTATTTTCCAGGCAAGCACTCATGAGAGAAAAGCATGAACAGAGGAGCAATGCCCTGCCATGTTTTGTCATCTGATTCCTCTGGAAAATGGCAGGGATTCATCCAGCAATCTCCCCGTCCCCTTTGTTCTTAGCCATCTGTGCTGGTTAAATCATTGCAGCTGTCAAAAAGTTACATTTTCCCCATGGTAAATATTACAAAACCAAAACTGCATTCCCTTTGATGCTTAGAACATTCCTGTAAAGGGAAGTGGATGAGGCTAGGGTAGCAAACTCACTCTTCAGCTTTTGTGTTCCGCTTCGGGAAATTGGCAGAGCTCACGGAAAGCACCGTGGGAGGATGTTAAAATGAGATTTTTCTCAGGGTTCATTAGGTCAGCAGAATCCCTTCATGTAACTATAGCCGTGGAGTTCATTTGGCTATTGCATTGAGCGGCTCTAGCATTACAAAAAAATGACAGCCAAAGCCCACAAACCCAAGCATTTCAGGTCCTGGCTCTCCTGTAAGCACCTATCAATGGATTCGTTACGGGCTCCATTGAAAAATGAACATTCCAATCTGATCCAGCAACGTCCTTAACTTTCAGCTCTTGAGTCATCCCGTGGGAGTCAACACGGCAGTGTCCACAGCAGAGGAGGAAAACAACCTAGGATCAGGGCCGGACTATGGGGTGGGCTAGCCAGGCAGCTGCCCAGGGTGCTAACTCACAGGGGGGGCACCCGGCTCCCAGTGGGCTGCAGCGGCTGCCCGGGGCGGGGGCCATGTTAAGCCCCGCAGCACCACCCAGCAGCTCCCTTCCCCCGCGTCCGCAGGGTTGTCCAGGCGCAGCCCGCCTCAGGTGGCCCCAGGCCGACTGGGCAGCGCATGCACCGTGCATCCACCCACGCGCCCCGGGGGCGGGCCCACGCATGCGTCATGTGCCCGGAGGCGGGGCCGTGCATCCCAGGGGCGGGCCTGCGCACCTGGAGCCCGGGGCGCCAATATGGCTCCGACCGGCCCTGCCTAGGATTACTGACTCCCGATCCTATTAATTATTATCTGTATTTCCATAGCTCCTGGGACCACTTGTCCTGGAGCAGGCCTTCCCGTGCCAGGCGCAAACCCCGAACACAAAGTCCCCCTGCCCAAAGTGTTTACCTGCTAACTTTTAGAAAAGAGAAGAGTGATGCACAATGGAAAAAAGAATCCCAACGATACGTACAAAATGATGGGGACTAATTTAGCTGTTACCACTGGAGAGAGATCTTGGAGTCATTGTGGAGAGTTCTCTGAAAACGTCCAGCAGCCGTCAAAACAGCAAACAGAACAAAGGAATCAATAAAAAAGGGATGGAGAATAAGACAGAGAACATCTTATCGCCTCTATAAATCCAGGGTACGCTCACATCTCGAACACTGTGTCTAGATGTGGTCGCCTCATCTCAAAAAAAAAAACCTCTTGGCATTGGAAAAGGTTCAAAAAAGGGCAACAAAAATGATCAGGGATTTGGAATGGGTGCCATATGAAGGGAGAGTAAAAAGACTTGGACTTTCAGCTGAGAAAAGAGGAGACTAAGGGGGGATATGATAGAAAAGCATGACAGGTGGGGAGAAAGTGAATAAGGAAAAGTTAGTGCAGTGCATTCGGTTAGCATGTTTGGCTGTTAACTGAAAGGTTAGTGGTTTGAGCCCACCTAAGGATGGGTGACAAGTTGCTATTTTGGGGACTGGACGTGAAGTCCCTTCCAGTCCTAGTATTCTACTATTTATTGTTCCCATATCGTAAGAACTAGGGGCCAGCCAATGAAATGAATAGGCAGCAGGTTTAAAACAAACAAAAGGAAGTATTTCTTCACGCAGTGCACAGTCAACCTGTGGAACTCCTTGCCAGAAGATGTCGTGAAGACCAGGACTTGAACAGGGTTCCAAAAAGAGTTAGATAAATGCATGGAGGATAGACCCATTAATACCCACCTACCGAGACGGGTAGGTGTGGTGTCCCTAGCCTCTGTTTGTCAGAGGCTGGAAATGGGTGACAAGAGAGGGATCACACCATGAGCTTTCGTCAGTAAAACCCACTTTATCAGATGAGTCGGATAGAGTGGGTCTTACTCACGAAAGCTCGTGGTCCTATCTATTTTGGTTAGTCTCTAAGGTGCCACCGGACGGCTCACTGTTTTTAAAGTTCCAGACTAACACGGCGATGCCCTCTGAGGTTTTTTAAGAAAAGAGGCACCCGAAGGAACCAGAAGGGTGAGTACTCTTGTGCTTTGACCAAACCAATCCAGTCAGAAGCGAAAGCTGGTCAATTCAAATGAGAAATAAGGCACTTAAAAAAAAAACCCAGGGAAGATGGTGAAACATTGGAACAAACTACAGGGAAGTGGGTGCGTCTCCCTTTGCTGCCTTAAACTGGGCACCCAAACTTTGTGCTCAGACAAGGTAGGCAGATCCTGAAGTTAAAAATCTTCCAGAGCTGGATGGCCCCCACATCAGGTTCTTGATTTCCTACTTAAGCACCTACCCACAAGGGGAAACTTCAGGTGGTAGGCAAGTTAGTCTGTACGGGATAAACTTAAAAAACAACAAATGGTCTGGTAGACTATTATAGACTAACAAAACACGTAGGCTGTGTCTAGACTGGCAAGTTTTTCCACAAAAGCAGTTGCTTTTGTGGAAAAACTTGCCAGCTGTCTACACTGGCCGCTTGAATTTCCACAAGAACATTGACTTCCTACTGTCTGAAATCAGTGCTTCTTGCAGAAATACTATGCTGCTCCCGTTCGGACAAAAGTACTGTTGCTCAAAAGGGCCAGTGTAGACAGCTCAGATTTGTTTTGAACAAAAAAGCCCCAATTGCAAAAATAGCCCGACTGGGGCTTTTTTGCGCAAAAGCGCGTCTAGATTGGCCACGGATGCTTTTGCGGAAAAGCGTCCTGCCAATCTAGACGCTCTGTTCCGCAAATGCTTTTAATGGAAAACTTTCCTGTTACAAGCATTTGCGGAAAATCATGCCAGTCTAGACGTAGCCGTAGATGGGATCATGAGCTTTCGTGACTCTGGTTATCTGAATGAGCGCACTGTGCTCATGAAAGCTCATGATACTATCTACATGTTCTGTTAGTCTAGAACAGGGGTCTCCAAACTGCAGCCCGCGAGGCCCTCTCATCCGGCCCGTGGAGACCTTTTTGTCTACGGAAAAAAAATTACGGAAATTTACGTTCAAAATAGGACTGGTGGGTTTTTACCAGTTTTTGCCCAAGGAAGACTTTCCTAATGTCAAAACTTTTGCATCAAGGTACCTTTCAATCTTTGGTCCGATGATAATCTCAGGTCACTGTTGATGTTAGGGACAACAAATCTAAAGCCAGAAATGTCTGCTATTTTGGCATCCAGGAAACAATTTCACCATTCACACTAATACAGGTGTTCATGTGTAGTGTATCAATGTGTTATTAAATAATAACTGAATAAAATAATATTAAATAAATAATTAAAAACAACATCCATGTTTTTTATTTGGACCTCAAGTGTGTAGTCGGCCCCCGAACTGCTGTTTGATAGTTAATGCGGCCCTCGGGCTGAAAAGTTTGGAGACCCCTGGTCTAGAACAATGTTTCTCAACCAGTGGTACCCTTAGGGGTACTCGATAGAAGTCTGGGGGTACCTCAACACCACTGAAAACTGGAGCAAACTGCATTTTTTGTTTTAAATTGTACAGCGTTTTATTATGTTTGTACTTTTTACACCCAACAATTTCACCACCCGCCCGGCTTTGATTGTTTATAAAAATGTGTTGCAATGGTAGAAAAAAATTTGGTGCGTCTGAAAACTGTAGGAACCGGGGGAGGCGGGAGGAGGGGGGTAACTCACAATTTTTTTTAAAGGGTACTTTATTTTAAAAAAAAAGGTTGAGCAACGCTGGTCTATAAAGTGCTCCCAGACCCTTCTTGTTTTACAAGGGGGAAGTGCGTACGTGTGGCAGGGGCGGGGGAGCGTTTGTGCGGGGAAATGTAGGAGCCTTTCGTTTAGGCCCCCGCCTTGGCAAGCTGCCCCGACGGGTTTCGGTGCCCCCAGCAATCAGGCCAGCGGCTGGCAGGCCCGAGAGCTGCCCCGGGGGCTGTGCAAAGCCGAGGCGAGGCGGGCGCCTTCCGTGCGGGCTTGGCCGCTGCTGGCTGTGTCGAGGCAGCCTCCTGCCCTGGCGCCAGCGCGGCTCGCTCCTCCCGCAGCCCGGAGGCAGGGGGCTCCGCTTGCAAGGGGAAGGGGGGCTCCTTGCACCAGGCCGCCGGTGCAAGCCCGGCCCGGGCTGCCAAGCCCCGCCGTGCCGAGGGGGGGAACCCTTCTGCGGCTGGCCCGGCTCCGCGGCTGCAAAGCGGCCCGGCATCGCCTGCGCCTTCCGGCCGGGAAGGTGGCCCCGAGCCGCGGCGGCGCCAGCCATGCGGGCGCTGCAGAGACCGGCCGCTCTCATGACACTGGTGAGCGCAGCCTGCGCCAGGGCGGCGGGCTGCCGGGTAGGCGCGCTGGGTAGGGCCGCTAGTGCGGCCTTAGGGGGCGGGGAAACAGCCCCCCCGTGAACCCCCTCCCGGGTCCCCAGCACTATTTCTCGGGGTTCAGCATGTGCCAGGGGGTTGGACTCGAGCTAGGCTGGGAATGGGGGGGCATGGCCTGGCAACCCCCCCCTTTGCCCTTCGTTAGGGATTATTGATTAATGAGCTTGACTGAGCTAGCACCCACTGAGACCCCCCTGGACTGTGCAAACACAGAGACTTGGCCTCCTCGGCCCGGCTTGCACCAAACCTCCTGGGGGGGCTCCCACAGGGGTGTGAACAGTTCACACCCCTGCAGCCAAAGTCGCCCGGCCTTGGCCCGCGGGGACACGTCTGTGCTGGGATGTGTTTCCCGCCAGTGTGACGAGAGCCCTGTTGCGGGGACACAGCAAAACCACCTCCCCCGCCTGGCGGGGTTGAGCGGGGATGTGCGGAGGGGGCTGCAGAGCTGGTGTAAACGCTGCATGACCTGGGTAAACCTAGCGTGCCGCACGAGCCATCCCACCCCACGGCAGTCAGCGGCGTAGTTAAGGGGACCCGAGCCCTGTTAAAGTCACCGCTAGGTTCTTCCATCCACCCAAGGGAGGATAGTAAATACAGGTTGAACCTCTCTGGTCCGGCAGCATCCATGGTCCGGCGTGATGTTAGTTCACCGGATGTCCACTGATCATGGCTGTGGCCAAGTTTCCCGCGGTCCCATACAGTTTGTTTACAGCCACCAGGCCTGGCTCTCCGTGTTCTGTGCTGTTGTTTAGCTCTGGTTTACCCCTAAACGTCTTCTAAGAGCCCAGCAAACAGTGGAAGGGTCATGGTGCCAGACAATATTGACCTCCCGTGGTTTGGCAAATTCTCTGGTTCAGCACCGGTCAGGTCCAGAGGATGCCGGACTAGAGACCCACCTTGCTGGCCAGGAAGCAGCGAGTGGGCTAAATATGGAGCGTGAGCTGCAGGAGGGGTTATCCAGCATGTCAGACCTGTACTTATTTGGGGTGGCCTCTCCCGACTCTTGCACCATTACAGCTGCACTGTTTGTAAGGCACATGCTTCATCAGAGTTAGCCAAGGACCTCCCCTCTTGCTGAGAGCTTCTGCGTCCACCATAGAGCACAGTCGTATCTTAATGAAAAAGCTAGACAAAGTAGTCGATAAGCGGGGAGCTGCCGCGAGGTTAGCTGACTGGGACTAGGCATCAGCCGGGAATCAACTGATGCCCGGCTTGCGCCCGGTCCCCGCTACCCCCCTGCCTCCCCTGTCCCCCACGAAGATGGTGCTGGGGGAAGATGGTGCTCAGAGGCTTTTAAGCCGGCTCCCCCCAGCACCGGCTCCTGCTCTCCCACCCCTTTTGCTGCCTCTGATAAGGCAGAAGGGGGGGGACCAATTAGTCGACTAGTCCCTCGACTATCCGATAAGCTTTTGCTTATCCGATAGTCGACTAGTCACATAGGGATCCCATGTCATATACAAGAATCAGAACTAGGGATGTGAAATGGGTAACTGGTTAACGACACTGTTGGTAGGATCCTTGCTTAGATTTTTAGTTTCGCCCACTCCCCAGGCCTGATGCACAAGGAGATCTCGTAAAAACAACCTGCCGCTGAGTTTCACCTCAAAGGACAGCTTCTCCATGGCTATCTGACCGTAGCTCCTTTTCCACAGGCCAGGAGTTCTTCGGGGGCCTCTTCGTCCCCTCCCCAGCCAGCAATTGCAGCCAAACACCCCTACCAAGTGGACTTGAAGGCAGAAAAGCGTTACGCTTGGTGCGCCTGTGGCCACAGCAAAAAACAGGTAACTTCCAAAATCGTTCTGGGTTTCTCCTTCCTGTCCATCTTCCCCCTCCCCACAGGTTTCTTAACAACCCGTCCAGCTTGGAAGCTTTTTTTCCATTGGCCAGTGACTTCCTCTGAGTTCTTGCAAAACGATGGGAATTCCATACACGTTTCCTCCCAACTCTTGCTTCCAATGCCTGCTGCTTCAGGGGCGGAGCGAGAAACACCTCCCCCCGGTGGCCGTGGTTGGGATAACTTAATTGTTTCCCTAGCTCCTCTCTGTTAAACTTAAAAAACAACAAATGGTCTGGTAGCACTTTAAAGACTAACAAAACATGTAGATGGTATCATGAGCTTTCGTGGGCACAGCCCACTTCTTTGGATGTCCAGAACTAAAATAAATAGGGGAGAAGGCAGGGGAGGGGGAGGGGAGAGAAGGAAAGAAATGGGGGAGACGACAAGAAAAGGCAGTGGATATAAAAAAATACCAAGGGGAAAGCTAAGCTGGAATGTAACAGGAAAAACAAATAGTCTATAAACACCTAACGACTGGCTAGTCAAAAGAGGTCGATAAGAACCATTAGCAGGCAATAGAGAAGAAGAGTATTAACACCAGATACTATACAGACAAAGAATCATTGGTACCTTCATTGTTTGGTAGGTTGATAATGTCCCAGCCATCTGGTATCTCCATTCAGACCATTAGCATGAGTATCAAACTCGTGAATGAATTGTCCTTCCCTGTGTATTTGGCTTGAAATTATCTTTCAGTAGCTCTCCCTCAGTTGAAGCTAGTGGTGGCTAAAGACAGAGTGTTCTCAGGATCGGGCCCAGGCCTCTGCCATGCGCTTCATTTTAGCATGAGTTCTGGGGGCTAGGAAATACCGAGGCACTGAGCCAGCTGGCCAGAAACTCTCCTTTCTCTGCCTTTTTAAAGCCAGGGGTCTGTAGGAAACCAAGGTCTGTTGGCTGCGGTGGCCCCGGGCTGTGTGTGGAGTTCCGCATTCCTCCTTTGCAATGTACAAGAGCCCCAGCAGTGGCTCTTGTACATTTCAAAGGAGGAATGCGGAAGTGCCTATCGACTAGTCGAGAAATTCCATCGACTACTCGACTAGTCAATTAACCGCAATTTAACATCCTTACTCTGTACACAAATGGGGGGGGCGCTAATAAACGGACACTTCCTTGGCTGCCCTTTGGTGGTCTCTGCTGGTGTGAGGGGCAGAAGGCGCAGGAGAAAATCGGGAGGCCAGTATTCTATGGGTGGCCCACAAGACACTGCTTGCTTGGAAATGGGAATGGCTCTTTGTCTGAGATGGAGCAGACTGGCTCTGCGGCTCCTCCTAAGAGGAAGGGTGGACCAGCGGTTTGGGCACTTACTTGGGGTTCAAAGACCTGGCTTCTGTTCTTTGTCCTGCCCCAGGCTGCATGTGTGGCCTTGGGCAAGTCACTTAATCTCGCTGTGCTTCCGCTTCCCCCCTCTGTGCCTCAGTTTCCCCAGCTGTGCCCTGCCCTCCAGGAGCCAGAAGCTCTATCTAGATATTTTAAAATGTGCATCTGTCTGTGAGTCTGTCTGTTCAAGAACTCCTCCTAAATGGTAAGAGTTAGGGCCACCAAATTCGGCAGGCAGCTTCCTCTTACCCTAACTTGCAGCAAGGTCAGGGTTTGGCTGGGCCAAGAAAACAGGAAGTGCTGGGAATGGGACTGTTTTCCAGAACTTGAAAAGGGGCGGGACAGAAAGAAGAGGGACACGAAAGGGAGGGACACAGAGAGGAGGGGGGCAATACTGGGAGTGGCCACTGGGGGCAGCGAGCACAGGGGAGAGCTATATGCAGAGATACCATGGGGTACGGAGAGAGCGGGGTGGGGGGGGCAGCCCCACCACCAACAGAGTGGCTGGCCGGAAGGGCTGGGGCCCTGCCATCATGCCAACCACCAGACTGTGTAAGTGGCTGCCTTGCCCCAAACTCTTCCCCCTCTCTGGCCCTTGGCCGCAGCCCTGTGGGGGGGAAGGCCCTTGGCAGCAGGGGTGTGTGGGGGGGGGGGAGAACAGAAGGCCTCGCCAGATGGGACCCACACCCTGAGTCCCTCCTCACCCCCCCAACCCTCACAAGCCACCAAACTCCTGCTTTGCCCTCTTCCCCCTCCCATCCTCAAGGCCCTGCCCTGACGCCTGCACCCTCCCCAACGCCAGCCCCCTGCCCTGACGCCTGCACCCTCCCCACCGCCAGCCCCCTGCCCTGACGCCTGCACCCTCCCCACCGCCAGCCCCCTGCTCTGACGCCTGCACCCTCCCCACCGCCAGCCCCCTGCCCTGACGCCTGCACCCTCCCCACCGCCAGCCCCCTGCCCTGACGCCTGCACCCTCCCCACCGCCAGCCCCCTGCCCTGACGCCTGCACCCTCCCCACCGCCAGACCCCTGCCCTGACGCCTGCACCCTCCCCACCGCCAGACCCCTGCTCTGACGCCTGCACCCTCCCCACCACCAGACGCCTGCCCTGACGCCTGCACCCTCCCCACCGCCAGCCCCCTGCCCTGACGCCTGCACCCTCCCCACCGCCAGCCCCCTGCCCTGACGCCTGCACCCTCCCCACCGCCAGCCCCCTGCTCTGACGCCTGCACCCTCCCCACCGCCAGCCCCCTGCTCTGACGCCTGCACCCTCCCCACCGCCAGCCCCCTGCCCTGACGCCTGCACCCTCCCCACCGCCAGACCCCTGCTCTGACGCCTGCACCCTCCCCACCGCCAGCCCCCTGCCCTGACGCCTGCACCCTCCCCACCGCCAGACCCCTGCTCTGACGCCTGCACCCTCCCCACCGCCAGCCCCCTGCCCTGACGCCTGCACCCTCCCCACCGCCAGACCCCTGCTCTGACGCCTGCACCCTCCCCAACGCCAGCCCCCTGCCCTGACGCCTGCACCCTCCCCACCGCCAGCCCCCTGCCCTGACGCCTGCACCCTCCCCACCGCCAGCCCCCTGCTCTGACGCCTGCACCCTCCCCACCGCCAGCCCCCTGCCCTGACGCCTGCACCCTCCCCACCGCCAGCCCCCTGCCCTGACGCCTGCACCCTCCCCACCGCCAGCCCCCTGCCCTGACGCCTGCACCCTCCCTACCGCCAGCCCCCTGCCCTGACGCCTGCACCCTCCCCACCGCCAGACCCCTGCCCTGACGCCTGCACCCTCCCCACCGCCAGACCCCTGCTCTGACGCCTGCACCCTCCCCACCGCCAGCCCCCTGCTCTGACGCCTGCACCCTCCCCACCGCCAGACCCCTGCCCTGACGCCTGCACCCTCCCCACCGCCAGACCCCTGCTCTGACGCCTGCACCCTCCCCACCGCCAGCCCCCTGCTCTGCCTGCCCCTGCCAGCCCCCTGCTCTGACGCCTGCACCCTCCCCACCGCCAGACCCCTGCTCTGACGCCTGCACCCTCCCCACCGCCAGCCCCCTGCTCTGACGCCTGCACCCTCCCCACCGCCAGACCCCTGCCCTGACGCCTGCACCCTCCCCACTGCCAGACCCCTGCCCTGACGCCTGCACCTTCCCCACCGCCAGACCCCTGCTCTGATGCCTGCACCCTCCCCACCGCCAGACCCCCTGCCCTGACGCCTGCACCCTCCCCACCACCAGACGCCTGCCCTGACGCCTGCACTCTCCCCACCGCCAGACCCCTGCCCTGACGCCTGCACCCTCCCCACCGCCAGCCCCCTGCTCTGACGCCTGCACCCTCCCCACCGCCAGCCCCCTGCCCTGACGCCTGCACCCTCCCCACCGCCAGCCCCCTGCTCTGACGCCTGCACCCTCCCCACCGCCAGACGCCTGCCCTGACGCCTGCACCCTCCCCACCGCCAGACCCCTGCCCTGTGTAGGTCTTCTGGTAAATACCTAAACAATTATGCGGCCCTCAGGTGGTGGGGGCTGGATCAGAACCTGAGCTCCGGGAAGCAGTCTCTCTCCTTCCCACCAGCCCCGCCGTTCCTCTTCGCCCGGTGGCCCGCAGGATAACCACATCTTTGTTCCTTTTGCCCTCCAGCCTTTCTGCGACGGATCCCATAAAACAGCCGCCCCCGAGATCTCTCCCCTGCGGTTCCAGCTGGCCGAGGCGAAGAGCGTCTGGCTGTGCGGGTGCAAACACACCAAATCCCCTCCGTACTGCGACGGCACCCACAAGGAGGAGTTCATTCAGAAAGCAAAGCTCCCTGGACCAGCTTGATGGAGGCTTCCTGTCCCTGACACAAGTTGGAGCACCTGGCAACTCCCATGCTCAGAATTTCCGGCACCTGCCCGGAACCCCAGTTTCTCTGAAATGGTTCTTTTGTTTGTGAAACGGTCAATAAAATATTAACAACCATCTAGACGGCTCTGGGGCTTTCAGAAATTCCCAAGGTCCCAGCTCCTGGGTGTTCCTCCTCCCAGCCCCACTCCTCTGGGTTGGGGGAAGGCGGCTTTTAAAGTTAGCAATGCAAAGGAGGGTTGGAAAAGTTCTCGTCCCCCAGGGCTGTGGATTACACCAGAGGCAGGACCCCTGGTGCTTGTCTGTGGATCTGTTTCCCAAGCTTGCTGCCTCCTGATAACCCCTCCACCTGTTGGCGGATGGATCTTAAATCTTGAACTGCTATGCTTTGAGCGAAAGAATCACATCCAGGCAGTATCAGATTCATGGCCTCACATATCTGGTCCAGCCGGTAGAAGGAAACCTAGATCCACACTGGGTTAAAGTAGATGGAGCCTTTCATCGAAAGAGGCTTCCTGCCTTAGTCCAGAGTGACTTCACTTGAGTTGATATGGGTAGGAACAGATCAGAATCTGGTCCCTTCTTCTGTGATCACTCCCTGGTGGCCTTACCTTCAGCTCAAAATAGTTGATTGATTTTTCTTCCTCCTAGTCTGAGAGGGGTGGCTGTGTTCATCTGTAAAGTCAGGTTAATCTACACTCAGAGTCGACACCGTTACCCTGGGCTTAAACAAAGACATTAACTGCTCGGCACATTACAAAGCCAATTTCTCCTGCCTTTAACATCTGCATTTCCACATCAAAAGCTATGACTGGCCCACTTAATTAGCCTCATTAACAGAGCCAACAATTGAGTACTTTTCCTGCTGTTATCTCTTGGGGTGTGTCTAGACTACCTAGTTTTGTCGACAAAAGTGGACTTTTGTCGACAAAACTATACCAGCGTCTACACTACCGCTGAGTTCTGTCGACATAATGTCGACAGAACTCAGCAGTTTTGTCGACGCTGGTATACCTCATTTTACGAGGCATAACACCTTCTGTCGACAGAACTCTGTCGACAGAAGGTGTTATTGCCTGTAACACTGCGTCCAGACTACGGAGTTCTGTCGACAAAGCAGCTTGCTTTGTCGACAGAACTCAGTGTGTCTGGACGCTCTTTGTCGACGGAAGTTTTGTCGACAGTATCTGTCGACAAAACTTCCGTCGACAAAACGCGGTAATCTAGACGTACCCTTGGTTTCTGTTATTTCCACTCCAGCTCATCTGATGAAGTGGGTTTTGTTCATGACCCCTGGATATTTTGGTTAGTCTGTAAGGTGCCGCAGGACTACGCATTGTTTTTTAATTTACAGATTTACCATGGTGACTCCTCTGAGACTGTATAAAACCAGATTTTCTCTCCAAAAGTAAGTTGCAAAATTGTGGAGTGGAAGGAACCAGCTTTGAAGAAAACTAAGACCTCGAAGAGCTGTGAGGAACGTGAATGCTCTAGATCCGTGTTTCTCAACTAGTGGTACGAGTCCCCTTAGGGGCACTCGAGAGAAGTCGGGGGGTACCTCAACACAACTGAAATTGGAGAAAACTGAATTTTTGTTTTATGTTTTACAGCGTTTTATTATGTTTATACTTTTTACACCCCAAAATGTCATCACCCACCTGGTTACGATGAAGTTGTTTAAACAAATGTGTTGCAATGGTAGAAAAAAAATTGTGTGTCTGAAAACTGTAGGTACTGGGAGTACTTATGATTTTTTTAAAGGGGTGCTCTAGACAAATGAACCTGCAAGATGGGTTTGGTCTGGGGCCAATGAAATGCATATTTGAACGAAAAAGACTTAATTAGCATCACAGGGCTGACAGGAGCCAGGTGACGTTTTGAAGGCGGATTTTAGGACTGGCAGAGCTTTTCCTTTGACCAACCAGATCTCAGCTTGGCTCCCTTTTCAGCATGTGAATTATTAGCGATAAATCAGGCTTCCCAAAAGGGACACCGAAGAACGACTGCTGGGGTGCAGCGTTTTTTGCAGCAGCAGCCTGATTTCTGAAAAGACCCAGCCTCCGGATTTTACCTGAAATTCAGCCTACCCACCAGACAAGGAGAGGGTCTTGCCAGCTGCCAGACGGAGCCGAGAGTCCCTGGAGGACTCTGTTGTGCGTCCAGATAGAATCCGATTGTAAGACATTGCACCAACCAGGAGAAAACTGAGGCTTTGGAGAAAAACAACCTTGGTATTAAAAAACCTTGGTGTTAAAAATACACAAGTCCTCCCATCTGTGGGAATAATCCCATCGTAATTGAAGACAACAGGGTGCCCAGTAACTTGCTTTTTTTGTTTCTCCCCTGGGTGCATTCTAATCTGGGGCACCTTTTTTTTTCTTCTTTCTTTAAATGAGGAAAAAAATAAGTTTTTTGGCTTCCCTGTTCACTACCTCCACAGATATATGGGCCAGAAAACAGCTGGCTCACACCGAAGTGGCAGAAGTGAATAGAAAAACTGACCTTCCACCCACTCCTCAAGTTTTGTGTTTCAATAAGTGCCAGGCCCAAAAGACCCCCAAAAAATATCATAACTCTTGGGGTGAATGCCATTTGGTCCCAGGTGACTTGTTAGTGTTAAGTTCATCAATTTGTTCCAAAAGCTCTTCTAATGGCATCTCAATCTGGGACGATTCCTTACCTAAAAAGAATGGCTCAGGTTTGGAAATCTCCCCAACATCCTCAGCTGTGAAGACTGAAGCAAAGAATTCATGTAGCTTCTCCGCAGTGACTTTATCATCTTTTGAGTGCTCCTTTAGCATCCTGATCATCCAAGAGCCCCACTGGTTTTTTAGCCAGCTTCTGATGCGCTTAAAAAACATTTTACTATAACTTTTTGGCTACGTCTACACTGGCGGCTTTTTGCGCAAGAACTGGTTTGCTCAAGAGTTCTTGTGCAAAAGGGCTTCCACAAGAGCGCGACCACACTGCCATGTGCTTTTGTGCAAGAGCGTCCATGGCAGTGTGGACCCTCTCTTGCGCAAGAAAGCTCTGATGGCCATTTTAGCCATAGGGGTTTCTTGCGCAAGAAAATCATGTTGTCTATCTACACTGCCTTCTTGTGGGAGAGCTCTTGCGCAAAAGGGCTTATTCCTCGTGGGGAAAGAAATAACTCTTCTGGAAGAAGCCCAGTTTTCCGACGCTGTACTGTAATTTTACTTGTGCAAGAACACGCATGGGCTGTGTCTAGACTGGCCAGTTTTTCCGGAAAATCAGCCGCTTTTCTGGAAAAACTTCCCAGCTGTCTACACTGGCTGCTTGAATTTACGCAAGAACATTGACTTCCGACTGTCTGAAATCAGTGCTTCTTGCGGAAATACTATGCTGCTCCCATTCAGGCAAAAGTCCTTTTGCGCAAAAGGGCCAGTGTAGACAGCTCAGATTTGTTTTCCGCAAAAAAGCCCCGATCGAGAAAATGGCGATCGGGGCTTTTTTGCAGAAAAGCGCGTCTAGATTGGCACTGTGCCAATCTAGATGCTCTTTTCCGAAAATGCTTTTAACGGAAAACTTTTTCATTAAAAGCATTTCCGGAAAATCATGCCAGTCTAGACGTAGCCATGCAGTGTAGACACCCCGCAAGTTTTTGTGCAAGAACAGGTGTTCTTGTGCAAAAAGCCTGCAATGTAGACATCGCCTTTGAGTTTTTGGCTAGCTGTTCTTCAAACTCTTTTTGGGCTTTTCTTATTTTTATTTTTCTTATTTTCTATATTTTTACACTTAATTTGACAAAGTTTCTGCTCCTTTCTGTTTTCCTCACTATGAATTGTCATCCACTTCTTAAAGGACGGCTTTTTTATCTCTCACTGCTTCTTTTATTTGGTTGTTAAGCTACGGTGGCATTTTTTTCTATTTGGCATTAGCTTGCCAAATAATCGACTCGTTTAAAAAAAATCGATGCATTTTGGATTTTTCCTTCGTGAGACCGATTTAAAAACCAGAGCGTTTTGGAAAATGGGAAGAGGCGAAATCTTGCAAAACCGCTTGGGATTGTTCGAAGATGCCTAGAATTTGGAGAGGAAACATCCTGTTCTGATTTGAGTATAGTAAAATGTTAAAGGGATGTTAAACTTGCCTTGTGTGCATTCAGCAGCTAGATTTCTATCCCGCTCCTCCTCCCCCCGGAACAGCCTCAGACGCATCCATGTGTCCTTTATGTAAAACAAAGCGCATTTCTCCCTGTATCACAAGCGTGTCTGTGTAGGAATCGCAGGCTTGAAATTCCAGGGATTGTACACGGGAAGGTGATTGGATTTTTAAAAGCACGAAGAGGGCGAATGACCTCAGCTGTGTATTCCCACTGAAATCAAATGGAGCAGCACCAAAGAGCTAAATAGCGGCCCAGTTAAATTGATGGGCTGCTTCTTTTGAAGTAGCACATGAAAATAACCTCGTGAGCTGAAGAGAAAGCTCATAATGGCAGCCCACTTCCAGCTAATTGCTTCTTTGCAGCTTTTGAATTCACCAGGAAGGAATCGCGCCAGATCGAAAATAAAAAAAATGCATCTCTGTTTAATCCTATGGAGAATTTTGAAACCCCTTATGTCTGTATTTCCTGCAACGTGTTTACATTTCACAAGAAGTAGGGTGCCTGCGTGGTTTACAATTTGCCGATTTTTTTTGTGGGGCAGATTAAACGTGACTCTTTGGAGCTCCGGCCTTTTATATTTAAAATGGACTGCAACCAAAGCATAAATGGAGCCACTGTAATGTGCATGGAAACCCCAGACATAACCGAAAAGGGGCATGTAGACGAGACTAAATAGATTTGTAAAAATCATGTACCTACCCAGTGCCCAGTGCATTATGCTGGAAGTAAAACACACGGGTAGGAAGTTTGCTGTGACGTGCACAGGAGAAGGCTCTAAAATCCACAAGGAATTAACCACGAGTTATTTTGGCAGGTCACTTGTGTGGATCCCAGAGCTGGAATTCTGCTTCTATGCACCCCAGTGACAATCCAGTGGGATCCCCACTCGCTTGTGTGGGGCTGGCTGCTCTTGGTTTACCCAGCTGTCTCAGCCCCTGCGCCTTGTTTAATCTCTACTTAATTGCATGCCTACAGCCATTGCAAAAGGTTGGTCTAATGGACAAGGCATTTGTTTCCTAAGCCAAGGCTGGTGGGTTCAAGCCCCACTCAGGGTAAAAACTGCCTCAGGTCTTCTTCCCCTGAGTGAGGGGGATGGACTTAGTTCTCTCTAGGTGCATAACTGACTAGATAACTGCTCTCAGAGAGTAGTTATTAATGGTTTACAATCCTGCTGGAAGGGCAGAACAAGTGGGGTTCTGCAGGGGTTGGTTTTGGGACTGGTTCTGTCTGAAATCTTCATCAACGTGTTCGATAATGACATAGAGAGAACGCTTATACATTTTGCAGATGATCCCAAGCTGGGAGGGTTGCAAATGCTTGGGAGGATAGGGTCATGATTCAAACTGATCTGGACAAACTGGAGAAATGGTCTGAGGTTAAACAGGATGAATTTCAGCAAGGACAAATGCAAAGTGCTCCACTTAGGTACCTCTACTCTACAGGCTTTTTGTCGACAGAAGTTTTGTTGACAGATACTGTCAACAAAGCTTCTGTCGACAAAGAGCGTCTATAGTACATCCAGTTCTGTCGACAAAGCAAACCGCTTTGTTGACATGACAGTGAAGACGCAAAGGACAGTGTAGATGCAATAATGTCTTCTGTCGACAGAACTCTGTTGACAAAAGGCGTTATTCCTCTTAGAATGAGGTTTACAGCCGTCGACAAAACTGCTGAGTTCTGTCGACGTTATGTCGACTGAACTCAGCGGCAGTGTAGACGCAGGTATAGTTTTGTCGACAAAAGTCCACTTTGATCGACAAAACCCTGTAGTCCAGACACACCCTTAGGGAGCAACATTCAGTTTCACACATACAGAATGGGAAGCGACTGTCTAGGAAGGAGCCCTGCAGAAAGGGATTTAGGGGTCAGAGTGGACCACACGCTGAATATGAGTCAACAGTGTGACACTGTTGTAAAAAAGCCATCATCGTTCCGGAAAGGGAGTGTTGTAAGGAAGGCAAGAGACCAGCTGTTCTTGCGCAAAAACTTGCCACGTGTCTACACTGCACGAGCATTCTTGCACAAGAAAATATACAGTACAGCATCGGAAAACAGGGCTTCTTCCGGAGGACTTAGTCCTCTCCCCACGAGGAATAAGCCCTCTTGCGTAAGAGCTCTTGTGCAAAAGGGCAGTGTAGCCAGGCAATATGAATGTCTTGCGCAAGAAACCCCTATGGCTAAAATGGCCATCAGAGCTTTCTTGGGCAAGAGAGCGTCCACACTGCCATAGACGCGCTTGCGCAAAAGCATATGCGAGTGTAGACGTGCTCTTGTGGAAGACTTTTTGCACAAGAGCTCTTCTGCAAAACCATCCTTGCAAGAGATGCTGCCAGTGTAGACGTATCCCTAAGTCCCCGACCCCATGCATTATGTGTGTGTTTAATCAGAAGAGTAACCGCATTGCAGCCAATAGCGTTATTCCTAGATTTTAAAGGCAGGGGGCTGTTTGCTGGTCGGCCTTCCCTGGATTGAGTCCTGCATCCTGTGATCACTCCCCTGCTGCCAGTTTAGCCGGAATGTTGCTGTAGGATTAAGGCCATGGCTCATGCTGCAGAACGCCCTGAAAATCTGGCCCATCCTGAGGTGGCTTTAAAGGCGCTGAAGCGTCTTAAAATATCCCCCCGCTGCTTCCAGGCCCCCATGCCTGAGCGCAATCACACCTCCAGTTGGACGTAACAATTAAATGCACGGCTTCCATCATGGACTCAGAGTTTGGGTGGGTGGGTGGGTGGCTTTCAGGGCCTGCAGTCCTGTGTGAATTCTGTGTCAAGCCCTCCAAGGACACACATCTGATAATGAGGTATTGGCACAGCAGGGGCCTTTCCCCCTCCTACGATCAACAGCTACAGGGGATGCAGCTCTGAAAGAAGCACGCAGTAAGGCTGTGTCTAGACTACATGGCTCCATCGACGGAGCCATGTAGATGAGGGCTGTAGGCAAAGGGAAATGAAGCAGCGATTTAAATAATCGCAGCTTCATTTAAATTTACATGGCTGCCGCACTGAGCCGACAAACAGCTGATCAGCTGTTTGTCGGCTCAGCGCGCTAGTCTGGACACTCCCCTGCCGACATCAAAGCCCTTTGTCGGCAGCCCCGTTAGTCCTCGTGGGATGAGGTTTACTGGGGCTGCCGACAAAGAGCTTTGATGTCGGCAGGGGAGCGTCCAGACTAGCGCGCTGAGCGGACAAACAGCTGATCATTTAAATCGCTGCTTCATTTCCCTTTGCCCAATAAACAAATCTACATGGCTCCGTCGACGGAGCCATGTAGTGTAGACGTACCCCAACTGATTAGTTGTGCAATGCCCACAGACCCCCAGACATCTGTGGTCTGCCTCAAACCTGGAGCCTCAGGCGCTTAATGCGTGAGCCTCTACCATGGTGGTTCTCCAAGTGTGGTCCACAAACTCCTGTCTTGCAGGTGGTAGGGTTGCCAGGTGTCCGGTATTTGCGGCCTCTGTCTGGTTAAAAAAAAAAACCCAGAAAATACCGGACACGTAAATTTGGTATTTTTTGTGAAAGTACCTGGCAACCCTACAGGTGAGCCATGAGCTCAGGGTTTGCCCCCCACCGCCTCGGCAGCCTCATGGTCCCCTTCCACCTCCCCATGAGGTTGGGGTGCCAGCACCGGATTCCCACTGCAGGGGAGGTGGATTGAGCTTCATGGGCCGGATCTGGCGTGCAGGGGAAGGAAGCGGCTCTGTGCACGGCCCCCACCCCCTCCCGATCGCCAGCTGGGGAGATGACAGTGCAAGAAACTGGAGGCTTCCCCCGCCACTCCCATTGGCCGAAATCACAGCCAATGGGAGCAGCAGGGGGTGGTGCCTGGGAGGCACGGTGCCAGGTAAATCCCTCCCATCGAGACCCCCGCACCTCCTGCCCATTCCGGCACCCTCCCTCCCAGAACCCCCCCACCTTCAGCCTGCTCCTGCACCCATTTTGTCAGCGGGGTGGTTGGCTGGCGGCTCAGAGAACAGTTTGGGCTGAGCAGGGTGGGCCATGGCCCCCAGACGTTTGCAAATCCCTGCGCTACCACATGAGCTAAAACCAGCTATTCGCTAAGGCTGCAGCACATGCTCATTACTCTCTAAGGCGACGGATCAAACGATGGCTCATGCCCCAGCACTGGGTGGTGGAAGGTCAGGCCCTGGGGCTCGTGGCTGTGGGGGGGGGGGGGGGGGAATCAGGTGAGCAGTGCGGGGGGGGGGGAGGGCTAAGACTGCGCTGCCCCACCCAGAAGCAGCCGGCTTGGCGCCTAGGTGGGGGTGGGAGGCACACACAGGGCTCCATGCACTGCCCTGCCTCGAGCACTAGCTCTGCTTTCCAATTGGCTGGGCACCTGCTGCGGCTGATTCTGGGTGCAGCCTTGGCTGCAGAGCCAGGAAGCTGCCTTAACCCCCCCGCCCCCCCCCCCCCCCCACACACACACACTCCTCGCTGTACCGCTGACTGGGAGCCGCTCAAGGTCAGACCCTCCTGCCCTCCACCGAAGCCAGAGCCCCCTCCTATATCCCAAAGCTCCCATCCTCTGCCCCACTCCGGAGCCCCCCCACTCCAGTCACATTATGTCGCGTCTTGGCATCGACCGTTTTCATCAACCGGGTCACGAGAAAAAAGTTTGAGACCTGCCTCCCCAAGTGTCTCGTTGGTGCTCGCTGGACCAGTGCACCACACCCAGCAGGTGCATGGGGCACAATTGGCCTGGGCAGCCCTACCCGCCTGCAGGGGTATGCGGGAGAGGGACCAAAAATGGTTAGTGCTTTAGTGGAGGTGGACAGGGATGCACTTGTTACGGTAGCTCCTTGCTCAGCTTCTCTGCTCATCTGTCCCCCGCCTCCCACCTCTGCCAGCTGTGGAACCGCCCACGCGTTTGCTGCCCTCCACCCCGTCCCAATGATTGCCGGTCAGGCTTATAGTAGGAGGACGGTCTAGCCCTGGAAGCGTGCGCTCGGAGAAGGCTGCGGTTTTCCTGGAGTATGTTGGTCCCAGCTGTGTCCGTGTCTGGAACGGTGCCCTCTAGCTTTAAAAACTGGACGCGATTCTCCCCTTCCCCGCCGTGATTAATGGTGCCTTGTTTTGGAGAGGACACTGCCGTTTGCCACGGGCTGGAACATGGCGGGAGGAGGCAGCGGAGAGACCAAAATTGACCTTTTAAAATAATCTTGCGATGGGAAAAGACGGGGCGGGGGCGGGTCCCCCCTGTGGTTTATCCTCCTCCCCTCCCAAAAGTTAGGCAAAAAGAAGGGTCTTGTAACGAGAGCACTAGAGGAAGAGCACAGGCGGACGATATGGGTTAAATTTTCTGCTTTGCCGTAGGCTGCTTAGGAGAGTCACTGGCATGATTCCCATGAAACTCAAGCAGCAAAATTCCTTTGTGGATCTGGGCCTTACACACTAGGGTCACGCCAGCCTCGGATAAAGAGACTAACCTGGATCTTTCTGGCTTTAACAAACAAATACTCTTAAATCTACTTAGGCTTTGTCTTGACTGGGACACGTGACTGAGTTGAGTCCAAGTTTAAGGTGGCCAAGGCTGGCATATAACAGCACCTCACTGGTGTGCAGCACTTTTCATCTGTAGAGCTCAAAGCATTTCACAACGGGTCACAGTGTTCTCATTAGCAGCATCAGCCACCATTGCCCCCATTAGACAGGTGGGGAAACTGAGGCACGGGGCGATGATGTGGCTGGCCCAAGATCACCAGGAGACAAGGCATGGAAGGGAACCTAGACGGCACTGCACCCCTGAAGCAGCCGGCAGCAGGCCCGGCTCCTAGGTGTGGGGGTGAGGGGAACACACAGGGCTCCGTGCACTGCCCCTGCCCTGAGCACGAGCTCCGGAACCTGCTGCGGCTGGGAACCTGCTGCGGCTGGGAACCTGCTGCGGCTGCTTCTGGGGAGCAGCCTGTCTGCAGGGCCAGGAAAGGAAGCTGCTTTAGCTCCCCTGCTGCACCACTGACCGGGAGCCGCTCGAGGTCAGCCCCTGCTGCCCCAGCCCTGACCTCCCCCAAATCCAGAGCCCCCACCTATATCCTAAAGCTTGTTTCCAGCCCACATGCCAGTGACATTATGTTGGTTCTCAGCATCGACCATTTTCTTCAACTGGGTCACGAGAAACAAAGTTTGGAACCCACTGGGAGGAAGGAGAGGAAGGGGGGGGCGGATGGAGCGACGTCGACGATGGACACACGTAGGCAGGATGAAGCCATCGGCAGTGGAGGGTTGGAGTGGCACACACGGACAAGCTGAAGGACAATCTGCAGCATTTATTACATTTACAAAGCTGTATCGTTATACAAATGTGTAACCAATAACGAGATATGAATATCCAAATATATTACAGGACATTAAAACATCATACAGGATGCAAACATACAGAGCCATTTGGTTTGTACCATTGGGGGGGGCAAACCCCCAAACTGAGGGCACTTCCACCCGCCTTGTGGAGTCCATTTTGGCCTATGTACAAAGAGAAGGGACAGCAACGCCCGGGGAATATTTGCAACCCGTGACGCCCCGTGAAACACTAGTGAGCTTGCAGGCCAGCCCCAGCCAATAGGAGGAGAAGAAACAGAAAGGGAAAGACAAATAGAACAATGGCAGCTTTATGGAGGCTCTCTACCCTGTGCTGGACCTGTGTGTCTTCTCCTCCCCGGAGACCACGCATGGCCGCCCTGAGCCGTCTCCAATGCATGCTAATTGCACCTTCTTAATCTCCCCTCTCCCCCCGCCCGGGATCCAAATGAAGACGCCTTCTGCCCTGATTGGCTGCTTCCATGGGAAATTGATTGCCTGCCCCACTGCCAAAAAGAGGGTGTTTTCTTTACCCTTCCAATCAGTCATTCTTGGGGGGGTTAATGTTCTCAAAGGTTAGTCCTAATCCCAGCCTCATTCACGGTTCACCAGTTCACTGAGTAGTGTCTTTGAAGACTGGCAGATGCTGGACTCCTTAGCACACAATAATCCCTCCTTACTAGGCAGCATTTGAAGGAAAACTGTTCTGGAAGCATAATTTACCCCTCTTTCTAGAGCCTGCTAAACCCAGGGTTGTGAGTTCAATCCTTGAGAGAGCTATTTAGGGAGCTGGAGCAAAATCTGTCTGAGATGGTACCTGGTCCTGCCATGCAGGTAGGGGACTAGACTTGATGACTTCTCATGGTCCCTTCCAGCTCTACAAAATAGGTATAGCTCCATATATTATTATTATAGGGCTCTCTGCTACAGCAGGGATTCCCAGCAATGAGGCCTCTTACAGGTTGAACCTCTAGTCCCGCACCTTCAGCAACTGTCCAGAGCCAAACCAGAGTATTTGCTGGACCACGGGAGTTGATATTGTCGAGCAGCATGACCAACACTTCCACTGCTTGCTGGGCTTTGAGAAGGCATTTATAGGGGTAGCTTAGAGCTAAACACCAGCATAGAATGCAGAGCCAGGACTGGTGGCTGTAAACAAACTTTATGGGACGGCAGGAAACTTGGCCACACCCATGATAAGTGGACATCCAGCGAACCAAAATCATGCCAGGTCACAGATGTCACTGCAGCAAGAGCGTGCCAGACTAGGGACGTTCAGCCTGTAATTCTTTGGGGCCATACTTTAGTGTTTTGTTTGTAAATTCATGTTTGCTGAGCTTTTGGAATCAGGCTACGTTTACACTCTCCTGTTGGTCTCCGATTTCCCAATGCGGATTCACTCATCTCCGCTACACGCAGCCACCTGCAGAGAAAACTCTTAAGTCCTTTACAGCAGTTGGACTCTTTTCTGGCCCCTAAAAGAATACGCCGGGAGTCTGCCGGTACGTACTTATTCATTCATTCCCCCATGAAGGGACAAGAGAAAAAATGTCTCCTGGATTTTAAGGCCCAAGAGAACATGTGCTTCTGAGAAATCAGACACCCAGTCCTTTGCTTCCTTCCTCCCCCATCTTCCCACAAGAACTCTCATACTCACAGTCCTACCTGAAAGGAAAAGGATCACTTTGGATTGGAAGGGATGCTCATTAATTTAGGAGAGAATTCTCTGCAATGGGACCTGTGCGTTTTCCCTCCCTCCACCCGCGCAGTTTCAAAACGCAAGATATAAGCAAAAATGCAGCATCACACACAATAAAGCTACATGCCTTTTAAAAAAAATCATAGTAACACCCCTCTCTTTTTTTTTAACCCTGTCCCCTTTGCAAATAAACCACCTTTCTAAAGGCACTGTATATTTTTAAATCCAGCATGGGATTTAAAGGGGAGACGGTGGGACAGGGTAGAATTAATGAAGCTTTGAAGGGCTGAGTTGAATCATTTTAGCAAGCAATGAAATGGCTGTGGATGAGGCAAGGATGGCGAGTGGAGATTTTGAGGGAGAAGCACCTTGGTTCTTAGGGTATGTCTACACTGCAGGGTTGTTGTTGTTTTTTTTGAAAAACAGCCGTTTTTCCAAAAAAACTTTACTTACGTCCACACTGCAATCGTGTGCTTTCGGGGGGGGGGGGGGGGGAATGGAAAGAACAGAGGGGTTTTTTCAACATTTACTTACGTCCACACTGCAGTCGTGTGCTTTCGGGGGGTGGGGGAATGGAAAGAACAGAGGGGGTTTTCCTCTTTCTGTGAGGAAGAAGCCTTTTTCCAAAAGAGCTTTTTCGGAAAAAGGCGTGTGTGGACGGGGAAGAGGGAGTTCTTTCGAGAGAAGAGGAAACAGGAAAAAGCACAGGTGTCGTAGTGGCTATTCTATCCATAGCAATCACAGCTTAAATGCGAGAGAGCATCCATTCAGTGTGGATGCTATCTGTCGAAAAAGCAGATTGCTTTTTCGATGCACTTTTGCAGTGTGGACGCTCTCTTTCGGAAGATGTTTTTTTGGAAGATCTCTTCTGGGAAAGCTTCTTCCGAAAGAGGCCTGCAGTCTAGACATAGCCTTAGCTCTGCCTGCCCTTTTAAATCAGCCTCCTTGGTGACCATCCCCACAGTGGAAAGACAGAAATGCTGGTTTCCTGGGTGGGAGGGGCCATACCCTCCTTCCTTTCCCACCCTGTCACGTTATTTCAAGTGCATGGCATCTGAAGCTAAGTGGAAGGCGGCTGTGGCATGAAGTTTTGCTCCCTAGGTGGAGGGGGGTTGGTACACGATGCCCCCACCCTGCAAATCCAGGGGTGGGATTTTCAAAGGAGCTCGAAATGACTAAGGAAAGGCTACCAGTTCTGGTTGACTTGAGGGGTTAGAACTTAAACCTCCTCTAGGATCTGTGGGGAGGAGATCAGTGACTTGTGCTCTTAAATTGTCTACGTGTTGTAGAAAGTTCCACCCTGTAGCGAAGGGAATGAAAAGTTAAGCCTGGGGCTTAACGCTCTGCCGCATCGAAGCCTCCCCATTGTCCTTAGAAATCTGCTCTGCCAAGAAGAACAAAGCAAATATATTGGGAGAGATGGAGCCACACTTTTTTGCAAAACCGGCTTCAGGGTTCTTCAGACCCCTCCGCCACGTTCATCTCTACATGGAATGTGCTTAGGTAGCCCTTAGAGCTGCGATCTCTCCCCCTTCCTGCCCCGTGGCACAGAGCTTACGCCAGGAGAAGGGATGGAAACTTCCCTTAGCGTGTTCCCAGTGATTGGCTCAGACCTGGCAACCAGGCTGTGGGCAAAGCTGCCTTTCTGCCATATGGGGAAAGGGAAAGGATCCCTCTAGTTGAGAAATGGAAAGCAGTCCAGGGGACACATTGCGGCAGAATTTGCAAAAAACAACCAACCAACCAACCAAAAAAAGGACAACAAAAAACCCCACACCCACAACTACTCCTCTTCAGCATGTTCTCAGAAACTGGCCCTGAGTTCTTTCCAAAAAATCGGACTCGTGGGAACTGATTTTCAGAGGTGCCCGACATCTGCAGCTCGTGCAGGCTTCAATTAGGGTTGTATGCACTCTGAGTAGGAGGGGGAAATCAGACCAAGCTCTTCCCTTTAACTCAATAGAAAACATGCCTAAATCCCTTAGGCTGTGCTGGAAATAACAGCCTCTGGGTAACGTTTTCAAAAGCACCACAGTGATTTAGACTCCTAAATCACAAAAGTTGCATCAACTTTCAGCGGCACTGCGGCTTCTAAATCATTTAGGCACTTTTAAAAATGTTAGCCAAGGGCCCTGACTCCAGGCAAGACTCTGACTCAAATTCCATGAAAGTTTGGAGACTGAAAGAACTGCAGGAATTACCACGCTGTAAGACCCTCCCCTTGCCTACACAAAACAGTCAACACCTGCTTTTAGGTTCTTCATCCCTAAACCAGAGGTAGGGGGAGGCCGACGTGACTCTTAAGGATGAGTCTTGTCCAGGCGTTTCTTTTGGAAGGAAGTGACCGAACCACCAACGCATTTACACAAAGGACTGAGGCTTTTTGGTTCATGTGCTTTGCCCGTTACCTGTGCATCCACTTCTACTGAGTGTCTCTAGCGCCTGGAGGGACCGGCCGTGTGGAACATGAAGAGGCAGCAGCTTTTACTTAAACCTGGACTCACAGGCATGCAAAAGTTCCATAAGTTAAAGTTGAAGACCAAAACAAATTAAAAAAATCATTTAAAAAATACTCACCCACATTTGTGTGTCTGTTATTTGCATTTTAAATTAATCTGGTCAATCAATAGAAAATAAGTATGTATAATATTATTTTTCCTATATACACAATATATATTTATATATAAAATGGAAAAGTCTTGCCCATGGAGTCCCTCTTAGGTCAAGGCGGAGGCTGTGCTGCCGTTGACAGTCATTTTGCGCCCCCTGCTGGAGGAGGGTGGCATTTGGTGGCAGTTCGAGGTGCCGTTGAGTAGGGTGCTAGCGTTGGTCGGGAGGCTTATCGTGGTGGTGTTGGAGCTGGGTGACCCGTGGGAAGGTGTGGCAGGGCTTGGCAGGGACGAGGAGGTGGCAGGCAAGGTGGCGGGGCTGTTGGCTTTATCGCTGACGGATTCACACTCGGACGCTCCGCTGGTGTTGGTACACTCCGAGTTTGCAGGCTGGGAGAGTTTTAGTCTCTTGCAAGCTGGCTGGACTCGGTATTTCAAAGGGAGAGGCCCGTTCTATGGAGAGGAGAAGGGAAACAAAAGGTGTTCACATCCGTGGTTTTGGAGGAAATCACATTCATAGTTACACCAATCAGTTTGGACAAAGGCAGGTTTGTCATAGCTGTGTCGATCCCAGGATATTAAAGAAACAGGGTGTAATATCTTGTTGGTCAGAGACAAGCTTTCAAGTCACACAAGCTCTTCTTCAGGTCTGAGCGAACCTTTTCACGCAGAACTGAAAGCAAAAAGAGGAGAGATTCCCAGGCACAAATGTCTACTAGCTGTCAATAGGAATGACACATCAGATTTCCATTTGTGCCTGGGCCCATCGCCTCTAAAATCCTCACTGTAAATAAATGGAATGGACGCCAGCGCATGCAATGGCTGAGGGTTTAACTGTGGTGTTGTCTCATTAACTAAACATTTCGATGGTTTCTTATAGGACATTATGTTCTCCATAATACACAATCCCTTGGGTCCCACAGGTTGGCTGGACATACAAAACAACAATCTAAGAAGGAAGCTATAAAGAACGCACGGCAGTGGAAGAGTCGGAAGAATTGTCTCGAATAAAACAAATCTCAATATTTGGATATTATAATGGAGAGCAGAGTGAGTGACATATTAATTTCTGGGTACCAATATGCTTTCCTTAGCTGCAATGGAAGATCTGCTATTTGGTTTCTCAATGGGAAGCGGGTTGAATCTTACAGCCATAGTTCTTCCTTGCCCTTTACTTCGTTTAGCCTTTGACACCAGAATCATTGTGATTAACACATGCCAGCATGACGACACGAGGAGCTGGGCAATGGTGAATCAGGCCCCATTGTGCAAGCACCCAGTCCGTTGAGAGAAGATTTATTATCTTGTTTTATTTTCACACCAATTTCCAATGGCTTTTTCCAGGCACACCTGTAACATTTCAGCTTCTGAGAGTTCTTTCCAGGAACTGAGCCAGCTGGCCCGGGAATATAGATGTTCAAGAAAGATCAAAAGCTAGGCTCTGGAAAAGCTTTTCAGGCTGCCTTCCAGAAAAAAGTGAGGAAGGATTGAGGAATTCAAATGAGACGCATCTTAAAACCCATCCATCTGCAAGTGACAATGTGAAAATATCCTACTGGCAACTATGCTACTGAAAAGTCTCAGGGTACGTCTACACAGCAGCGCTATTTCAGAATAACTGACATTCCGAAATAACAAAGCGCGCATCTACACTACAAGCCTTTATTTCGAAATAATGTCGAGCTGGAGGACTTCTTACTCCAACTCATGGTAACCCTCATTTTAAGAGGAGTAAAGGAAGTCAGAGGAAGAGTGTTCTCCCTTTGATTTCCTGCTGTGTAGACAACACCAAAAGCCAAAATAAGCTATTTCGATTTAAGCTACGCAATTAACGTAGATGAAATTGCGTAGCTTATTCCAACTTTAGCCCTGCTGCGGAGACATACCCTCAGAGGGGTAGTTGTATTGTTACAGAGAGAGACTGCAGAACTGGAATTTATCTACAAGTCTGTAGATGAAGTTTTGCTTCATCTACAAGTCTGACATTGTTACCCTGGGCTTGAATAAAGACATGGGCTCCGTCTAGACTGGCAAGATTTTGCGCAAAAGCAACTGCTTTTGCACAAAATCTTGCAACCTGTCTACACTGGCCACAAGTATTTGCCCAAGAACACTGACTTTGTAATGTACAAAATCAGTGGTTCCTGCACAAATACTCCGACGCTCCCGCTCAGGGATAAGACCTCTTGCGCAAGAGGGCTAGTGTAGACAGCCAAGTTAATTTCTTGTGCAAGAAAGCCCGATGGCTAAAATGGCCATCGGAGCTTTCTTGCACAAGAGAGTGTCTACACTGGCACGGATGCTTTTGCGCAAAGGCACATGCCAGTATAGATGCTCTCTTGCGCAAATAGTTTTAACGGAAAAACTTTTCCGTTAAAAGTATTTGCCCAAAATCTTGCCAGTCTAGACACAGCCATGAACTTGTTGGAGGCAATATAATACAGCTTGAGGCCAGATATGACAGTGATACAAGCCAGACAAGTACCTTAGATCCAGAGAAACTTAACCACGTGATGAAGTCCAATTAATTTCAACAGTACTTCCAGCCCAGATCCTCATTAGTATTTTCCACTGGTCTGCACTTTCCTGAACTGGAGATTAAGTCCTTTAAAGAATCGAGCCCCCAAAGGGGAAAACTGGAATTGCTGGAGCATACTTGAAACTTTAAAAACAACCCGTGGTCTTGTGGCACCTCAGAGACTAACAAAAACATATAGGAACACGGGCTGTCATGGGTAAAAAACACTTCATCAGATGAGCTGGAGTGGAAATAACAAAATCCAAGATATATGTATAACAGAAAAAAACAGTTTCCTATCAATTGTAGGACCCGTGTTAATTAGGCTAATTAAATGGGCTGGATGTGTCCCATACATAGCTTTTGATGTGAACATGCAGATGTTAAAGGCAGGAGAAATTGACTTTGTAATGCGCCAACCAGTTAAAATCTTAGTTCAAGCCCAGGGTAACCATGTCAGATTTGTAGATGAATTCCAGCTCTGCCAACTCTCTCTCTTCCTTTGTAGAAGAATGGCTACTTTTAAATCCATGATTGAGTGTCCAGGCCGGTTAAAATGTTCTTCTACAGATTTAGGTGTGATATCACTCCTGATGTCTGATTTATGTCCTTTTATCCTTTGTCACAGAGACTGTCCGGGTTGGCCATGTAAGAATGGTAACATTAAACCCTTGCGCCATTTCAAAACAAAAAGCAAACAAAGTTTATTTTTGCAGGGCAGCAAAGCCTGTCTCCTCCTAGATAGCAAGAGGGCGGTGGTTGAAAGTTCACCCTTTCCTCCCCCGCCGCTGGCCCTTGGAGCACCTGGTTCTAATTAAATGCGCTAGCAGCGAAAGCGTCAAGGGAAACATGCTTTTTGATTAATCTCTGTTTGCAAACCCTGCACTTTCCCTCCTTCTGATGCCCTTTCAGAAGTGTCAGCCACAAACCCTTTCCATGTGTGGGGAAGGCAGCAGGATGTGGCGTCTTCACCGTTGCGCCGCCTACTACAGCCAAAACTGGGAGGCCACAAAAAATCACCCGCATCAAGCCCCCAAAACCATGAAGTTTTTTTTAGAAACTGGATTTTTTTTTAATCTGTTTTTCTGAGCCTTTCGTGTTCACATTTTTGAGATTGGTATCCTCAGCCATGCTCTAGAAATTATCTGGGGAAATATCTATGGTCCACGGTCAACAGCAGGTCAGATTCACAATGGGTCCCTCTCCAGAAGAAGGGCCATGCTGGGTCAGACCAACGGTCCGTCTAGCTCAGTAGCCTGTCTTCTGACAGTGGCCAGTGCCAGGTGCTTCACCTGATCTGTTCATGCCCTTTGATCATCAAGTGATCCCTCCTCTGTCTCCCATTCCTAGCACCTGTCAAACAGAGACTAGGGACACCATCCTTGCTAATAGCATTGATGGATCTGTCCTCCATGAACTTATCTAGTTCATACTGAATCCCTATTATAGTCCTGGCCTTCACAACATCCTCTGGCAAGGAGTTCCACAGGTTAGTTGTGCATTGTATCAAATAGTACTTCCTTTTTTTGTTTTAAACCTGCTGTCTATTAGTTTCATTTGGTTACCCTTAGCTCTTGTGTTATGGGAAGGAGTAAATAACACATCCTGATTTATTTTCTCCATTCCAGTCATGATTTTGTAGATCTCTGTCATATCCCTCCATATAGTTTCACTTCCAATCTGAAAAATCCCAACGTTTTGTTAATTACTCTTCACATGGAGGCTGTTCCATGCCTCTAGCGCTTTTTGCTGTCCTCGTCTGAACTTTTTCCAGTTCCAATATATCTTTTTGAGATGAGGTGACCACTTCTGCACGCAGAACTCAAGATGTGGGCGTCCCATGGATTTATACAGAGGCAATAGGATCTTTTTCCATCCCGTTCTTAATGATTCCTAAGATGGTTCACTTTTTTGACCACCAAGACAATTGAGGGGATGATTTCAGAGAACTTTCAACAATGTGTCCAAGGTCTCTCTCTGGAGAGGCAACGGCTAGCTTAGACCCCCATCGCTTTTTAAAATCAAGAGGATTGGCAAGATTCTTAGCACACAGCAGCTCCTATTAGCTGGAGTGGTAGGTGCCCAGCATGTCTAGAAACGTGGGGTTTAAGACATTTTTGGAAGAATAACCTTTCCCCTTAAGGACTGTCATTTTCCGCTACTGAAAAGCCCCCGCCTTGCAAAAAGATTTAATTTGCAAAAAGGGCAGAGCTATTGCCTGAAAATTAGTGCTGATTAATTGGTATTAATAATTAGGAGTCTTGCAGTAGCAGGGAGGGACTTCCCCAGCCCCGCCTCTTTTGCACAGGCCCCGCCCCCACAGAAGCCAAGCCGCCTCCCCCACTGCGGTGGAGCAGTGAGTGGCTCCAGCCTTTCCCACCTAAGCCTCCCCAGTCCCAGAGCACAGGGAGCGAGGAGGACGGGTGACCCCAGCTGCCCTGGATCATGGGGGGGGACAATCGGGGGCAGCAACACTCCACCCCAGTACGCCTGCAGTAGGCATTCTGCAGCCAAGCTATCAGTTTGGAAAGGCAACGCCTCCCCCTGCCTATGATACCCACAAGCCCTGCCAGCAGAGATCAGGTTTCCACTCTGCTCTGCGCTGTATAGCGAGAGGGAGACCAAGTGCTGAAGACTCAGAATTTAAGGCAAGAAGGGACCATCATGAGCATCTTGCCTGACCTCCCGCACACCAGAGGCCACAGCCCCTCCCCCGCCCACTCCGACAACAGGCCCATAACCCCTGGCCGCGTTAATGAAGTGCTCAAATCTTAGGGTGTGTCTAGACTACAGAGTTTTGTCGACAAAAGTGGACTTTCTCGGGAGCATCGCAGAAGGTTCCTGCTTGAGACTGAGCTTTGGAGATGGGACACTAAGTGGACAGGTGGTGGGAGAGGAAACTGAGCCAGGAAGGGATATGACCCCACCTGTTTCTCCTAGACCTCAGGTGCCCCTCCTACCCCCTGGACCACACTGGTTCTCAACAAGCAAAAATGATAATTAATTCCAGCAGAGAAGAGGAAGTTTCTTACTCACCCTTCTCCAAGGATAGATATAAGCGATGTCCATGAGCGTGTAATATTCCTTTAAAGGTTCATCTTCGTAGAGAACTTCCACCTAACAAATACAGACCAAAGTGAATCTTCCCCCTCTGAGTCCAGGGGTCCCAAGGACAAAATAAAATCGGGGCTTCCCAGCCCATGGCTGGACAAAAAGGGTCAGATTTCCTGTGCCAGAGAGCTCAGCTCCCATTTAAGCACATAATGAGGGTCTGCTTTTCCCTGTGCCCAGTTCCCGTGTCAGACTAGATTTTACTACGAGCGCTGAGCAGACGTCTTTTGAAAATCTGGTCCCAGACTTTGGTGCTTAGGTGGATTCTAAACTTCTTTGGAACATCATGTAGTTGGGACCTGAGCTTTGCACAGTCACTGAAGCCACATCTCCACTTGCCACGCCCGAGATCGATCGACTAGCATTTGATTTAGTGGGTCTAGTTAAGACCTGCTAAATCGAATGCTGAGGGCAGCCCCAGTTGGTGCCGGAACCCCTCAGCAGTCGTGAGGAATAAGGGAGCATTTGCTTCCATCAGCCTCCCTCTGTGAAGATGGTGACATTAAGACCCAGCGGTGCCCCAAATTTTTGGGTGCACTACGCAGCTGCGTATTCTGCATATGGGTAAGGACAGCTCTGTAAAAGAGGGCTGCAAGACTTAATTAGCAAATGTTTGTACAGCAGAGAAAATGGGGGCGAAATAGTAGTACTGTGACGACTGCCATGCCTTTAAACAAGCGCATGTTTTCAAGAAGAAACACATAGTAAACTTCGGGGGGAAAACGCCTCTCTCGGGAGGGCACTGAAATTGGCATTTCCAGTGCCGGAGAGGTCTTAGCATCACGACTGCATTTGGATTTATTTTGGGGGAGGGGAGAGGTTCTGGGAGATATGCTCTTCTTCGGAAACAGATGGGGGCAACTCCTCAGCTGGTGTAAATCAAGGCCGTTGACTTGAAACGGGGGGATGCAATTTGACACCCGGCCTTGTTGTGCAAGGCACAGTGGGCTGCAATCTTGCTGGGAGTCTTGAGACGCTACTGGAAGACCCCAGATCAATACTACCTTTGTATTACAGTAGCGCCTCAATCAGGATCCTGTTATGCTCAGTGCTGTACAAATAGAACAAAAGGATATCTGGCCCAGAGCGTTTAATATCGAACTAGGCTAGGCAGGCTTACTGATGGGGAGGAGGACAAAGGGGGTAACTTCCCTGGAGCCTGGCAATTCAAAGAGGCCTGGGGTTTCCAACACCCCGCTACTGCAGCAGCTTTGACGGCAGGAGCCCTGAACCCTTTAAATTACTGGTGGAGCCCCATACGGCGCACTCCGAGCCCCAGGAGGTATGCTGTGAGGAGCACATCCGGGTGGTGTCAAGGGCCAGTTGCTCCAGCCCCGCCCCTTTCCCTGAGGCCCCGCCCCTTTCCCGGAGGCCCCGCCCCATCCAGGAGTGCAGAACCAAGCCCCACCCTGTTCCTCCCCAGCTTGCCTGCCACTACGTCTTCCCTTAACAAGAGACTGGGAACACACGTTTTTTGGAACACAGCAAAAAGCGCCCCCGGGGTGTGTGTCCAGTGATGGGTGTAAGAAGGCCACTGCCCCAAGCCAGCCGGCCAAAAGGGAGAACGTGTGAATGCTTATCCACGGATGCAACAAAGACAACCAGCTGAAGGGGTGCACAGCTGGAGCCCTGACCCAGGTCAGCAGATCAAGCAGTGACCTAGGAGCCGTTGCTGGTGGCGCGCTACTCACTTTGTACTTGCTGGGAACATCCATCTTGTTGCGGAGAAATTTAGCCAGGTGCATGATGGTCATGGCAGCGGGACACTGGAGGAACCGAACGCTGTTCTTCTGGGGCCGGAGCGGAGGAAAGGCAGGGGGAGGAGGGGAAGAGAAGATTGTTACCGAGAGCTTAGCGGCTGGAGCTGGGGCGGGGAAGATGTACGTACAGGAGCAGCTGTCAAGCTGTCGTACACAAACACAGCACGGAGGGCATGAAAGATTCCCAGGGCTCTGCTGCCAGCAAGGCTGTTCTGGTTTTGCAATGCAAGGGCTGGGGAGTCCCTCCCCCCAAAAAATAAAACCCAGCAGCAACCGAAAAAAGCCTTTGGCTGATTTTTAACTTGGAGGCCTCCATGACATAAACCACATGCACACCAATAACGCCTTGCTCACTGGTGCGACTAAAATCAGAGCATTCATTCTCTCCGGGGTCTAAGCAGAAACGCCCTTGTTCGATAACCAGATAACTAACACGGCCTCTATATATTTACAGAGACACAAACACATCACACGCGTGGGCGTCTTGACTTCCTCCTTACTGGTTGGCACTCCCTGGTCCGGCACCCTCAGGACTGGATGGTCCTGGATGAGAGATTTTGCTGGACCAGGGGAGGTCATTTCTGGTCCCTCCTCGCCCTATTGCCCCACCAATAGCTGGGCCGTGCGCTGGGCTTCCTGGCTCCTGTCGTTCCTCTCCCTGCCTTCCCCCCCCCCCCAGCAGCCTAGTTGGGCCCCTTCCCCCAGCGTGCCAGGCTCTCAGCCCCCCACCTACAGCACATAGGGACTGTCTGGTCCTGGAACATCTGTGGTCTTGCCGGACCACGGAGGTTGCCAGACCAGAGAGTTCTGGGACTATCTGGTCCTGGAACATCTGTGGTCTTGCTGGACCATGGAGGTTGCCGGACCAGAGAGTTCTGGTTTATAGAGGTGCCACCTGTACTAACATTTCAGAAGACAGAGGAACTCAAATTAAAACCATGATTAATATTGCAAAACTCTAGGGGGAAAAAATGATCTCCGATCATTTGCTCTAAGCACCGAGCTGGGAGCCAGTAAATCTTGAATTCTAACCTCTTCCAACACACGGCTTATGGCCTCTTGGGCACGGTTCACTCAGGCCTCCCAAAGAACCAGGACTAAGTGTCCTTAAAGTTACAGGTTGGGTTTTGTGGGACTGGGGGGTTGGAACCTCAATTTCCAAAAGCGGCCACTGATTTTTGGATGCCCCTTTTGAGACTTCATAGGCCTGCCTTTCAGAGGGTGCGTAGGAACAGGATGGTATCCCCTTAAATACAGGTTGAATCTCTCTAGTCAGGCACTCTCAGGAACTGTCCAGAGCCAAACCAGAGAATTTGCCAGACCATGGGAGTCAATATTGTCTAGCACAGCGTTTCTCAACCAGTGGTACGAGTACCCTGAGGGATACTGGAGAGAGAAGTCTGGGGGGAACGTCAACAACTAAAATTTGGAGAAAACTGAATTTTTGTTTTAAGTTTTACAGCGTTTTATTATTTTTGTACTTTTTACACCCAAAAATTTCATTGCCCACCCGGCTACAATTAAGGGCTGTGTCTAGACTGGCAAGTTTTTCCGCAAAATCGTCTGCTTTTGCGGAAAAACTTGCCAGCTGTCTACACTGGCCGCTTGAATTTCCGCAAAAGCACTGACGATCTCATGTAAGATTGTTAGTGCTTTTCCGGAAAAACTATGCTGCTCCCGTTCGGGCAAAAGTCTTTTTCCGAAAGACTTTTGCGCAAAAGAGCCAGTGTAGACAGCACAGTAGTGTTTTCCGCAAAAAAGCCCCGATGGCGAAAATGGCGATTGGAGCTTTTTTGCGGAAAACCACGTCCAGATTGGCCACGGACGCTTTTCCGCAAAAAGTGCTTTTGCGGAAAAAGTGCTTTTGCGGAAAAGCATCCTGCCAATCTAGACGTGCTTTTCCGAAAATGCTTTTAACGGAAAAGTTTTCCATTAAAAGCATTTTCGGAAAATCATGCCAGTGTAGACGTAGCCAAGTTGTTTAAACAAATGTGTTGCAACAGTAGAACAAAGTTTGTGTGTCTGAAAACTGTAGGTACTGAGGGTACTTATAATTTTTTGTTTTAAAGGGGTACAGGCAGTCCCCGGGTTACATGGATCCGACTTACATCGGATCCCTACTTACAAATGGGGTGAGGCAATCCCTCACTAGCTGCTTCCCCCCAGCAGACCAGGGAGACACGAAGCTATCGCCCCCCTCAGCAGACCAGGGAGACGCGAAGCTAGCACCCCCCTCAGCAGACCAGGGAGACGTGGAGCGGCTTTTCTCAGCAGACACCTCATCTTGAGAATAAAGGACTGAGGGAAGTGAGGTGTGGGAGAATAAAACTGAGCTCTGGAGAAATGTTTGGCTAGAGTTTCCCCTACAATATGTACCAGTTCCGACTTACATACAAATTCAACTTAAGAACAAACCTACAGTCCCTATCTTGTACGTAACCCGGGGACTGCCTGTACTTTATTTTTTTTTAAAAAAGGTTGCGAAACACTAGCAGCATAACCAACACTTCCACTGCTTACTGGGCTTTTAGAAGCCATTTAGGGGTAGATTAGAGCTAAATAACAGCACAGAGCACTAAGGCTACGTCTACACTGGCGGCTTCTTGTGCAAGAACTCTTTTGTGGAAGAGTTCGTGTGCAAAAACTCTTCCACAAGAGAGTGTCTACACTGCCATGTGCTTTTGCGCAAGAGCATCCATGGCAGTGTAGACACTCTCTTGTGCAAAAAAGCTCTGATGGCCATTTTAGCCATAGGGGTTTCTTGCGCAAGAAATTCATGTTGCCTGTCTACACTGCCCTTTTGTGGAAGAGCTCTTGCGCAAGAGGGCTTAGTGGGGAGAGGAATAACTCTTCTGGAAGAAGCCCTGTTTTACAACGCTGTACTGTACAATTACTTGCGCAAGAATGCTCGTGCAGTGTAGACAGCCAGCAAGCTTTTGCGCAAGAACGGCTGTTCTTCCGCAAGACGCTGCCAGTGTAGACGTAGCCTGAGAGCCAGGACTGGAGCTTGTAAACAAACTTGTACAGGACCGCGGGAAACTTGGCCACACCCATGATCAGCGAACATGCGGCTAACTCAAATCATGCCGGAGCACGGATGTTGCCGGACCGGAAGGTGCTGGACTAGAGAAGTTTAACCTGTTGTTCGTGAGTCCTTTAGTGACACACGTGGTGTTCCATTTTAGTAGCTGGTAGGACCCAGCCAGCGCCTGTCTAGCTATTCCTGGCACGTTGTGTGTCTACCACACACCATTATTTAGAGTAAGAGATTTTTAAGGTCAAATGGCACCAGTCAGACCCCCCGCAGAACACTGGCCAGGGAATTTAGGCGCCTGGATGGTTCCCAGATGGTTCTGTAAATAGCAGAGATACAGCCGATGGCTCGTAGATGAAATCAGCAGAGCTAAAGGCAGGCCTGCCGACAGGGAAGGGGGCAATTGCCCAGAGGCCCAGCATTTCAAAGGGGCTCAGAGCTCCTGGCCTGCTTCTGGGGTGGTGCCCTAGGCCCCTTTGAACTGCGGCGGGAGCGCGGCGCCTCCACCCCACGCGGTTCTGAGCCGGTGCCAAGTGCTGACTGCCATAGGCCCTGCCCCTTCTGCACTCAGCCCCCGTCCCTCCTCCCACCTTCCCTGGGGCCCCCGGTGGCTGTCAGCCCCACTGGCTACAGGTCCTGATTCCCTCTGAAAGAGGGTTACCAGATGATTTCAATAAAATACCGGACATACTTGATCTCAGATGGGGTTGAGGACTGGCCAGGAGGGGAGCGAGGCTGGCCGGGGATGGGGGGAACTGGCCAGTGAGAAACAGGGCTGGCCGGGAGGGGGTTGGAGGGGAGCCGGGCTGGCTGGGAGGAGGACAGGGGAGAGGGGGCGGAACTGGCCGGCGGGAAGCAGGGCTGGCCGGGGGGGGAAGCGGGGCTGGCTGTGGGGGAACTGGCTGGCAGGGAGCAGGACTGGCTGGGAGGGGGCCGGAGGAGTTGGGGAGGAGCCAGCTGGTGGGAAACAGGCCTGGCCGGGAGGGAGTTGGAAGGGAGTGGGGCTGGCGAGGCGGGGGGGGGGAACTGGCCGATGGGAAGCAGGGCTGGCCGGAGGGGGAAGCGGGGCTGGCTGTGGGGGAACCAGCTGGCAGGGAGCGGGACTGGCCGGGAGGGGGCCGGAGGGGGTGGGGAGGAACCAGCCGGCAGGAAGCAGGGCTGGTCCAGGTGCACGCAGATCCCGGGGTGCTGCCCGTCCTGCACATGGTCCCAGCGGGTCCAGCCCCAGCGATTCCATCCCGCCCCCCCTCCTCCACTCGACTGTGTAGTTGCGTATTGCCTGGATGGTGGACATGCTCACGCTGCATGAGTCACACTGCGTGAGTGTGTCTACCAGCCAGGCAGTACACAATTAATTAGGAAAGACCAGACAGTCTGGTATTTTCTCAATTTGTTTCCTGGACAGAACCCTCAAATACCGGACTGTCTGGTTCAAAACCGGACGCCTGGCAACCCTACAGTCTGAAAGTGAGGTCCAGACCCTCAAACTGACGTCCCTGGGAGTTAGGCATCCAAGTACCTTTTGGAGATCTTGGCAAAAAGTCCTTGAGACCCGAGCATCCCAACTTTGAAACACCAAAGTCGCTGGGCTCCTTTGAAAGAGCTGGCCTTGACTTCCATCCCTCAGATCCCCCACACCAGAGCCTGGGGGGACCCAGCCTAATAGATGTTGTGCGTGATGGGGCGGCGGGGGGCTGGGGCAGCAGCGTGGGCTCCCCAGTGCTGTAGGGGGGCAGGCTGAGCCTCAGGGGCCAAATCCAGGCAAGCCGAGGGCCGCATCCGGCTCCCGGGCCTGAGGTTCCGAACCTCGGGGGTAGAGCGAGCAGCAGCTGACAAGCCATGGGAAAGAACCGATCATCACAAGCCTTCTTCCCAGGGGTATCACACACTGGCTGCCCCCCCCCCCCTTTTGCTGACCTGCAGGCCTCTCGAAGCCATCAATGTCGCTAGCACTCACCTTTTCCTTCTCCGCGTCCCCGTTTTCCACCGTGCCTTTCTTTTCATCTCTAGGGAAGAAGGAGCAATTTGTCAAACGGCCAAACAGAAAACCTCAGAAGATCCAGTCTCCCCCTTGCCCACGGAGAGGGGATATTTTCCTGGCCAAGACAGAAGAGACCCAAGGATGGACATCTCTCAGGAGATGAAGTGGGGATGGTGGCGTGTCCACATGTGAACGGCTCCGCAGCCGCACTGGGAGCAACCGTTCGAGGTGCCGGATGCTCCGCGCTTTGCTTTAGCTTGTGTATTGCAGTGACAAAGCGCCACATGGAGGACCACAGGCCACGGGACGAGCACCCCGCTCGTGAGCTTCAGTAGCCTCGGCAAAGCCCCAGCACATCTGAGGTTCTCTTTTCCGTACAAAGCCACTGCTAAGTCAACTGGAGTGTAGCCAGAGTCAG